>NW_003314319.1:653496-851725 GCF_000143415.4 Selaginella moellendorffii
TTTCATCAAAAGGTAGGACGGTTCCAGCAGATCTCTCGACGCTGCCTGGAAGAAACGCGTCTCTCTGAAACGGAACCATGTACCTACAGTTGATTCTCAGAGCCTCCTCGCATTGTAAGTCGACGTGTTTATGACTCCACAGCTTATGAGTGTCGTCGTTGGTTCCAAACTGTATCTGGTATCCCAATGTAACAAAAAAGGAGACTGGTTTCGCTTCTGTAAACCGTAAGTACGTGGAGGTCGACCAGCTTCCATCTGCTTCGACGTAAGGTATCTTCATGGACCCCTGAAACTCCCATAGAAGCGTCTCACCACTTCCATCTTTCAATCGAGCTGGTACGAATATCTTAGCACACGCAGCAGAGGAGCCTGTGGAAGGTGTTTTCGGCGAAAAGGCATCGTTGGAAGCGACCTCAGTCACGGACACTTGCAATTCTCCGGCGTCGATAGCATGCCCCCTGGACCTGATGTGTATTCTAACTAAAACCGTTTCCCCGAGTAAGCCTGTGCCTCCTGAGTCGATTTCTATATCAACCTTGGGTTCCACCTCTTCCACCTGTACAACCTTCTGTCCTAGAAAAGCCAAGTTCTTATCCTTCACGGGGTAACTCTCGAGCGCTGGCTCAAACTGCCAAAACGGATCCGGTTCTCTAGAAGCCGGGCTCTCCACTTGACAGCGAACGGTGGTGTTGCGTCCTAGTCGTGCAACAGCGAACAGACACTCTAGTTTCCCGCTTTTTACTGCAACAAGCAGAAAAACATCACAACCGATAATTTTTCGAGAGAGATATTGTACCTGCAATTATATCAACTTCCAGTCGTTTCCACTGATGCGGCATAAGTTTCAGATCGCAGCCCTGGTCCAGAGAATGCTTGAGAGCAAGATTACAAGCATTCTGGTTGAAGTGTATCTCCAAGTCACCAAGTTCCAACGGATGCGGTAAATGAGTGAGCAGGGAAACTGTCAAGCGTGTTGACATACCCGGTTTCACCGCCTGCTCGTGGAAGGCAACGCAAACTGATAAAACTCCCCTGAGAGGACTGACGAGGTCGATCTCCAAAGCAATTGGAGCTTCACCATCTGGCAGTGCATCAGTCCCTGTAATAGCCGCAATGACGTCTGTCAGTGCAGTACTTCTTCTCGCCACCTCTGACCAGCTTTCCTCCGGCAATGCCGCCAGCTCTAAACTGTACTCCAGAAACTCTTTAGAGAGTCCGAGATGTTTAGCCGTTTCACGCAGATATTCCAGGCTCGCGGCGAGAAGCTCAACCCATGCCTCCTTTCTGTACATTTCGGCGACGGTGTCGAATAGCCGTTTTGCATTCTCATGTTCGCCCGCATGAAAGTATTCGCGGCCCATTTGCGTTCCAAGATAGTAAATCATCCGGGTCGCTTGCGTGGCTTTGTACTGTTCGTGAGCCTTGGTCAACAAATTTATTGCAGCTCGCGAATGAGGAAATTGTCTTTCCGTCAGCATCGCATGTCTCATGTATTCGTCGGGTGTAGCACTGCAATGGCATATGTAAGAGCCTGAAACAAGAGCGACGCGAATAGTTACCTCTGTTCTTCTGACATTCTGCTTAGAACACGAGGACCTTGTCCGACGTAGAGGGGCGGACCAACTTCTTCTGGAGGACCAGCTAGAACGTCCACTGCATCTGGATTATCAAACGACTCGAAAGTTGCAAACGCTCTCTCAAAGGTTCGTCTTCGTCCAGCCATATACGAAGCAGCTATCTGCAACGTTCACTTTTTTTCAGACCACGATGAACGAGAAAACATGAAATACCTGGTAGTAAAAGCCCGGCTGTAATTCCCGCTCAGTTACACCCGATCCGGCCAGCACAGCGGTAGATGTTGGAGCTGTAGAACGGCCAGTCTTCAAAAGATCTCCGAAAACGTGGTGCTGCTGGCCGACCCATGCCCAGTGCATAAAAATGCCTTCTGGAGGTCCAGAAAGCTTCTTGAAACTAGCAATGTGATGCTTAAACCACTTCACGGCCTCAACTTCCTTCCCACTGTGGAGCAGTAAAGTTGAGACTTTGAAATGCAACTGCTCTGCCACGGCTTTCAGCTCAACAACTCGTTGAATACTCTGAGTTTCCGCAGGATTGCTGAAAACCTGTCAAGGGCGATTCGCAAAAATCAGAAAGGCGGGAAACTGTTGCGCACAAGCAGTCGACAGGCAAACATGAACTTAGATCGTGCACGGGGGCGACTGACAAAAGAAATCAACCTTAGATAGAAGAGAAGCACCTCCAGCAGAAGAGTGTACGCCGTTTCATAAAACCTGAGGGCAGTCACCCAATCTCTGCGAAACTCCGCGTAGTAACCCATCTGCATCACAGCGGAGTAATCAGAAGTTCAAAGCTTTGAAATGCTGGCAATACCTTAAAATTGAAACGAACAGCAATCTCGGTCGCAGTCCAGTTCTTTTTGTCAAGACGAGCTTTCACACGGCGCGACTGTTCTTTGTAATAAAGATTTGCAAGCTCCCCCAGAATACTCCCTAGCCTGCATCGTACACAGAAAACGATATTCACCAGCACAAAAAAACAAAAACGAACCTCGCGAGAGATCGTTTCAATTCAGTCGGATCGTGAGATATGAACGTCATACAACACTTGTTGTCAAGCTCTGCACGTTTTCGAAGAGCAGCCGTTCGATCATCGTTGATTTCACCTGAACAGAAGGATATGCAAGAAAAAATTCATTATAAGAGGGACAAATGTATAGAAATACCGTGAAGAGTTGGCTGGACGATCGCCACAACCAACTTCGTGTTCCTTCCGCGAATCACATTCCTAGTACACTCGTCTCAGTTAGAGTACAAACACGAAGAGGAAAAAGACTAACCTGACATTGTCTAGATGGCTACAAACTTCCATCCATTGCGCTGGATCCCCGTTAACTTGCTCTCGATCGAAGAGCACAGCCAACACGGCAGGAACTTTGGTTCGATGCTTGTGCATCCAATCGGCCTTGAGGACCCCCGCTGGAGCTGGAATCCTAGCCTCGAGCGGAGCTCCCTCCTTGCCTCCAATCACAGCCACCTTGGAGAAATCCGGAAGCGCCAGGGTGTTGATCGGCGGCTGCTCCGTGTGGAGCGACATCGAAATCTGCGGATGAAGCTCGGGCATTCCCACCAGCGCGGCGAGCGCAACGGGAGGAGTCCTCAGCTCCTCCGGGAGATCCTCCATCGCTGAGGAGAGATATTTCTAGCTGAATCGAGGAGGAAGACGCGAGATCTTGGATTACCTAGCTTCCTGGCGCTGGATCTCTCCGTGCGCGCTCCAATCGCCAAAAACCCTAGAGACTGGAGAAATTTTGCTAATGCCCAACATACATTTGTCTTTCGTGGATACTTTATACAAGTAGAGGAACTAGCCTACCTACAGGATCTAGCTACACGCGTCTTGTTCTTCCGGGCAGCGGCCACTACCCCGCCGCGATCCTCCACCAAAATACTCCCTCCAATCGCCCGAATTCCCAAATCCCACGCTCTCCACGAATCGTAGCTGCTCGTCGCCACCCTGGATCCTGCCGCTGCCAAAGAGATTGAGGCTCACAGGCCGCCCTCTTTCGGACGATCCCATCCTCCATAGCTTCCGGCTGGGCTGCTTCCTCAACCTCCTCGCGAATCTCTTGGCGAGCTTGGCGGGGATCTTGACGCACACGAATCCCGCCAGCGGGAGGATCGTGAGTGGGCAGCAGCAAAACGCCGCGCAAATCCCAGTGAGCCCGCCACAGCAGCTACAGCAAGCTTCCTTGCATGAAACTTGGTCCTCGCATTGTTCTTCTGGGCGGCCTACCTTCGATCTTGCCACTCTTGGTTCCATTTTTTTTCGCTCTTGCGAGACCTCGAATCTGATAACCATGCTCGAATTCCCGATGGATGGGAAAAAAATTCCAGCTTGAGACAAACCTATCTATCGGCAGCCTGTTCCACATGAAACAACCGATAGAAAACACCCACACAAAGAGAAAAAAACAGTTACCTCGAGGACAAACGGTTTGCGTCTTAGGTGGCAGTCGAACGTTGCAAGGTAAAACGGTAACAACCATTGCAGTAATTCTCTTCCTTTAAACCAAGGTTAGAATGATCACATCTCATCTCTCCTTTTCTTCCTTTATCATACCTTTACTTTCTCCGTATATATTTCCCAGCATCACATACATCGAGTGATTGCCACTCCCAGAGTCCACAGCCTTTCCAGCGATCTCTTGGGCTCTGTCAAACTCGCGATGAATTCTACAGCTACCTAGTAGCGTCATCCACCCCAGCGATTTTCTCGAGAATGGCATCATCGCAAAGAGCTCCTCGGCCTCTTCCAGGCGACCCAATCGACCCAAGATATCCATCAAACAGTGGTAGTGATCCACCATTGGCTTTGCGCCGTGGTCGCCCATCATTGACTTGAAGTAACGCAAGCCTTCCTTGTAGAAGCCCCTGTGGCTGCAGGCGGTCAAAACGCTCACGAACACTCCATCATCGGGCGTTTCGCCCTCGAGTAGCAGGAGCTGGAACACTTCAAACACCTCCAGCGTATGCCCTGTCAGGGCATACGAGTGGACCATCGCGGCCCATGCCACCACGTCGTGGTACGGCATACGCTCAAACATTACCCTGGCTCGCGAGATGTGGCCATGCCGTGCATACGCCTGGAACATAGCGGTCCACGAGACCTGGTCCCAGTACGGCAGCTGTTGGAACAGGCTCCATGCCTGGCGCAAATGCCCTTTCTGGGCATATCCAACGATCATCGTTGTCCACGACAGTAGATTCCTTTGTGGCATTTTGTCAAAGAACTCTTTAGCGTCGGATATGTTTCCATTGTCCACACACGCTTGAATCAACACCGTCCACGACACCACATTCCTGTCTGGCATCTGCCAAAAGAGATTCTTGGCATCTTCGAGATACCCTCCCTGAGTGTAAGCATTAAGCATGGCTGTCCACGCCACCACGTTTTTCTCAAAGGGCATTCGATCGAATACACTGCGTGCGCCCTCTATGTGGCCATTGATTGCGTAAGCGGAGATCATGGCCGTCCACGAGATCTCATCCTTGTCAGGCATCTCCTCGAATAATTTCTGGGATTTCTCCAAATGCCCGCATTGGGCATAAGCTAGAGCCATGGTTGTCCATGATACCTGGTTTTTCTTTCCCATTTTGTTAAAGATCCTCTTTGCAGATTCCAGATCCTTTTGTTCCGAGTATCCGGCGAGCAGCGAGTTCCAAGTTACCACGTTTGGAGAAGGCATCTCGTCAAATATACTCATAGCTTCCCGCATATCCCCAACTTGGGCATATGCCGCAATTATCGTATTCCAGGACACCGCACTCTTCTCGCGCATTCGATCGAACACATTTCTAGCTTGCTGAAGATGCCCGTTTTTAATGAGCGCGTTCATCATGATGTTTCCCGAGAACACATTCGGATGATCCATGTTTGTGTAAACATCCTTTGCATCTTCGAGGCTCCCACACTTGCCATACATTTCAATCAGAAGATTTGTGAGCAGCCTGTTCCGACCCAGCCCCTTCTCTTTGATCTCTACGTGGATGCGCTTGCTTTCAAGGAGATCCTTGGCATCTCCAGATTCTTTCATCCGCTTGGTGAAAAGATCCACAATTTGCTGCTTCTCGGCTGCTCGCTGCTCATCGGTTCTCCACGTCCAGATCCCACCAGCATCTTTGACACCATGACTTACCATCATGTCTTCTACGACATCGTTTTCTTTAGATGTTATATACAAAGTGATTGAGCGATCTTATTGTGTAAACGTTAGTTTCTTGGACAGCAACAATAAAGGAGTAGCACTGTGAGGCTGGATCTCCGCGAAGTTCTTGGCAGTGGCATTGGTAATCCCACTTTCAGGAGTGTCACAAGCTTCCAGCAAGCTCGTGTAACCCACACTATCGGGCTCGAAAGGCATGCTTGCCAAAAGCTCGGTAGCTTCCACAGATTTCCCATTGCGAGCGAGAAGATCCACGATGCAATGCCAGTGTTGGGCACTAGCATCAACGCCATAGTCCTGTTGCATTGAAACGAAGCACTTCATGGCTTTGTAGATAGATCCGCAAAGGCCCCACGCCACGAGAGCGCTCACAAACACGATGGAATCGAGCTCGATCCCTTCCACAATGGCATCAAACAACAGCGAGAGAGATTCCTTCGCATATCCACAGCAGACATAAGCTTGTATGATAGTCGTGCAGCTCACAAGGTTAGATCTTCGACCATCGCTCACATCAAACAAGCTCCGTGCCTTTGAAAGATGCCCAGTCTGGGCATAAGCAGCGATCATAGAGTTCCACGTAATCTCGTTCCTTTCGCACATTTGATCAAACACTTCTTTTGCTGCTTGGATATTCCCAAGCTGTGAATACGCCCATAGAAGGGCTGTGTCAGATACCACATTACAAAATGGAAGGCTCACTACAAGCGCTCGGAGACTCTCAGTATGCCCAGTGAGGGCATAAGCCATTGCTAGCCCGGTCCACATTTCCAGATTCCTTTCGGGCGTCCTATCAAACACATACTTGGCCTCCTCCACATACCCTGCCTGGGCATATGCCACAAGTAACACTGTCCACGTCACGATATTACGCTGGGGGATTTTCTTAAACATTTCTGACGCTTGATCCAAATCTCCACTCATTGCAACGGCT
Source organism: Selaginella moellendorffii (assembly GCF_000143415.4). Taxonomy (NCBI): domain Eukaryota; kingdom Viridiplantae; phylum Streptophyta; class Lycopodiopsida; order Selaginellales; family Selaginellaceae; genus Selaginella; species Selaginella moellendorffii. Next base: position 660,174 of record NW_003314319.1, read on the forward strand.
GAGATTATTGCATTCCAGGCAACAATGTTAGGCTCTGGAATATCCCTAAAAAATTCCCATGAACTCTCCAGAGATCCTGATTGGAAATAAGCCGTGATCATAGCACACCATGCCACGACGTTCCACTCCGGCATAGAATCAAACACGCGGCGAGCATCTCGTAGATGCCTACCATGGGTATATGCCGTAAGCATCGACGTCCATGACACAATATTCTTCTGCGTCATGCTGTCAAAGATTCGCTTTGCGTCGTCCAGATGCCCGGCCCCGGAATATGCCGCAATCATCGCATTCGAGGATACTAGATTCCTCTCGGGCATTGCCTCGTAGTAGCGGCGGGCGTGGCCTAGCAGTCCAATGGAGGTGTAAGCTGTGATTATCGTGTTCCAGGAGATCACGTCAGGGTATGGCACGGATTCGAAGGCCGCGGCAGCAAGATCGATGCGCCCTAGCTGCGCGATCGCGGCGACGAGGATGTTCCACGAGGCGGTGGTCTTGCGCGGCATCGCGTCGAAGATTTCGAGCACTTCTTGGAGCGATCCATTCTTGGCGCACAGATCGAGCATGATGTTCCAGGAGAGGGGATTAGGGCGTTGGATGGACGCGAAGACGCGGCGGGCGCCGGGCAGATCGCGGCACTGGCCGTGGATCTGGAGCAGGAGATTGGCGAGGTGTAGATTTCCGCCATAGCCGCAGTGGAGGATGTGGCGGCGCGCGAGATCGCAGCTCGCGGCATCGGTACACGATCGCACCAATCGGTCACAGGCCTCGAAATCGGTGAGCATCGCAATTCTCTCCACTGGATCGCGCAGATACCGCCAGGCGGCATTTCGAAATATGGCGGGAGATTCCCGGGGGATATTCTTAGGGCATCGCGCTTTTTTTGACTTGGAGATAGCGTGGCGCGAGGCGAGGCGATGGTCTGGGCTAGTCCATCAGAAGGTACATTGATGAGAAAGCGCTGGGGATGAAGTAGCAGTGGTGGAAGCGAGCGAGAATGGTTCTCAAGGACACAGTAGAGATCAAGCCGGGCTTTCTTTCCTACTTCCATGCCGATCTGATCGAGAGCCTCATGCAAGGACTTGGAAAGCAGGGCAAGAGCAAGAAGGACAAGGAAAAGAAGAATGCCGGTGGTGGTGGCGATCAGGCCTCGTCCAAGCGCAGCAAGGCTCTCCCATCTCTCAATCTCTCCAAGGTGAAGAAGGGGCTGGATAAAAAACACGGGTCTTCCCGGCGTGATACGTCGTCTTACAGTGGGAGGAGGGAGCATTCGCTCGCTTGTACCGCTTTGCAGCAGCGCAAGACCGACGCACAGCTTGAGAGCATGACGCTGAGGACGCCCAGGAAAATCGACATAGTGTTCGAGAATGACGTTACCAAGCGAAAGAAGAAGCAGGATAGCTATGCTGAGAGGCATCAGGAGAAGTTTCTTGGAGAACAGCTCAGGCCGTACCAACAGCAAATGATTCTTCAGGCATTGAACTATGCTCCGATAGTTCACGTCGATCGAAGGATTTTGGCTGAGGTTGACGACAGGAAGGTGGACGAGATTTTAAATCCGCCCGAGGCTTATGAAGAAGCGACATCCCCCGCCCAGGCAGCCGAGACGAAGGATATAGCCAGTGCTCGTGACCTGACAGTTCCATGCTTGCTAGCTTCAGAGGGTCAAGAGCAACAGCGTGACGCCACGCCGAGGAAACAGGCGCTTAAGTTTACGGAAACGAAGGATGCTGTGAAAAAAATGTCACACAAAAGCTCAAGGTAATGGTAGCAAGTAGAAAAAACATTTTCTAATGTCTTCGTTTTGCAGGGTTTCGGAGAAGGCGACAACAAAAGCTGCTCCAAAGCAATCGGTTTTGAAGCCTTTGAAACTTCCGGACGCAACCAAGAGTTCCGTTCCCATAGGTACTTTGCTTTCCCATTAGCTTCCAATATATCGCCCACGACATTGCTTTACAGGTTTTGGAGGTGAACCAGCAGAGTCTCCTCAAACTTCAAGGCCTTCCAAAGTTGTACACTTGATTATGTTCACTATCTTCTTACCAGTTTGCTCCTGCTCTGTCAGGTGGTTGTTGAGCCTACGCCAAGGATGGCACAAACGGATAGAAGCGCGTATGCCGATGTAGCCATCCCGCAAACTGTTGTGCAAACTCCATCGAAAGATTGGGAAACTTTTATGACTCCGGAAGGTAAAACTATCGTTTATTATTCAACATGGCTTAATTGTTTTGTGCGTTCAGCGGTTCTGAAACAGTATCCAAGCTCCCTGACGGACTTCGAAAAGCAGGAAATTTTGAAATATCCTGAAATTTACTATATCGGTTTACCACAGAAGAAGATTCAAGTTGTCGGAGGGCAGGGGCGATACAATTATGGTAAATTTGCTTGATTTGAAATACTCATGTTTTCATGCTCTTACAGGTTTTGATACTGAGAAGGGAGACTACAATGCCATCATGCAGGACCATATCGCTTACCGATATGAAATTCTTGGGAAGCTTGGCAGAGGCAGCTTTGGCCAGGTGTTGAAGTGCACAGATCACAAGTACAAAGTTCCGCGAGCCATTAAAATCATTCGCAACAAGAAGCAGTTCACCCAGCAGGCCTTCATTGAGATTAATCTGTTGGAGTTCCTGAGAAACAAGGTGAGATTAATTGTTTTAACATACAAGTCGGGATTTTTAAATCAGTGAAAGCGTAAAATACTTCCTTTGCTGGTTGAAAGGTCTTTGCAGGCTGCAGAAGAAGGAGTAGATTACAACATTGTGACGATCTACGAAAGCTTCGAATTTCGGGGGCATCTATGTCTGTCTTTTGCAGTGCATGACATCAGCCTGTTCGACATGCTCAAGAAGAACCATTTCGAAGGGTTCAACTTGAGCCTTGTCAAGTGCTTTGCCAGACAAGTACTTGTGTCGCTCCAGTTTTTGCACAGAGCGCGTATTATCCACGGCGATTTGAAGCCGGAGAACATACTACTTCAACAACCTGCTTCTCCGAAAATCAAGCTAATTGATTTTGGATCCAGTTGTTTCGAGCACGAACGAAGTAAGCTCCTGTTTTGCTACTACGTCTGATTTCTACTCTTGTTTTGTTTTTCTTTTTTGCAGTTTATACTTACATACAGAGTAGATTCTATCGCGCTCCGGAAGTCATCCTTGGTATCGACCAGACCCAGATTTTTGCAGTTTAAAACGCTGCTTACGGGAAATGTATGGTGATTCCAGGATTGCCGTATGACATGATGATTGACGTGTGGAGCTTCGCTTGCATTCTTGCCGAGTTGTTCACAGGTAAACCATTCAATTTCTCAAAATGTTTCAAATATCCACTCGACATGTATTCAGGATATCCTTTGTTTCCTGGGGAGGACGAAGTGGAACAGCTTGCTTACATGATGGAAGTTCTCGGGACCCCGCCGCTATCCCTCATCAGTCAAGCAAAACGCAAGAAGATGTTTTTCGGTAAAAGTAGTTCTTTTGTGTCTCTTGGCTTCTAGGAGTTCTATTTGCCTGCGTAGATTCCGACAACAAGCCGAGGATCGTTCCAAACTCATCCGGCACGAGGCACTTCCCAAGCACGAAAGATCTCAGGATGGTTGTCGGATGCAGTGACAAAAGCTTCGTAAACTTCTTGTCATGCTGCTTGAAGTGGGACAAAGAACAACGCATGACTCCTCAGCAGTTGCTAAAACACGAGTGGATCACACAGGTTCTACTTTTTCCTCGCGAGAGTTTTGGTTTGATTGGCTTCTACAGGTCCAGCCTCTCAACGAGGTCGTGAAATACGTTCGTCAAAGCTCTAGAAGAAGGTTCTCTTTTAAACTCGAGAAGTTCGATCCGTCTTTGTCATACGAATTTTTCTTCTTTCTTTTGTCTCAGGTCCTCGAAATCAACGAAGAAGCCATCAATGAAGCAAACGAAGCTGCAGATCCATTAGCGTGTAGGCTAGAATGTGTTTATCCAGTCCGACTAACTTAATCAGGGAGGCTTTAAAAGCTGCCCTGGGAATCGATCCGTTACCTTGTGGGGTACATACCGGAATATCCGTTGAAAGTTTTTACGATAGTGTGTTTGAAATTGTTTGGGTAGCGGCAAGGGTTTTTGCGCCCGGGGCGTGGGAGCTGCCATCGATCGGATCGAGGCGGCAATGCATTCCAGCGCGAGCGGATCCTGCGATGGTGTCCTAGCATCCGGCATTTCGGCGCGGGTAGCATGAATCAGTACCACATCTACGAAGCAATCGGCCGGGGCAAGCATTCGGTGAGTAGCCTCCTTGCCCGAGCTTTAGGGTTTCCAAGAATGCTGCTTCTTCTCACCGTGGGCGCCGCGATGGCAGACTGTGTACAAGGGCCGCAAGAAGAAGTCGATCGAGTACTACGCCATCAAGAGCGTGGAGAAGAGCCAGAAGAACAAAGTCCTCCAAGAAGTAAGTGGCCGTGTCTATAAAACGTGGGATTTGCACTGTATAGACTATAATAACCTTTGTGTGCCAGGTTCGAACGCTTCATTCCTTGGATCATCCAAACGTTTTGAAGTTCTATGCGTGGTAATGAGGTGCTCTTCCATTTTTCTTTCTGATCTAGTTTCGTTCTTCTCGTTCTGTCTCCTTTCCAGGTATGAGACTTCTGCTCACTTGTGGCTGGTTTTAGAGTATTGCGTTGGAGGCGATCTTTTGACGCTGCTCAAACAGGTGGGCATAGATTTGGCTTTTATGCATGGAAACGGAACGGTTCACAGTTTACCCAGCTCTATGATCTGTCTTGCAGGATACTAGACTGCCTGAAGAGTCGGTTCACGATTTTGCCCGTGATTTAGTGGAAGCGCTACAGTTAAGTTGTGCTTGTATATATTCTCCTTGACTAATACCTCCTTGTAGGTTTCTGCATTCAAAGGGAATAGTTTACTGTGACCTTAAGCCTTCGAACTTACTGCTTGATGAGAATGGCCGCATCAAGGTCAGACATACATGCATTTTGGTCGTTTGGGCACTTTTTGACTCTTCTTTTGCAGCTGTGCGATTTTGGTTTGGCTCGACGACTCGCTGACATTTCAAAGAACACTGTTCAACAGGTACTTTTCGTTGAACATTCTTGTTGATGTGAAACGCAATTCTTTTTATGTCAGCTGCCGCAAGCCAAGAGAGGCACACCATGTTACATGGCCCCAGAGCTTTTTCAGGGAGGTGTTCATTCTTTTTCATCTGATTTATGGGCTCTTGGCTGCGTCATGTACGAGTGTTATGCCGGAAAGCCGCCATTCGTTTCCACGAGCTTCACACAGTTGGTGGAGTCTATTCTCCATGACCCAGCCCCAGCGTTATCTGCGTCAACGAATAAGGACTTCGAGGATCTTCTGAGCCGGCTCCTTGTGAAAGATCCTGCGGAAAGAATGAAGTGGTCGGAGGTACGGGATCATTCGTTTTGGAGGAAAAAAATCAAGCCTTTGGTGTTACCGTCACAACCAGCTTTTCTGAAGTATCTGGATTCGAAAAAGACTTCAGAACCACAGGATATAACAGAAAAGTCACGGAATGGTGGATCGGGTCCAAAGCAGCAGCCGGCAACAATCAAGAAGCACGAGTACTTGCACAAGACAACAGACAAAGGGGAAACTATCGCCAATGGAAAAACGCCTCCAGGGAGACGTCCAGCATCTTCAGGGCCGTTGACGGAAGCTTCAGGACGAGCCAATGCTGTTGTCAACGTCTTAAGACTGTCGAAGATAGTGAAGACGAATTTGCAAAGAGAGGCCGAAGGGGATTCATACCGGCAGCAAAATGCTGGGGCAGCTACAAACGATTCAGATCTGACGCTGGAAAACCATGACCAGGAACTCGACTTTGCGGAGCGTCCGGACACCGATGGAGAAACCGAGGATGACGAAAGTGTCAGCGCTGCGGAAGCTACAACACATGACGAAAGCGTTCACGAAGATGGAGCGGATAGCAACGGCAAGGAGCTGGATTATGATAAAAACGTGGAAGAAGTTCGTTTGGAGGCTTTAAGAATGGAGGTTGCTGCTACGCCCCCTGGTGTTGGAATACCGAGGAAAGCTCAGAGGATTGCTGCTTTAACGGGAGAGAAGAAGAAACCGGCTGTCTCCAAAGCTGAGGATCATCCAAAGGCTTCAATCACGTTATCTCAGGCTCTCTGGCATCCGTCCGACCTTGCTGTGAGGCCAATTATGCAGAACCGCAAGGCTGACCAGGCAGCTGACGTCCGTTTCGATGGGAAAACGCTGCCAGTGGATTCGCTCTCGTCGTCAGAGTTTTTGAAGCTACAACCCGACGAACTGGAAGCGTTTGTGACTCGGATAATGAGCAGTATATGTGGGAATACATCTGTCAACGAGAAGATGAACACGCTCAAGTATCTGGAGACTATCTGTGTTAGCATGGATGCTGCGAACGTGTTTATCAACGGAGTTCTGATGCACTCACTTGTCAAGCTACTGCGAACAACGAAGCTACCGGCATTGCGAGTGCAACTTACGTCCGTTATTGGCCTTCTCGTTCGACATGCAACACTGATTGAAGACGACCTTGCGAGCTCAGGTATCATTGCGGTTCTAACGGAAACTTTAAGGGACAAGCAGGAAAAAGTGCGCCGTTGTGCCATGGCATCACTTGGCGAACTGTTATTCTATATTGCAACTCAAAACGGAGGGTCTCCAAGATCTGGGGCTGGTCACGACAACGTACCAAAGGAAGGAAGATCTTCTGTTTGGCAGGTTCGTCCTCTGAGCATTACATACGTTCAAGTTTTGATTTTCTGTTATTCTCCTATCAGGTTCCCAGTACGACGATAGCTCTTGTGGCATCTATTCTCCGGAAGGGCGAAGATGATGTCACTCAGCATTACGCTCTGAAAGCGATTGAGAACATTTCAAGTCAAGGAGGAGAGTGGGCGGCCCGTTTCACCACTCATGACGTGCTGGGGAATCTTTGCTATATAATGAAGACTTCATCCAAACAAGAAGTTGTTCGATCAACAGCAGGGTCTTGCTTGGTGCGGTTGGTCCGTTTCAGCCCTTCAAGCGTCGCTGTGGTTCTGGAAAAGGTGACCTTTAAAGAGCTGATCGCTGGTTTATGCAAAGGAGGTGCAAAGCTTCAGCAGGTCTACATCAACCTCCTGAACATTGCGCTAGTCGGATCTAGCGTGATGAACAATGCCAGCAGGCACTTGCAGGTGCTCTTCGACGAGAAGGCTCTGATTCCCAACATCATGGCCATCTTGGAACAGGGTCCGGAAGTTCTTCGCGGCAAGGCGTTCGTTTGCGCCGCTTTGCTGTGCAAGATCAACCGCAGGTGGATGCTGTCATTCTGCAACGCTAAAATTGTGCCAGCCGTGGAGAGACTGACGAAGGAAAAGGATGCTTATGTCCAACAGTGCGTTGACGCGCTCATACAGATCGTGGTCTCGCTAGTTCCGGGCATCCTTGACAGCATCGGTGCCGATTTCCAGCAGTCAGCAAACAGCAAGCGGCCAAGCTCGGCCACCACGACTCAGCATGCAACTCTGGGACGGAGTCAGCCTCGAGGCTCCATGCCGCTCTTCCCAGTCGTACTACATCTGTTTCGGAGCTTGACGTTTCGGGACAGGATTGTCAACGCGCAAGTCTTACAGCAGCTGGCCACCTTTCTGAAACGGATGGAAGCAGCAACGAGTCAGGTACTGATTGTGATTTGATTTTCTCGTTTACGTGGCTTTCTTCTGCACAGGGCCAGGATGACTTTCAAACGACACTGCTGCGAATAATAGAGTCAATATCACAGCAGCCGAGTATCCTCCTGGCGCACCAGGAGATCTTCATAACGCAAGTGCTTCCAAGCCTGGCAAATCTCTACAGGAGAAACACCTGCGGAGATACGCGATTCCTGTGCCTCAAGGTCTTCTGCGACATTCTTCTCGTCATCATGGACGACATGGCGGAGCAGTCGAGCGGCACGAGACAGGACCAGATGAGGCTGATCATCAAGCAGTATTTCCTGCCACTGTACCCCGTGCTGCTGGACGACGAAGACCCGATCCCGATGTACGCCCAGAAGCTGCTGGTGATGCTCCTGGACCTCAGATGCATCGACATCAACGACATTCTCCAGCTCAAGATCGTCTCCCAGTTTTTCGAGTTCCTCAAGGAGGACCTCGCCACCGTCAACCTCCACAACGTCCGGCTCTGCCTCTTCCTGGTATCGTCGCAGGAGGTGGAAACCGCAGTGATCTCCGAGCTGCATGTAGTGAGCAGGTTGGTCGCGCTCCTGGAGTTCGTTCACCTCAAGGGGATGCAGGACTTTCTGGATCCCACGCTATCCGTTTGCCGGCTGCTGCTCATCCGGAACGCGGGGAAGCTCAAGAGCAGTGGAAGCAGCGCCACCAACAACGGTTTCAAAGTGGAGGAGCTGCCTTCTCAGCTGGAAGACGTCGGGGGATTCAGCGCGCGAGCGGGGCTGTTCGTGGACCTGTGCGGCAATCCGGAGCCCCGGATCGCCGAGACCGCGTCCGAGTGCCTGATACTGGCGGTGAAGGCCGCGCCGGGGCTGGCGGCGCCGTCCGTCCTTTCCAGCCTCCAGGAGCTGGCCAAGGTGCTGGAGAGGTCCACCAGCGGAGGTCACGGCTCGGCGCTGCTGTCGCTGCTCCAGCGGCGGCTCCTCCAGGCGCTCACGCTGGCGTGCAAGGAGCAACGCCTGGGCGATTCCAGCGGCAGGAGGAGCGCGTCGGCGTGGCCGGCAGCGGCCGTCACGTCGCTGGAAAACGTGGTGCTGCGCCTCCGAAAGTCAAGCTTGCCGCAGGTGGCAGATGCTGCGGTGGACGCTGCGCTGGAGTTGCAGATCCTCCCGGGGAGATCGTGAAGGATAGGCTAGAGCAAGTCCAGCGAGACAAGCGAAAGTCTACGTACGCGTTGGTGCTCACTCCTTCTCGGCCACTGTTGTTGATATAGTTTGTGTACAGCCAAAAGGTGTCTCTACCTCTTCTGTCGTGTCGTATTCTTTCTTGCTCGTCTTTGTGGCCAGTGACCTTTCAATTAAATCAGGGGACACGCCATCGTACTTCACTGCAAAGGAAAATAAAATAAAATAAAATAAGAGACACTTAAGTCGTCAACGGTTTGTGAGCCACAAAAGTTGGGAGATTTTACCTTCTTCCAGAACAGTATCTGGCCTCTTTCGTTTCATTTCTACAAACAGTTCGCCACCTTGCAAATCCAAAGATTCCGTCCCATTCAAATTCAAACATTCCGTCCCATGGTTTCTTGTGGAAAGTTCGTAAAGTCAAAGAACGAACACAAGACCGGCGAGGAGCCTGAAACTTCGGTCAACCAAGTCAAGGAATAAACACGACTTTGTTCAACATAGTATTTTTTCCTGACATGATCAAACGAACGGGTTCTATGCTTTGTTGCGCGGATAGGATGAGGGCTCGTGGTGATCCGGTGGCGGCGTCGCGCAGGATTTGGATTCCCTGCGGGATCGATTCGCTTGCAAGCGCGTGTGCGCGTCGGATCGGATGATGAAGCGAGTGGGCAGCTTTGCAAAGGATGTGACGCACTGAGTGTGGGGTCTCGGATTGGATGCTTGCGCCGAGGCGTGCGCTCGATCCGCTTGTTCTACGCAGCATCACGTCCCCAATTGGAACGATGTTTGTATGCGGCGATGCCAGAGCGAGTGCCGAAATCACGAGGGACACAGAGAATATTTTTTCTCTCTCGTGGCCAAAATGCCGCCCTTCGCGATTTGACATGTTGAAACTTCTTTCACCTTTTCTAACACACAGTATTGTCAAAGTCAAAAAACGAACAGCAGCCTGAAACGTTTTTCTATCGTCAAGTCAAAGAACGAACACAAGAGCGGTAAAGCTTTTCTACCTTGGGCTCACTGTTGACTCGATCCATTGACCCACTTGTGTTGTGCATCAATGATTTGTTTAGTGGCGCACACCATCACTCCATGGCCCCGCAAAAGGAGCGCTACACACTCTACAGAGCAAGTAGCTGAGCAACGCTGTCATAAACAAAAGAGGAACATAGCGAACCTTTTGAGAACTCGAGGCGCGATTCCAGCAACTGCGCTCTTCCTTGTTGATTAAATCATCTGATTGCTTGCTTTAATCCTGCCGACACTGTTTGCAAAAATGCACTTCCCTCTGCTTGTTTGTATCGTCGTTGTCTAGAGCTGTTTGTTTAGCCAGTGATTCCTGGAACAAGAGCGTGGAGATCAGGAAAAACGAGCAACTGGTTCCTTGCGGGAGATCATAAACTTACCCGTACAAGTAACACCATCATCTTTGATGTTGACAGATGCTGTCGGCCACCACTTGTTCCAACGTGAGTTATCTTCGCTAAATAATTGCACAAGATGTGTTAGACCATGAAGTTAAAAAGAATGGAGGTACATATATATATATCTCTTCTCTGGCCCCAACATCTTCTTTGCTTGCGGAGCCATTGATAGTCGAGAAAGAAAAAACCAAAAGGAATAGAAAGAAGAAAAAAAAAAAGAAACAAGCAGCGAACAACTATACACCCCACCACAGCATGACAATTACACTAATCCAGCATCGCTCCCAAGGAAAGAAAGTCTTTCTTTCCTCCCCCCCCCCTCGCTTTCTGGAACTCCAACCTTTCACACTGAACACTTACGGGGGGGATCCAAATCTTGACCATCCAGCGAACAATGCGTGCCTCCCGTGCTAGCGGACGCGTGAACGATCGATTCCAGCAACAGCGAGCCACCCCGTAATGGACCGAGCTGCAAGTTACTGAAACAAAGTCAGCCGAATGGCTTCCGAAAGTGACTCGAGACGCAAAGCTGGAGGAAGGAGGGAGCGAGGAAGTAATAAAAGTAGAGATAGAGAAGTACCTTTGAAATTCAATCATGCGCTCACGTTGCCGCACGCCATGCAGAGTACGCATGGATGATCTGGTCTCTCCATCCCAGCCACATCCATTCCCCGTCCCTGTTCACTGTGAGATCCCTGTTGTAGAACCTGGCGAAAGCTTTCGACTCCTCGAACAGGGCCGGGCTGAGCGGCATCACCTCAAGCCCCGCCTTGACCGCGAGGTGGTGCCACTGCTGGTGCGTCTCGGACCGCTCCACCCTGTCCAACCCCTCGCAGGCGATGATGTTCATGATCTCCCGCCCGTACTTGTCCTGCTCGATCACCCGCCGTTCGGGCAGCATCCTCGAGATGCAAGCGTCCATGGCCGCGAACACTGCCGCGTGGTGGACGAGCGCCTCCTGGAACCTCTGGAGGAAGATCGGCCCCGCAAAGTTGGAGCTGGCCAGCGACTGGATGAAAACCTTCGGGTGGAGGTTCCGGATCCGGGTCAGCCACTGGAGTTTCGGGCTCTCGGCGATCACCGACCCATCAAACAAGTTGGTCTGCTTGAACGAGCAGCTGATGATGAGAACTTCGTCGTCCTTGAGCTGCAGCAGCCCCGGCTCCATGCTCTCCCATGCACACGAGAGCGACCGGAACTTGAAAGGAATCCCCCAGTCCTGTGCGCAGCGCTTGAGCCGGCTCCCCGTCTCTCGTATCCTCCCCGAGTGATTGTTGAGCGCTCTGGGTGGAAGATCCACCCCCGTGATCCGGAGCTGCGGGGGACCCTCCTTCCTCTCCGCCAAGAGCTGGAGCAGCGCCGGCCACTGGAGCCCATACATGATCCCAAAGTCGACAATGTGTACTTTGCGCTCGCCCTTGATGGCCTCGAGGATGATCTGGTTCGTGAAGAAATGTGGCAGCCCGAGGAAGGGGGTGTGCTTGAGGATCATCTGGACCGCCTTGAGCGTCTCAGCGATGGAAGGCCGCGCCTTACACATGACGCTGTAGAACCTGGAGCCCGTGTTGCTCATCCGGGCGTTCAATGCATGTAGGAAGTAATGAACTACCCGCTGCGTCGCGTCGCCCTCGGGTCCGGCTTGCTCCCGGAGCTCCTCCATGATCGCCAAAGCGCTGCCGAAGTCGTCGCTCCACACCGCCTCGCCGCACAGCACCAGCTTGTCCAGGAGATGACTCCTGAGCCCCATTCTATCCCACAGCCGAGTGTAGTTCTCGCTCCTCTGTACGATCAGCCTGGGAGGCCGGTTGGGAAATCCCTGCGTCGTCGCCCCCGCTGCTGCAATTCCATTCGACCTGCCGTTCCAATCCAGCCCAAAGAGGTTCTGGCGCTCGAAAAATCCCACCATCTGGAAGCCGCTGCCACTGGCGCTCGTCTCCCCGTGGCTCCGCTTCTTAAGGCTGGGCGATGGCTGCAAGCTCTCTCGATTCCTCTCCACAGTGTTTTCTTGGTGGTGATGCAAGGACGAAGTAGAAGGATTATCCACGGCGAAGGAAGGCTGCGATGTCCAAGAACCCAGGAGCGAGGAGGGGGAGTTCCTTCGCGACGATGATCCCTGCGGGGCCGGTGGAAGCTGCGACGGCGATGGCTGCGAGGCACCATAGCCGGCGCTGCTCGAAATATCGCTCCTCCAGTCGAGATTCGGGCTTACCTCGGGCGGCGAGGTCTGGATCAGCTCCGCGAGCTCTGCCTGGAGCGCGCCGACGCTCACCTCCAGATCCAGGCACGCTTGCTCCCCGATCTGGTTCTCCATGAGCATGCTATCGATGTACTGCAGCACCGCATTCTCGTCGACCCCAGACACGCGGGGTTCCATCGCGACGCAACCCCAGCTATCATCGCCACTCTCCGAGGATGACGACGGAGTGCCCGCCACTGCCATGGCCGCGGCGTTGACGGGAGAGGTGAGCGTCGGTGGCGACGGCGAGAAATTTCCAACATCGCCGACCGATCCAGCCGCTCCGCCAGGCGACGGCAGCGGCAAATCCACTGCTGCATTGGAATCTCTCGACGGGCGGAACTGCGTCTGTAGCCACACTTGCTGGAGCTTGATCGCGAGCGGCGAGACGAGTTCGCGCATGGAGGACGACGACGCGCCATTCGCCCTAGGCTTGTCCGCCATAGCCGTGCTCTTCCCTCTCCCCTGTTTTAGGGCTTAATAGTAATTTTGAAAGAACAGACTTATCCGACGGCCAGATTTCACCTCGGTTGTCTATGGATCCAACGGCCGGCACCGCGCCACGGGCATTTTTTAATCTTTTGTGCTTGTATCTGATCGTTTTGTCGTGATGTAATAGATACAAAATCAAAAATCACGCACGTCCCAGAACACAAAAAAAAAAAAACCATTGAACGTTTCCAAATCGTGTCTTCTAGTTCCAGAACTATAATGTTCCCACAAGGATATAAATATCATTCCATCATTCTTTCGCTAAAGCTTTACTCCTGCGTCAACAAGGCCCAGGAAAGACTTAGACGACGAGAAGATCAAACACCAAATGGACTGTCATTCTTCCAGACCGGATCGGACTTGGATCAAACACTGACCCGATCAACACGGAGAGGTAGACGAAATCTCCAACTCTGTCTCAAGGAAAACAGGAAAAGCTCGGCTTACTTGCTTTTACTTGAAGTGGATAGTGGTCCCGAGAAGAGAGAGCAACTGAGCTACGAACTCTGGATGCGCGGGCCAGGCAGCAGCGGTGACAAGTTTGCCATGTGTGTGAGCCATCGTTATTGGATCCGGCTCGATCCACTCAGCACCACTTAGCACAACTTGAGGCTTCACTGCTGGATAAGCCGTGCATTTCTTTCCCTGCAGTAGAAACCAAACGAGCTCTGTGTTTAATCGAAGCAAACTCAAGAAAGATATATCATTCACCTGTAAAACTCCTGCTGCAGCGAGGATTTGCTGCCCGTGACAAATCGACGCGATGGGCTTGCTGCTCGTGTCAAACTCCCGGACAAGCCTCAGGACTTTGTCGTTGAGAGACAAGTACTCTGGAGCGCGGCCTCCGGGGATCACAAGCGCGTCGTACCCCTCAGCTTTGACAGCGTCGAAGGTGGCGGTCAGCGGGAAGTTGTGACCAGGCTTCTCGCTGTAAGTTTGCGCTCCCTCAAAGTCATGAACTGCGGTGGCCACGGTCTCGCCGGCCTTTTTACCCGGGCACACCGAGTCGACGGTGTAGCCAACAGCTTGCAGCGTCTGGCATGGCACCATTGCTTCGTAGTCCTCCATGAAATCCTTCAAAGCAAAAACAAACTTGGCTTAGAACATGATCAAAGCACAACTGCAAGGAAAACTACTTCTCGATCAAGTTGTCAAGGAAAACTAGTAGAAAAAACCGGAAGAAGTAGAAAAGAAAGAGAGAAAGACTTCTTACCCCGCATAGCATTAATACTTTCTTCTTGCCGTTTTCGATGGTTGCACCAAGAGAGTCGAGCAAAAGACCAATAAACTCCGGGTGGCCAGGATATGCAGCACCGGTGATGAGGCTACCATCTCGGAAGCACTTGGAGATTGGATTCGGCTCTTGCCAAACTCCACCAGCACTGACAATAACAGGCTTGACTGCCGGATACGCCGTCGACTTCTTGCCTTGCAGAATTCCTGCCGCGGCGAGGATCAGCTGTCCGTGGCAAATCGATGCTATCGGCTTCCTAGACTTGTGGAACGACTTGACAATCTCGAGAACTTCATCGTCAAGAGACAAGTACTCCGGAGCACGACCACCTGGAATAACGAGAGCGTCATAGCTCTCAGCTTTCACGCCATGAAAGTCCTTGTTGAGACTAAAGTTGTGACCACGAAGCTCGGCATAAGTCTGCCATGAAGAACACAAGCCAAAAATAATCCACTCCACGCTCCCAGTCCAAAAGAAGGAATTCATTCACCTGGAAACCAACAAAGTCGTGGATTGCGGTCGCGCAGCTCTCGCCAGCCTTTTTTCCCGGACAAACAGCATCGACTTTGACACCATAAGCTTGCAAGGCTTGAAATGGAACCATAACCTTAGAAGAACAAACAAATCGAAAGTCAATGCTCTTGCCTAAGGAAAAACTTGCCAAATCTAGATGATTGCCTACATTCTCTCGGCACTAGATCACTCCTCTATCCATCGCCGCGCCCGATCAATCAAACTCACCTCATAGTCTTCCACGAAATCGCCGCAGATGAGAAGAACCGACCTCGAGCTCGCCATAGCGCTGGAGAAACCTAGGTCAGCTCTCTGTCACTACGTGTCACGCGATTTTAACCTCAAACACGTGTCAAATTTTTTTAATGGGAAGTGAATGAATTTCCCTCCATAGTTCCAACATGAAAAAATGACGTTCGTACACATGATCGTTGGTGACTTGTACGGCCAGGTGAGGCGAGCTTAGGTTTTGGGCAAAGCGATGGAGAGCAATGTAGGCATGCGGCCGATCGCGCATCGCTCCTGGCCGAGGAAGAGGCTTCGCGAAGGAGGCGATCCAAAATCCGGCGAGGTAGAGTTCTTGATCGTTGTCGTTGATATTTGCGCGCGGGTTTGCCTCATCCGGCGATCGATCATTGCAGCTCAATTCGAGCGGCGGCGGCGGCGAGGAGAAATCCCGTGGGCAAGAAGCGGCAAAATTGGTGGAGCCGGCGCTGCCGATCGCCGTCCGGCGGTGGCCGCAGCAGCGGAAGATCAAGGAGGAATCGCCACGGCACAAGGATCCGGAGGAGGAGAACAAACGCCTAGCGCCAGAGCGAGGAGGACGGAATGAGCGCCCCAAGCCGACGAGCCTGATGATGCTCGAGATGGATATGGCCAGGACCAAGAAGAAGAAATCCGAGCCAGTGCCACAGCCAAGAATGGAGCTTTCGATCATCCTGCGGCAGTCATGGCAGGAGGCGCGGCGGCGAGTGAAGCAAGCGCAGGAGAGATTCGAGGCGCTGCGCCAGAAACTCGAGGCGAAGGGCACCGTGCGACCGGACACAGCCGCGATGAAGCAAATGCGCATCGATGTAAGTTCCTTTCCCTTTTCTCCTCGATTTCCATTCTATCTCCCCGTGTTCTTCTTGCCGGCATTCTTTTGGATCTCACTGCTGCTTTGTTTCGTATGCTCTCTTCGCCAATCAAACAGTGTTATTTCCTTCCCATCGTCATCTTACTTCGGTTTCTCGGACTTTCTCACGGATGGATTTCTTCTTTCTCGCTCTTGTACATAGTTCTTCCAAGTTTCTCTCATCCACCATTCGTGATAGATTTCCATTCTATCCCACACTTTCTTCCTCCGCCTTTTCTCTCTTCTCCTCGTGTTCTTCTTGCCGGCATTCTTTTTTGCTGCTTTGTTTCGCATGCTCGTCGATCGAACAGTCTTAGCCTTTTTTTCTTCCCATCGCAATGATCTTCTTCCACTTCAGTTTCTCGTACTTTCTCAGGAGTTTCTTCTTGGCCAGCTTTTGTGTAGTTCTTCCAAAGTTTCTCATCCACCATCGTTTTCCTTCGCAGAAGCAATGGGTGAACCAGGAGCACCGATCCCACGGCCACGTCCCCGGCGTGGAGGTGTTCGACGCCTTCTCCTTCCGCGCCGAGCTGCTCATCGTCGGCCTCCACAACCACGTCCAGGCCGGGATCGGCTTCTTCCCCGACTCCCAGAGCCCGCTCGGCCGCGCCATCGCCACCAGCATCATCCTCTCGGGTGGCTACAAGGACAACCGCGACAACGGCGACGAGTTTGAGTACTGCGGCAGCGGCGGCAACAATGCTGTGAGCGTGCGTGACGAGAAGGCACGGGACCAGGAGCTCACTCGCGGCAACTTAGCTCTCGCGAACTCCGTGGATCTCAACATCCCGGTTCGCGTGATCCGCGGGAGGCCCTCGGCTTTCACCCCGTCCAGGAAGGAGTACCGCTACGATGGCCTCTACGACGCTGTGCGCTGCCACAAGACCGAGGGAGCGAATGGATGCCAGGTTTTCAAGTTCCTGATGCGGCGATGCCCCGGACAGCCATCGCTGCCGCTCAAGAACAAGACGAGTAAGTTTCATTTCATCGATTCTTTTCTAGTTTAGCTATATTCTCGATTTGTTTCTTTCGTTTCCAGGGTAGCATTCAAAGCGCATCAGTTACAACGTAAACTACTTAATTATGTCCACGTCGGCACACATGTCCTATGAAAAAGGAGCTAGTTAAAACGCTTTAAATTAATTAACAATATATTACCTTGTTCAGAAAGCTCATTAAATTTCAATGTTATTGACAACGATTTAATCCATCTTTAAATTTCTTGTATAAAGTGGTGGAGGATATGTAGCATCTCTGACGAGAATGTATTTTCCAAGTTGGCATCCAAATGAATTTTGACATACTGTCCAGTCAAACCCATTCAAAATAAAAATCCCAAATTAAACTTTTCAAGTATAATCCCTTCCTGTTCTATTGAGGATCCTTTGGGAGCAATCACTGGAACATAGCTCCCATCTATTGGTCCTACAACATGTGGTATTCCTCTTAAAACTCTTTTGGAAGAGTTTGTAAAACGATCACTTGAAGGCTACTTGATGTATAATGTACCAAATTCCATGTCCAAAGCTCCACAAAACTCAATGCTCATTGACCAATAGTAAACCCAACTCCATACTTGCCAGCAATTTCCCCTAGTTGTGTTCCACTTGCTAATCTCAAGTGGCATAGGCTCTTTTAAGTATTGGTATCTTTTGCACTTTTCCTCTCTTCTTCTATAGCAATTGTGGAAATATCAAGCCAAGTAACACATTTTACTAGTTATGTCTAAACACATAATATTCAAGTAATAGAGCATCTGAAGGTAGCAAGCAAAAGCTTCTTCCTCTTATCCATCTACTTTTCAGTCAAATAATGGTTATTCTTAACTATGTCCAAAACACGTGTTACGTAACTGCCACGTGGCTTTGTCTGTTTCTTTAATCCACGTAGGTGCCACGTCACAGACTTTTAATAAATGGACGCCAAGGGATGAAAAACCTCAATGGCGTTAGCAGCGACTTCGTCAGTTCCTCCAGCGCTGGGAATTTGCGCTACTTCTTTCCAGATCTCTGCCAGGGGCAATAGCGATTCCTCGCTCGGTAGCTCCAGCCTCGTCTTCGTCTATGGGACGCTCAAGAAAGGATTTGGGAACGAGTGGCTCATGCAGGAGCTCGTGAGCCAGCAGCACGCCTGCTTCGTGTCCGCCGCCACCACCAAGCTCGAATTCCCGCTCGTCTGCGGCCCATTCCAGGTGCCTTTCCTTCTCAATTTCCCCTGCCAAGGCCACCGCGTCCGCGGCGAAGTCTATCTCGTAGACCAAGCTGGTCTTCGCAGGCTCGACGAGCTCGAGGGCCTCGGCAAGGGCCACTACGAGCGCCGATCCATTCTCGTCGAGGGCCTGGAACGAAGTTTAGCTCAGTCCCAAGCTGTGAATGCCGAGGCTTACTTTGCAGGATCCAGTTACGCAGTGGAAATGTTGGGAGCTCCACACTTGCCAAGCTACAGCACCGTCGAGGCGGAGAATTATGTTCCGCGGAGGAACCGGCCGCCGGGTATCACGTTTTTGGAACACGTCCAAGCATGGATCGCTGCTAAAAAATGAAAAAATGAAAAAATGAAAAAATGAAGATGCTCTCGAGTTTTTTGTAGCCATGCCACTGTCACGAAAACCACACACGAATTAAGACAGGGTATCTCGAACAAAGACAAACCTGACCTTTAGAATGCTGATCGCGTTATTAAGAATCCCACGGGGAATCTTATCGTTCCCTCGTCGAAAGGACACATGGACCACACTCCTAGCTTCTCCTATTACCGGGCAGTCTTTTCAGTTGCAATCCATCCTTTGAGTAGCGCTTGGAAAAGAAAACAAAAACTTTTAGAGCCGAGCAATCAGCACAACACTTTACCCTTTCGCCATTGCAGCACCAGCATTGGAACCATCAACCGTGCCGCTTGGAGAGCCATCAACATCTCTACTAGCTCGAATTGTCGAAACTCCATGGTGGCTTTTCCGAAACTGAAAACGAAAAGATTCCTTGCTTGCGAGTAGACGCATACTCGTGAACAGTATCAAAAGCAGCAAAACAAAATAGCCGTCAAACCTGCATGATGTGATGTTCATGCGACCTCCATCAAGGGTATTTGTCCAGGCATATTGCCAGCACCTCTTCCATGAGCATTTAAACAAAGCGCAATCAAAAAGTGCCTTCAACAACCTCTTAAAGGACATTCGGAGGTGGTAGGTTGAGATCGCCATCCGAAGCTTATCCTCCCGCCGTCCAAAAGAATTCCATACATGACATTGCAAACAGTACAGCTTGCTTAAGCTAGTCGAAAGAAAGAAAACAAGGAAAGACAAAACAATACTTTCTCTAAGGAAAGCAAGAGAAAGTACTCCCTAACACTTCCTCAACCTAATGAAAGCCTGAACTATGACAGATAAAAGGGACAATCTGGGTCTCGGGGTCGTACCATACCATTAAGAATGTAATCAGTGCTACTGTGTCTGTAGCCTGGAGTTAAAAAATGTGTCAATACTTAGTTCTTTTCCAAGGTTCCAGTACGATCCTGTGTAACAACAGCATGTAAGAAAGCAAGACAAACAATCACCACACGTACCATTTGAAATAAGCTTTGGAAAATAGTGGTTTCTCTGTTGATCATTCGCACACCTACAAACCAAAGAATTAGAGAAA
This sequence comes from Selaginella moellendorffii, assembly GCF_000143415.4. Taxonomy (NCBI): domain Eukaryota; kingdom Viridiplantae; phylum Streptophyta; class Lycopodiopsida; order Selaginellales; family Selaginellaceae; genus Selaginella; species Selaginella moellendorffii. The sequence continues at coordinate 679,678 of NW_003314319.1, forward strand.
ACAAAGAACAAAAAGAACGAAGCATTGCGACAATAACCTTTCAACCAAAGAGCAGCACTGTTGCGTCGAAAATCAGCGCTTCCTTCACTCGATTAAACCTGAACAAGTGCATGAAAATAATCCCTGCATCACGCTCCCGATAACGTCTTCAGTACATATTCCTCCAAATCCGAGACCGCTGGAAAATATCTGTCGCAATCTCACTGCGCGCCATCTCCAGCGATGAAATCTGGAGTTAGGCAGTAGCAGATACGCCGTGCTGATCATGAATGCGCGCCAGAGGATAGGAATGGAACCCATGAATGGACAAGCAATGTCTCTATCTCCGGCTGCCGTGTTACCGAGAGCCGATCATCCTGGAACAAGCACGAAGAGCTTTCGATATTTTCACGAAGAACTTTGGAACTTGGGAGAAACTGATCCTCCCATAAATGTAAACATCTACAATCGCGAGGGACACATTACAACATCCAAGTTGACATTGTTTCTTAGAGCTTTCTTCGAGTTTCTTTCTATGGGATCACGTCAGCGCGCAGCCACGTGATGTATCAACCGTCATAACAATAATAACAACACCGTTTTATATTACCACATGGTTTCTGAGCAGTGAACGATCTTTTAACTTCATCAAACACCACATCTCAGCTCGCCACTAGTTTCTTGGGCTGGCAGTTACAGAGTCGATAGGCTTTTACCTCCACGAAGAATCCACCGCAAGTACACCCTTGCAGCAGAATGGGGTCGCCGAGCGCCTGAACGGACAGTTTACGCTGCCTTCTTCAGCATGCTTGGGATCCAGCTTCTCGTGCTGAGCATCTGGAATGTGAGTGTAGGCAACACAGACAAACACCCAGAGATACCCTAATTTGGGGCTGTCCAAACTTGGAACGTGTTGGCAGCCAGGAGATCCCCTGCTGTGTTGAGTGCTGCTCTCGCCAACATGTTCCACGTTTCAAGTTTGGACAGCCCCAAATTAGGGCATCTCCGGGTGTTTGGCTGCGCTGCCTACGCTCACATTCCAGATGCTCAGCGCCGGAAGCTGGATCCCAAGAGTGAGAAATGCAGCTAAAAGCTTATTGACTATAACTGCCAACGCAGGAAATTAGTGATGAGATGAAGCTATAAACCCCCGTTTCTCCACCACCTCTGGTGGATCTTTCTGAGATTTTGGACGACGTTCCAATTCTCTACCCAGCACCAGATAATCCAGCCGGTGCAGAGCCAGGTGGAGTTGCTGAAGGAGCGCCCGAAGGAGGCGATCTGGCAGGCATTCCTCAACATGGACATCAATGAAGAGGTGTATGCTCAGCTGGTTTTATCAAGCCTGGAGAAGAACACCTCGTTTGCAAGCTCCACAAAGCTCTCTACGGACTCAAGCAGTCGCCACACCAATGGTACATGAGAATAGATCCTTTTCTAATTTTCGTGCGCTTGTAACATATTTTGACACTGAGGGCTATGTGTTACTTGCGATCCTCGTGGTAGGTTTGATCCATAAATTTAAAACGTATCTTGAAGCTAAATTTGCCATGAAAGACCTCGGTATCAACAGGGAGAGAGGCACTCTGGAGCTAAGCCAGGTAAAATATGCTTACGACGTGCTCCAGAGGTATGGCCTTACTCACGTTAACCCTGTTGCTACTCCCACGGACACAGGCACGAAATTATCTGCTGAGAGTCGAGAGTACCTTGATCAATCTCAAGAGGAGGAGAAAGCATCTTTTCAGGCTACGTTTTCCTGCTAAATGGAAATGTCGCAAGCTGGTGCAGCAAAGAACAGGTTATTATGGCAATGTCAAGTACCGAGGCTGAGCAGCTGCAACCAAGGAAGCAGCGTGGCTGCAGGGACTTCTCCAGGATCTACAAATGAACACAGGTGTTGTGTGATAACCAGTTTGGAATAGCCTTGACCAAGAACTCTCGTACTAAACACATTGAGCTGCACTTCCACTTTATACGAGAGTAGATCCAGAGAGGAATGATCGAGCTGGAGTTCTGCCTGACAAACTCCATGCTAGCGGACATGCTGACGAAACCACTTCCTCGTGTTAAACATGAATGACTTTAGACGTTGGCCTTAGAGTGAACAAGACCACGTCAGCACACAGCCACGTGAGCAATTCAGTCGCCGCCACTGATGTCACGATAAAATCAACCGTCATAACAATAATAACACATTGCATTGTGTACAGCTGCTTTGTGTTTCCATCCACACAATATCTAGCACAAGAAATCATGCGAGTAAAACGCTATAGATACAATGCCTCGGCCAAGCTTTCCAAACGCAGTTGCTACTAGCACAAAACCTAATGAGCACCTAAGGCTTTCTGGCAATGAAAGTTTTTCTGTGTGCCCGCCCAATCACAAGAAAAGGAAGGGAGATCGGGAATTGGAGACGAATCACCAAGGCCCTAAAAAGAAAAGGGATAAAGAAAGAAAAAACGGGACTTTAAAAGAAATTCATCAGAGATTAATCTAAAGACCTCTCTAAAAAAAATGACAAGATTAGCATACCAGCTGACACATTGATCGAGGTCCCTGGAAACAAGAGATAATTAGAAGCCGTTGCGTATTACTCAGTAGTCTTTTATCTTAATCCTTCTTATTTTGGTATATCATTAAACATGAATGACATTGCCATTAGATTTAAGAATGGCTTCAATGACGGCAACATCAGCATATGCCTCGCTGGGACTGCTGCGCTTGTCAGGTACTCCTCCCTGAGTAAACGTCAACTAGTGAGTCAATATTATATAGGATCTTCATGCTTACCATAGTGATGTCATTGATAAATGCTCCCAATTCTTCTTCCACTCCACAGCAGGGATAGAACACTGAATTTTTACCGGTTGAAGTAGAACAAGTTACCTTCACCGCACATCACAAATTATTAGTCAATGTAAGCTTAGTCTATAATATAACTCACCAAAAATCCTGGCTGATCATCTTTAACATCTTGATCTACATAGATTGTACCTTCAGTTCCAACAACCTTCCAGCTCATCTAAAGTTCAGATAATTTATATGAGAACAGATTTTGAAAGCAAATTTCTTAGTACCTTTTTAGTAATGCATGAAAATGATATCATTAAGGTACCCACACACCCATTTTCCAACTCTCTGTAAGTCCAAGTTTTAACAACATTTTAAAAAGCTAATTAGAGAAAGACTTACATCAATGCTGAGACATTGTCTGGAGAAGGTAGAGCATTATCCACATGACGGGAGATTGCTGACACACTTCTAATCTCAAAGCCAGTTATCTATTTACAGAAAATCAGAACCAATAAACAGATAAATAAATCAAGGGTAACTCTTCCTTCTTACCAATCTTAGTCCCGCTATTTGATGAACAGCACTATCCATTATATATCCCCCCTGCAAAATAGTGCTTAAACAAAACAAAACAATAAAAATTATAATTTGATTACCTGGAGTTGCCTTCTCCAAACGCTTGAAAAAGAAGGTCGTGAAATATTCATAGGACTTTCAAGAATTACTTCCACCGCCACCATATGTCCTATATCCTTCACCAACTTACTAGCCTGTTTCAAATGAAGTATTTATTAACTATATTTTATGTTTTAAAAGATTCATACCTCTGCAAGTGCTTGCTCAAATCTATAGTTTTCCCCTATTGCCCAGACCAGCTTATCATTGTCTAATCCCTTGTATAAGTTTACTAAACTTTGAGCTTTCTGTGTACTTGGGGCTAATGGCTTTTCTGTAATGTGAGATTTTAGTAGCAATTTTAAGTTTGAAACTATCATACCTTGCAATACATGTTTCCCAGCAGTAAGAGCTTGAATTGCATAAGTCCCCTATTAAATAATGTGTGAGAAATACAAAACTAAAAATTTGATATTCATACCTGGATCTCTGGTTCAAGAACTATAGCCACCCCAATGATGCTATTATCCATTAGAATGTCATTAAAACCTTCTTCACCCCACTTAGGCTGTACTTCCGGCACACGATCTTTGATCAAGGACACCGCTGACTCTGCCGATTCCTGGAGAAAAGGTTATATCGCCTGAAATGAATCCTTCAAAAACCTACCTGCGAACGACTCCATATTGCTTTAAACGAAACTCTATCCATCAGCTTCGTAGAGAGTAGTGGCAAATATTGCTTTTTGGCAAAACCTCCAGCTCCTATCAATGCAAAACCAGGTGCCATAGCCTCCATTAACCAAACCCTTACCATTCAACCTCAATTTAAAGAAAGAACAAAGGAGCTTTTTTTAAAGGTAGAGTAAAGGCCGCCGGATCTGGCTAATCGTGCCCGTCGATGGGCCATGGTGCTGCCGTGTGATTGAAACCACAGAATCCATACAGGCCCGAAAAAATCAAAATCGGTCCTAATTCCCTGGAAAAAGCAAGAGATATTTGGAGAAACTTACGAGCTGGCCGCCGCATGATTGCCTCCCATTCTTTCTAACCCATGCTTACCAAAACGGATTGAGAGGCGCCGACAAGTGCGGGAAAGAAGCCATGCTCGTGGAACCCAGAACATTTTTTCTCGCTATCTGTCATAGTTTTCCAAGGAAAAAACAGTTTGATTGTCCATTCCTTTGAAGTCATAACACGAGGTGGTATTCTTGGTTCTTCGTTCTCGCGCTGGCGCCACGGTCACGGATCTTCCGGATGCTAACCACTGGCAGCAGCTCGGAATGCGGCCTCGATTTTGTGACGATACGGCTGATCAGCTGTACTAGGTGCGGTTGTTGGAATCTCTTCCCAGAGCCAGATTTCAGCTCCTTTCCAATGGCGCGCGATCGCGACAAATATTTCCAGTGGGATAAGAATTAAGAAGTTATACGTACATGAAAAGTTTTTTCTCATGCAGGCTTAATCGAGTGAACGGAGCAGTGATTTTTTGAAGCAACAGTTCATGCGCTGCTCTTTGGTGGAAAGGGTTATCCTCGCAATGCTTCGTTCGATTCGTTCTTTCGTTTTCTCTAATTCTGTGGTTTGCAGGTATGGGAATGATCAACAGAGAAACTCCTGACTTCCTTCAAATGGTACGTTTTGGTGATTCTTTAGCTTGCTTTCTTACATGCTGTACGCAGGAATTGCTTTCATTGTACTGGAACCTTCAAGGGGGATCCTTACACTGATATCATCGTACTGGAACGGGAATCCTGATATCATCGTCAAGTATTGACACTTTTGACTCCAGACTACAGCAAGACAAGCACGCAGTAGCACTGATTCCATTCTTAATATTTGGTACGGCTTCGAGACCAAGAGTTGTCCCTTATTCTGTCATATTTCTGTTGCTTACTTTGGAGAAGGTATTGTTTTGATTTTCTCGATTTCTTAAGCTCAACTGTTCGCAGTGTATATGTGAAAGGGGATGCCTAGACTTCCTTTTGGACGGCGGGAGGACAAGCTGTATCTCAATCTACCATGCTTGTTAAAGGTACTTTTTGATTGCGCTTTATATAGGTGCTCATGGAAGTGGTGCGTGTACCTGCTGTCAATATGCTTGCGCAAGGATTTGGCAGAGGTCGCATGAATATGGCATCATATGACGGCCTCTATGTTTTGCCATTTTATCATCTTACATCTTAGTACTGCCTTGATACTGTTCACGGCTACTCCCAAACAAGTAAGCGAATGTTGTTGTCGTTTTTAGTTCGAGAAAAGCCACCACAGAGTTTCGAAGTAGTCAATTCGAGCTAGAAGCGAAGTTGATGGCTCTCCAGAGATGGGTCCAATTCCAATGCTGCTGCTGCCTTGTGAAAATGTACAGGTGTTGTGCTGATTGCTCGGCTCTAAAAGTTTTTGTTTTCTTTTTCACTGATACTTTGCATATACATATGAAGATTGCAACCTCATATGTATATATATGTATATCCTTTCTCTTCGCTTCACACTCCATTCCTCTGCTCTACACTATGTTGCATCTTTGCTTTTTGCTCGCCTCCTTTTTCTATGCTTGCAGTGGGGAATTTGGATTCCCACATCCTGGGGAACAGTATCCCACTTCCACTTCGATCATGAACGACCTCTTTTTCGTTCCAAGCTGGGACAGTGTCCAGCAGTCAGGCCCGTTTGACTACATCATCGTTGGCACAGGATTCTGCGGCTACGCCTTTGCAGCTCAAATTCTAGAGAAAAGTCCTCATGCAAAAATCCTCATGCTGGAGCGAGGACCTTTCTTTTTGCCCGCTCACTTCCAAAGTCTTCCCCTTGCTCTCCAAGGCACGGTCGCAGCAAAACTCGAAAGCTATCCGTGGACACTCACGCAAGCCACAGCAGAGTCTCCCTATGCAAAGTGGGTACACGGGGTGGCACCTTTTTTTGGCGGGCGATCGACGAAATGGAGCGGCTGGTGCCCGAGACCGACTGCCCAAGAAATGGAGGGATGGCACCCGTCCGTGATCGACGCCGCTGGACGCTACTTCGAAAGAGCTGAGAGGCTTTTGAATGTTACTAATTCATTCTACCGCTCCGCTTTGCAGGAAGAGATCATGCAGCTAATGCACAGCCGACTCCACACTGTCAGCTCTGCGATGCGGGTGATGCCAGCTCCACTTTCAATTGAAGACGGATCCAAATTTTCAGTGGTCGGTTCTTTGCTCCAGCTAGTGCTGCGCCAGAGAACGCTTGCGAAACAAGGTCATGGGGCTCCTTTGAGAATCGTTATCAACTGCGTGGTGAAGAGAATCTCAGAAAGTGAAGGGGTGCTTGAGACATCCAAAGGAGAAGTCACGTTGAGCGCTAGAACGAGAATCGTGCTTGCCATGGGCGCAATTCCACCCGCCACTCTACTCGTAAATTCCATACCAGCGCTGGCAAAAGCTCCACTGCAATTTAGCTCCCATCTTATTAGTGCCATCACAGCAAGAGTGCCTCGAAAGGAGTATCCATTTGCCAGCAGACTTGATATCCAGCAGACACCACAGATTGGAGCGTTCTACTTGGCAGGTTGTTTTCTTCGTTTGGTTCATCCAACTTTAACTGTTTTTTTTTTTTTTTTATTCTGGTTTTTCAGGTGTACATGGAAAACTGCAATTTCACATCCAAGCAACTGTGATATCAAGCCCAAGTCTGGAACCCGAAGATATCATTACCATGGGCCATCGAATGCCGGATGTTCTCACTAGTGCAACTCCGGAGCAGCTCAAACAGTCAAAGGAGTACGTTTTATTTGTGTTTGCCATCTTGGGTGAGCAAGAGATCAAGAATTCCTCTTGGATTCGAAAGAACGACAAAGATCCAGACTTGACAACCAACATCAAGCTGCAGATCCAGCAGTCTAGAGGTGATATGGAAGTGTGGGATGCCATGGAAGCAGGAGCTTTCCAAGTGCTGGAGAACATCCTCTCCCCCAACAAGTCAAGCTCTCTCCAGTATTGGAACAAGGACAAATGGACTAGCCAGCGCCCGGCCAAAAAGGTGACTCGCCGACCAGGATGCGTTCACGAGGGATCATCTCTTCCTATTGGAGACGATGGTAATCAATTAGTGGATCTTGACTATCGCTTGGCGGGCTCGCAAAACATTTATATCACAGGTGCTGCACTGTGGCCAAGAAGTGGATCCTGGAACCCGACTTTAACCATGGTTGCTCTCACTCTGGACTTAGCAGATCGTTTATCTAGTTAAATCTAACTATACCAGAATAAATATGAAATACAATGGTTCTGTCTCCAAAGCATTTCAGGAATAAGAACCTATCGTCGATCTGGAAGAACTCGAAAGCTCTTGAAAGCCTTTGATAAGTTTCTCAATCTCGCTGCTGCTACTGCCGGCTCCCATAGCAAAAGTTATGGAGTTCAGAAGAGGAAGCTCGGCCACCACCTTGCATTTATCGCACAGAAAGTCATCGGCAAGAGTTCCTGTTCCCACAAACCAATGGTGATCCTGGCATTTCTCGTTCCAAAAACCAATACTTATTCCAATCAATAATTCCAATATATAAACCAAATTTTAGATAAAGAATTCCAAGCCTCGCTTCTGATGGCTCGTCAATTGTTCCACTGGTCTACTTCAGGGGGGAAGCAGCGCGCGTAGCAGTAGGAATGAAACTGCCGACCTGATCCAAAGAAATGATAGTCTGAAAAAAGAATAGCCGGACCACCTCGTGTTGTGACTTCAAAAGAATACAAGCAAAGAATTTCTATATCTCTATCTCCTCGAGAATGGCTGCCGTGTGATTGAAACCACAGGAGACGTGAAGCGCCGAAAGCCGATCATCCATCTCGATTGGAACAGGCTCGAAAAAATCAAAATCGGTCCCAACTCCCTGGAAAAAGCACGAAGACCTTTCGATATTTTCACGAAGAACTTTGGAACTTTGGAGAAACTTACGAGCTGGCCGCCGCTTGATTCTGCTTGCGTTGCGTAAGTTCCATATGATCCTCCCCATCCCCAGCTAAAAATGTAGCCATCTACACTCGCGAGGGATACATTGTTCCTTAGAGCTTTCATCAAGTTTCTAGCTTGGGTTTTGCTTACCGCTTATAGCTGCTGTGTGCTTCCATCCACACGATATCTAAAACACGGAATCACGCAACAGTAAGATTTGTTAGAGTGAAATGCGATAGATACCTCTGACATGAATGCCTCGGCCAAGCTTTCCAAACGCAGTGGCTTGCTACTCGCACGAAATCTGATAAAAACTTGAGACTTTCTGGCAATGAAAGCTTTTCTGTGTGCCTACCCAGAGCCCAGGCAGCCATGCTCGTTAGATCCCCACGTATAAATGTCGCCGTCCTCTAAAACACAAGAGAAAAGATAGTGAGGATGAAACGAGCGTTTTCTTCTTACGAGTTATAGCACCGGTGTGATAGCCTCCGCACGAAATGGAAGAGACGCGAGGAAGATCTGGAATTGGACATGGCTGTGACGCATCGTTGTTGTTGCCAAGGCCCTGCATAAATATCACACCTTGAGTGAAAGGAAAAGGGAGAAAGACAAAAAGAAAAGAAGAAAAGAAACTTTAGCACACACACACTATCCCAAGCAACTACGTGACTGGCGCCGCCTTCTTGGTTGTTGATCTAAGATTCAAGCAGGTTCGTCATCTTCACCTAAGAAATTCATCAGAGATTGAGATCTCAAGACCTCTCCTCTAAGCTAAGAAGAAACTGACGAGACGACCATACCAGCTGACACATCGAGCCTTGGCCAAACGAGTAAATCGTTCCACTGTCTGTGGAGAAAATAAAAACATTGAAATAAAGAAAGATTTGCACACATCACCTCCTTACCATCCGCACACGCAGAGTGCACTAGTCCGGCCGAAACGCTACGAACCTGCACGAAAAGAAAAATAAATGTCTACTTAGTGAATACGCAAAGCACGAATTTCACCTGGAGCTTTTCTAGACAGTGGATTATCCTTGGAGTGTACTCACTGTGAAGTACGAGATTATAGACGTAAGCAACAAACACACCACTTACTTTGTATCTTTAAAGAAGTCAAAGAATCCCGTCATCTCGCCGTGTCCAAGGCAACCAAATCTATTGGTTCCCCAGCTCAGAACTTGGCCAGTTTCTGGAAAAATAAACAACAAGACAACAAACATCACCATTTGTCATATGTTTCTTCCCTTCATACCCGCAAGTCCAAGTGAATGGTCCGTTCCCAGAGCCAGAGCCTTCAAGCGCATTCCGGCCAAGGATTCCATCTTCTGCGGAGTGATGTAAACCGACTTAGCACCTGTAACAAGCAAGAGCTTGCAACGATTGGGAGAAAAGAAAACACTACACTTACGTTTGCCGAGTCCCAGCTGACCTTCGCTGTTTCTTCCCCAGACATAAGTCTCGCCACTTGCTGCATAGACACAAGTCACAAACGATTCAGCAAAGCGAAAAGGGAAAGAGAACAGAGAGATCACAAAGAACATGCAAGACAATCCAGCTAGAGATTTTATACAAGTGATGGCAGCAGAATGGTACCGTCCAGCTGCAATATGTACACAAGGATCAGGAAACCCATGCACCTCCACAGGATCCTACACCAAAAATCACGTAGAATGAACGCTCCCAAGTAGAAAAAAGGAAGAAACTTACAAAGCTAGATTCGCTCTTCAATGGAACTCCAAGCTGACCGCTACTGTTCAATCCAGTTGCAAACACACGTCCCTTGTCTGCAAATACCATCCAAAGTAGCGAAGAGAAAAATCCATGGAAACGAGAGGAAAAGACCAACATACCAGTGAGGATGAGTGTGTGAGCACCACCGCAAGAGACAGAGCAAGGCTCGTGAGATTCCAGCGCTCGGCACAAAACTGGCTCGAATTGAGAGCCCGACTCGCTGAGGCCGAGCCTGCCTTGATCGCCATTTCCCCACAGCGCCACCCATCTTTTTCCAGCCTTGCCCGAGACCTCCACTTTGTTCTTGGCTGTGAGACCATACGCCCTTCGCCGCTTGATGACCGAGCGCATCCATAGCTGCAATCTGGAAGGACCCATCGCTACTAGAGCAAGCGGAGACCTAGCAAAAAATGCGAAGTACAAAAGAAAGTACTACCTTTAAAAGCGTGAAGATGAGAGCTAGAAAAGAGAGCCACCATTTCATTCATTAGAGACGAAAAGGTACTCTATTCCATGTGAATCACCGCTCTCAAACACTTGCCTGCTTCCAGGAGCTCAAACGCTTCGTTGATACTGTCCAGCTTGAAGTTGTGAGTGATATACTCGTCCACCTTGATTTCCTGCGCAGCAGACAATCAGCTCAAGTTCCTGGGAAGAATGGAAGCTCGTACCTTTTGCAAGTACTGCTCGACAAGCTTTGGAACATCGCTGCGGCTCTTGTAGCCACCAAATGCCGTGCCTTTCCACACTCGACCAGTCACAAGTTGGAATGGTCGCGTAGAGATTTCCTGGCCGGCTCCGGCAACTCCTATTATCACTGACGTTCCCCAGCCCTGCGAGAAAAGGAATCAAAAGTTTTTCATTTGGAATGTCTCTCTTACCCTGTGGCAAGCTTCTAGAGCAGCGCGCATGACTTTGACGTTTCCGATGCACTCGAAGCTGTAATCCACTCCACCATCTGTGAGATCGACCAGCACCTACAGTCTCGAACACCGTTCAGTTCTCTGTTGTAGAGGAATGCAGACAGCAAACCTGCTGGATTGGCTTGTCGTGGTCCTTCGGATTAACAAACTCGGTTGCTCCGAACTTCTTTGCTGCAAAATAAATAAACGCGTGTGTGCTAAAAGGCTTGATGCGAATCCCTTACCCAGCTCGTACTTGGCTGGATTCATGTCCACTCCAATTATTCTTGATGCTCCAGCTTTCTTGGCTCCCTCACAGACCTGCATTACGTGAACATTACTCCCAGCTTTTTAACGAATCAAAAGCTCGTTTACCGCCAAGCCGACTGTTCCAAGCCCAAAAACTGCTACTGTTGATCCTGCCTCAACTTTAGCAGTGTTGAACACGGCACCAAGACCTGCAAGAGAAAAAACAGATTAATCTGATAAAATGGCTCAGAACTTTACCTGTAGGAATACCGCATCCAAGCAAGCAAACCTTGTCTAGCGGCGCTTCCGGATTTATCTTGGCCACTGAAACGTCATGGACAACCGTGTACTCGCTGAAAGTCGAGGTTCCCATGAAATGGTAGATAGGCTTTCCTTTGACACTGAATCTCGGCTGGCCATCAGCAAGCATCACGCCTTTGCCGGTTGCTGGACGAACCTTGATGCACAGGTTTGTCTTCCCGGACTTGCAATATTTGCATTCCTTGCACTCGGCCTGGTAGCAGGGAATAACGTGGTCTCCTGGCTTCACATCGGTGACACCCTCCCCAACACTCTCCACAATCCTTAGAAAGAAAAAGAGTTTACATTGAGCTAGAACAAAGATCCTCCAAGTTCTTTCGCTTACCCGGCCGCTTCATGTCCGAGAATGCATGGAAAGAGCCCCTCTGGATCCTGTCAAGAACAATTTATCATACATAGAAGAGGAAAAAATCGTAGCTCACAAACCTGTCCGCTGAGTGTGTAGTGATCGGTGTGGCAGAGAGCAGTGTGCGTGATTTTGATGCGTACTTCATTAGCCTACACAAAGAAACGAAGGAAAAAAACCAAAATTTTGCGAAAGGGATAAGGTTGATGATCCGGACCCTGGATGAAAACGATCGATCCATACCTTTGGAGGAGCTACTTCCACTTCCTCAATGCTCAGCGCCTTGCCAGCCTCGTACGCCACAGCAGCTGCCACAAATCCAGATATCTCAGCAATGCCGAAGATCGCCGGCGCGCGATGGATCGATTGCTGCGGCAAATCACTCACCCTTGCACGTAATGACCTTGCCCGCCGTCGCCGACGCCATGAATCTGGAGCTCCAGCGCCCAACCCTGGAATCGCAGCCCTGGTCCAAAACTTCCCGTTTGAGGTAAAACGAAGAATGCACGAGGCCTCTCTTGAGAATCGAAAGCATCGTGCCTAGAATCGGATTAATTAGCGAGTAAAGAATTCTATTACCTTCGAGCGCGTGTGAAACTCGTCAAAGAAAAACCCTAGATAAAAACAGAGGATACGGGTTTAGGGTTTATACAAACTATTATTGTTATCTTTGTTATTTGCTATTTATCTTACTCTTTGTTATTATATATTAACAAAGATATGATATGTATGACATGTTTTCTTCTTTAGTTCCCTTTAGAAACTTTGGGGATGGATCTTGGAGTAGGGCCTGGCCTGGGACGATACCTCCGCTGTGGAATAGGATCCACATCCTCATAGTCGGTCTATCAAAAATCTCACAACCAAAGGTTCCAGCAATCAAATTATCAGTGATGATAATTATAATCTCATCACTCACCTTCCTCCAGTGTGCCAGTGCCAAACTACTTGCTTTTTTTTGGGCAAAACCATAGCCTTGTTAGCTACAACCACTTGGATGAAAACACACACACAGTAAAGTACCTTGGAGCCTTGCTCCTTCACAACACGCGAGTATCACAAGAAGCAAACTTAAAACCTTGATCATCCTCCAATTCGAGCTCCTCGCAAATGAAAATCTTCGCACTGAAACCATACTATTTGAGCCAAATCCAGCGATGACGAGGGTGAAGATCACATCCTGGAGGAATCCCCACCAACGATTGAATTGAAAGCCACCTTAAAGTTTTTAGAGTGAACACCAGAAACTTCTTTTCGGTGGTACAAAGTCAAGATTCCTGTTATATACACAGTGAAATGTACAAATCGAATGAAACAATGTACCTGTGAGGAAGTCCTCCTTCTTTTCCTTTCTTTTCTCTCTCTCTGGTTTATCTAAGTCAGCCCCGCAACTTGTGTGTTCTCTTTTGCGAGCTCGAAGCTCTTGCGTGCGTCGACTTTGCAGCTCCTGTCAGCAGCGTACATCCGGCGGATCTGCTCTCTGTAAACACTTATCTCGTTGGAAGCTTTGGCTGGAACTCGAGCCATGGTGACCAACACCTTGGACCTCTCCTCCTTCTCCACGATCTCCACCACGTCTCCCATCCGGAGCTTCTGGTGAAAGTTCTCCACCTCCTGATGGTTTACTCGGGGTGTCATCTCCGAGAGCACGCCTGGATCGAGAAGAAAGTGATCCTCGCCTCTTTCCGTGACGAGGTCGGCAGCAGTGCAACCCGGAGGAAGCTCTTGAACAATCATCTATGGAGACACACAAGCAAAGTCAGCACAACTTGGAAACTTCAACAAACAAAAAGCTAGATACCTTTTCGTCTTTGAGCATGATCACGAACAGTGGATCGTCCTCGCTTTCCGGCGGTCCAGAAAAGGCGTGCCGACAATCGTCCTTGTGGAAAGGAAACGGGCAGGATGACTTCAAGTCCATATGTGATGGTGAAACTCGTAGCTTGTTGTCCATGATTTCGCTGTGCCAGGTGAGGATCCATCTTGCCCATTCCACCCGTTGCAAAAGGAAAGCGGAGTGCTTTGTATCGTTTCCTTCCTTGTATCGCCAGTGCGCAGCCATACCGAATTCGGCATGGCTGTGCATTTCTTTCGTTCTTATCTGAACTTCCAAAGGAAGACCATCCTTGCCGCTTACAACTGTGTGCAATGACTGATACCTGCGAAAGGCGGACTCAGTTCAAAGCTCCAAAACATGAAAGCCAGCCACTTACCCGTTAGCCTTTGGCTGTTTGATGTAATCCTTTAGTTTTCCTGGAATGTGATCCCAGAGCTTGTGCACAAACTCCAAGGCTTTGTAGCAATCAGCTTCATCTTTGACAATCAAACGAAGACCTCGGACATCGTATATTTCATCAATACTGCGCCCTTTCCTGCAAATGACCAATGATGAGACGAAATCATAAAGTGCTTTTTGTCAACTTACTTCTTCATCTTAGTGTAAATGCTGAAAAGAGTTTTAGACCGGCCACAAAGATCTTCGATTTTGATCTTACTTTTACGTAGCGCCTTGTCAAGCTGCTCAATCGCCGACAGTACCACGCCTCCGCGGCAGCATTCTATCAGTTTGGCAGCAAGTTCCTGATACTCGGTAGGATTTAAGTACTTGAAACACAGGTCCTCCATCTCTGCTTTCCAGCTCCATATTCCCAGCCTGTTTGCTATGGGTACGAGGATTTCGAGAGTTTCACTGGCGATCCGGTTCTGCTTCTCCGTTGCCAAAGCTTCCAAAGTTCGCATGTTGTGCAGCCTATCAGCAAGCTTGATCAACACCACACGCACGTCGACCATCGCTAGAAACATTGTCCTGAGACGACCTGCTTCTAGCGTCTTGCTAGCGATGTTGTTGTCCCTAGCAAGCTGGCTTAGCTGACTTATCTTCGATACCTGTTTAGAACCAAAGTTAGTACCATCGTTCAAAAACAGTATCAAAACTACATCTTACCCCTACAACAAGGTCAGCGACATCGTCTCCAAAAATGGCACGAATTTGCGCCTCGTCAATGCTTGAATCATCTAGCGTGTCATGTAGTAAACCAGCGGCAACTACGGTGGCTTCCGCACCAGCCGACGCCAAAAGTATAGCAGTCTCTACGCAGTGAGTCAGGTAAAGTTCTCCGCTCCGCCTAAACTGCAAGAAAGCAAGCAAGAACACGTAAGAAGATAAGAAGAAGGAAACAAGAAAAGAGAAAAACTTACATGACCGCGATGAGCTTCTTCGGCCAATCTAAACGCTTTGATTATGAACGGATCCTTGAAAACCTTGTGCCGCCGCTGGGCGTCCACCAAGATCTCATTTGGTGAAGCCTGTTTCGCCGTTCTGGAATCCGGCACGTCACTAAAGTCAAAGCCCACGAAAGAATTACCGCCATTATGTACAAGGAAATCCGTGAGCGCTGCTGTCAAGCTCTTGCTCTCCTCTTGACTAACTTCGAATCCTTCTCTCCTATAAACCGGTGTCCGCGTGTCAGCAGTGGCAATACCTCTACCCCACGAACCAACGTGTGGATCCAGCGGAGGAAGATCAGCGCAAACAGGAGCTTCGCGCCCGGCCACCGAGAAGATGCAGCTACTGTAAGTGTATGGGCTCTGGATGATCGAGACCGAGCTGCGCTTGCCAAACGAAGATCCGGGAATGTTAATGCTACCGCTGCGACCATCCTCCCATTTGGGATGATCCACTTGAGAGACGCTCCTCACCGACGATGACAAGCTGCCCGACTCCAGCGCGTCACTGATCGCGCAAGACGAGTGCTGCCGCGCATTGGGACTGGCGAAGAGGTAGGAGAGGCCGCCGGCCCTTGACTGCCGTGGCCCCGAGCTCTGCCCGCCCTGGAGCCAGCAAAGATGGGCCTCCGAGTCGCTAGAGACGCCGCTGCTGTGGTGAGTGGAGCAATGGCTGCCGCAAGAAACAGGGGCCGGAGGGGAGCTGGAGTAGAGCGCCATGGAGCAAACGACCATCTGCCGCCTCGAATCGATCAAGCCTGTGCTGGAATCCCTAGATCGCCCTGCGCCACCGCTACATTCTCACTACGATCCTTAATCTCTGTATCCTAAAATCGCCTCCCATGGCCGAATCCCCAGACAAATCGCCGCAGACAAACACGACCCTAGCTACGCAGATCTTACACGATTGGAAGCTCCCGCGTCGCGGCGCCCTGCCCAGAAATATAAACCCTAGCCGGTCCTAGCGGCGCCGCTGCTGCGCCGCCGGCATCTCCGCCGCCGATTTTTCCGGACTCTTTCGTAATTCCGCCCACGTGGCGCCGACGGTTGTTAGGATAAGCTTAACTCGAGAGGATATCTCGTGAATATGCCAGTTACCCCACCACACGATCTACCTTCGTTACACGGCATGGGGACACGCATACGCAACACGCAAACGTGACGCCTGGAAGGAGCATGCGTGCCCCACCACGTGTCGGGCGGCAAATTCGAAATTGGGCTCTTGTAAGGATTAGGGTTCTTCCAAATCATCTAGGGTTCTTCCAAATCATCACCTACAAAACCGTGATCCTTTTCGCTAGCACACATGAGGGTGACGATCGCTTCAAACCCCGCCAAGGGCTGATACAAAGTAAATTCGTACTTCTCTACTGCCTGGGGAAGAACTCCAGCATCGCTGCCAATCTGGAGATGGAACTCGTAAACATTCACGAATTTCGTGCCACAAACGACTCCGTACGCCAGATCTCTCGAGGCCTGGTGCTGCTGGATCTTCCGCACGCCCTGGATCAATCTCCCCAGCGCCTCCGCGAACTCCATCTCATGGCTCTGAACTTGCAGCATCCACACCACCCGCGACCATTCCTTCTCTTTCGAATCATGGGATGGTTTGGCGAGTTTCATGAAGTAGAAGCTCCCGACGTAGCATTCGTCGTCGCGAAGAGCGTATGGAACCGGCGCCTCCCTGACAATTGTCCTGAGGACTGTGCGGTAGCCATAGAGAGCCTCCACCTCCTTCTTTCGGAAATCTAAGGCTTCAGCATCATCCTCTCACATGTCTGCCTTTGCCAGATCCAACCACGGCTTGCAGCGGAATTCCTTGTGGAGCCGATCCAGCAGCTCCTCGCTTGCATATCCCCCGTCGAAAATCGCCAGGTCCGACGACTTGATGTCCACACGCGACGCCGCTAGCGCACTCATCGCCACGGGAGTCGATATTCCTGCCATCGAAGAGATAATTCTTTGAAGGCCAAAAGGATTCGCCAACCTGAGCGTATGATCTCTTTCTCCAGCAGCACCTTGCACACCCATTCCGAGACGCCCATATCGAGAAGCTTGCCGGCATCGAATTTCCGCAGCTGTTCTCCTCTGTGGATGCCACTCGCGGCGAGCAGCGATTGCAGCTCCTCTTGTTCGCGTTTTGGGATGCTCGGCGCCACTAACCCCAGAAGATCGCCTATCAGGGACGTTCTCACCTTTCCTTTAAACGCCAACTGAGCCTTCCATGCCGCAAGTGCGTCGTTGCTTGTAGTCGCCATAGCCAAGTCACGAGAGTTTAGGGTTCGAGTATTTATACTTTCGGAAGGAAAAAAGGGAGTAAAGAACCATTCTAAAAACTTTGGCATTGCTTTTTGGGTGAACGAAGACAAAAGTGTTCCAGAAAGGAAGATCTTTTACTATTTCATCCAAGGAGAAACGAGAAAAAACATGAGAAGCGAGTTCTTGGTGGTTCACCGCCGCTACTGCTTGAGCTCGGCTTTCTTCTTCTGCCATAGCCGATCCAGCGCACTGTCCACATCTCCCTGGAAAGAGCACGAAGAAGAACTACTAACTCAAGAGAAGAGAAAGTCGCGGAGATTTACCTGAGATCGGACAGCGCCGCAGAAGGCGAATGTGGTGTACTTGCCGATGTAAACTCCCTGGGAATCCAGATGCCCGACATTGATCTGCACGGACGCATGATCCTTGGAAGTGATGAGCCTGTTGGTCGACGAGCTGCGCAAGAAAATCAATCGCGCTGATGAGAGCGGCCACAAAGGAAGCGGGAGATTCGCGCTTACCACTTCCTGGGGATGTAGAGATCGACGTTCTCGCCCTCCTCGTTCTGCATGATGGCGCTCTTTCTCCTCCTCAGCCGCAGCACAACGAAAGAACCCTAATGATACCCTAGATCTGCGAACGAACGGCTGCGATTCAAGTTTTTCAAAGCCTTCATGGTTTAGGGTTCTTTAGCATATTTCTTTTTTATTTTATTTTATTGTGGCATGGCTTGCGAGGCTCCGGGATCCAAGGCGGTCTTCGTCGATCCAAGATTCTCAGCGGGCAAGGAAGGGATTTCGCGAAGATTTCGAGTGGAATCGAGGCCTCTGCGGCGGAATGGGAGAAGAGGATCGCATTTGCGATCCTCTTTTTCCTTGGCGCAGCGTCGCACGGCACTGAATGATAGGTTTAGCTCTGTGGCGAGGCGATTTGAGCCCGCATTGTCGAAAATCCTGCGTTGGATCGAGGGATCGCGCCGTGAGGATGAGCTTTCCGTGAGGTACGATCCAGATGCCATTTCTTCGTATTTCCAAGCGCGGCCATTTAGAGTGATTGCGAGAGTTTTAGCCGTAGCGTCCGAGTGCTCCTTGTTTATCTTAAGCATTGTGCTTGACAAGACTTTAGATAAGTCGAGAGAGAACGAGAGGCGTCGCGCTGCCGAATTCTTGCTGCTCATCACTAAGCTCGGGCCGACTGCTATCAAGGTACGCAAATTCATGTTTTCTCCCCTTTTGTTCTGAAGCTCATCAATTGTTTCGGTGTTTTTCGATAGATTGGCCAAGCTTTGAGCATTCGACCCGACATGGTATCCACTGCTTACTTGGAGCAGCTCCAAAAGCTTCAAGACAAAGTGTCTCCATTCTCGAACGAGTTGGCTACGCAAATGATCGAAAAGAATATTGGAAACGATGTTTTCTACGACATCTCATCGGAGCCAATTGCTGCGGGCTCTTTGGGCCAGGTACGCTGCGTACAAAACTTGGTATTCTCTAGGGAATGTGAAATCCATCTTTCAGGTGTATAAAGCTCGACTGAAAAGTAATGGCGACGTCGTTGCTGTCAAAGTACAGAGGCCCGGAGTGCTCCAAGTCATCGCTTGCGATCTATTTATTTTGCGACTAGTCGCAGGCACTTTACAGCGCATGTTAAAGTCTCACTCGGACTTTGTCGATCTTCTGGACACCTGGGCTTTGCGGTTTTTTGACGAGCTTGACTATTTCAAAGAGGTTTGTTCCACGGTCATTTCAGTGTTTGCATCTTACGTTTATTTAGCAGGCCAATAATGCGCAAAGATTTATAAAGAGCATGTCTCCAGTTCCGATGGTTGTGATCCCCAAAGTTTATATGGAGTATACATCTGGTCAGGTAACAAAATTTTTCTTGTGCTTGTACTTCCCATTTGTTTTACGTTCTCCTTTAGGTTCTCACGACAAAATGGATTGATGGAGAGAAGTTATCGGAAATCAGAGAAGCGAATGCATTGTCTCTGGTAAATACTGCTCTGACTTGCTATTTGTTTCAACTTCTCGAGAGTGGTTTCCTTCATGCGGATCCTCATCCCGGAAACCTTCTGCGGACCGAGGATGGACGCCTTTGTATCTTAGACTATGGATTAATGACAGAGGTGGGCTTACCGTTTCAATTTCTTGTTTTTTTTCATTGCCATTGAATAAACATTGTTATCCACAGCACAGGTTACAGAAGAACGGCAGTTAGCAATGATTGAATACCTGGCACATGTAGGAAACTCCGATTACGTTGGTGTAGCCGAAGATCTTGTGAAGCTGGGTTTCTTGCCAGATCAAACTGATCCTAGAATGACTACTACAATAGTACCAGAAGTTACTCGAATTTTTACGGAGCTACTCCGTGGTGGCGGCGCACGAAAGGTTAACATGCAAGAGGTAAGTTTATTTTTACTTGATTCTTTCTGCTAATTTCTCGTGTCACAGATATCCAATGGCATCGCAAAAATCTCCAAAGATTATCCTTTAGTTGTTCCATCGTACTTTTCACTGATCATTCGCGCATTCTCGCTGTTGGAAGGGATTGGCCTTGAGTTTGATCCAGACTACACTATCACAAAGGAGTGTTATCCATATGTCGCGAAGCGTCTAGTCACCGATGACAGGTTTGGCAACCACTTTGGCTGTAGGTTGAATAACACGTACTCATGGTTACAGCTCTCGAATGCGAAAAGTTCTCAAGTACTTTTTGTACTCCGAGAACAATCAGCTCAATGTGACAAGACTGGAGTATATATTTACCAGCTTTCAGGACTTTCAGAAGCTCATGTCTCTTGAGCAACACAGCAATGATTTTCCAGACGATTTTGCCAAGCAATCAGTGTCTCTGCTACTTGATCCTAAATGAAGCTTTATTCAAGAGCTTGCGCTGGCTGAGGTATGTTTTTGTTTTGGTAAAGATCCTCTAAAACATTTTCTTTCAGTTCGTGCGTTTGGTTGATGCTTTGTCTCGAACTGCTCATCTCCAAGTTTGGCAGTTTTTCTCTTCTGTTTTAGGACTTCCCATTCCAGGTTTCATTATTGGTGCCATACACTTGTCTCAAGAAGATAAAAAGTCTATAGAGACACTTCAGCGACTGTGGCCTTGGCTGCAACCTTACTTGTTCTCGGACAAATCTGGTGCAGGTAAGTGACATTACTTGGCCTGCCCAAACAAATGTGTCAACTAATTGTTGCCTCTGCAGCATTGATCGATCTTGCTCGTCAAATCATTGGCGTGGCACCAGACATGTATCGCCACAGCTTTATTCTGTCTCAGAAGTTCGTTATCATGCTTCTACAAAGGCAGGCTCTCCGCTACGCTGACGAACTTACAGGGAAAAGCCTTGGAGTGGCCGAGTGGGACAAGGATCCTGCAGCATTGGTTCGCAAGCTTCCATGGTATGAAAATATCTCTGATGGGCCTCTTACCTGTTTGCTGTTATCGCCTTATAGGACATAAATCTGTCTAACAGGCACCACATTATGGCGATTAACAGTTTGTGCCGACATCTGGCTCTTCCGGAGTTAGAAGCTCGGTCCTTAGTTAACACTCTCAGCAAATTGGATGCAGACTGCTAAACAAAGTTCGTCTAGCCGGGAAGATATGTGTAACAAGAGTTCGACGGCACGCTTCCGGTACGAAATTGTTTAGTTGGAGGCTTGGGCTGACAAACTCTACAGGCTTTCACAACGAATCAGTTTATTCCAGACAGACGGTGACGGCGCAGATGCGACTTATTGGAGCAAATGACACCTTCTCTCGACAATCCATGCGCAAAGGCAGGACTTGTTGGGAACGCAACTGCGCGGCTAATGTAGACGTTCATTTTCAGGCTCGAGAGCGAAAAACTGGAATTTTGTCTGCACGGTACCTTCCCAAGGTTTTGTCGAAGTTGAAGTTGACGTGGTATAGCTTTGCTATATGAGTTCGACTTCAGGACGCAGCGAACAACTGTGACTTAGTCCGGCAACTCTTTACATTCGTGACTTGAGCATCAACCTTGCAAGGTAAACCTCCCTTCTTTTTTTTTCGTGCTTGACACCCTATGCGCCTTGCCGAAGTTTCCAGGACTTTCAAAGGGATGGTCTGTGATCTTGTGATTCCGTCACAACGCTGTCGCATTATCCAGGTTCTCGTCATTCATCTAGAAACCGCATCTCTTTCGATTCTGACCGGGTGCTTCTTGCCGGCCTACGATACCACCAGTATTATCTACCCAGCGGGAGGGCTTCACTTAGATCCGGTCAGCGAAACGAGGTTCTTTTCGTTTTAGGAGAGCTCTATGACGCAGCCAAAGCTTGAATGGTCGTCTTTGGTCGGCCTGTTGGTGTCACAGCTCCCTCGGGCAGCTGACATAGACCCGAGCCGCCCGCTCCGCTCCTCCAAGTTCTTCGCTCATGACAGGTTGAAAAATGGAGTGGAATGTCAACCCCCTAGATTCCACAGGGCTTCCAGCAAAGCAAGCCAGCAAGGTTAGTATAGTCTCTCTTTTATTCTTCCTTCTTTACGACTTTCTTTTCTAACTTTTTTTTTTTTGGTTTGTCTGGGCTGTGTCAAGATTCATGTGATTCCAGTCAAAGCTGCCTCTGCCGGACTTCAATCCTCACATGCTGGCACCGTGGCATAAAAAACGTAGAAAAATACGGCGCGATGGATTCATTCAACCGAATAGAAACCGATTTTGTTGACCTTGCCCGTGAAATCCACTGAAACAGGAAAGAGAGCAAGAAAAAAAAAAAAGGAACATGACCACTTGTTCCTAGCCTTTGTTGTTGTAGTCTTCAATTGGGAGTAGAAATGCTTGGGCTAGCTCGTGTTGCTGGATCCAACTTGGAAAAGAGAAAAGCAAGCAAGCAAGGTGTCGTACTGCACCGAAGAAAAAAAAATCTTCCGTACGGCATTTGATCTTCCAGATGAGATTTTAGATCCAAATCCAGTTGGGCTCTGAGTGGACTGTAAACACTTCATATTCAATCTCCAAGAGCATGGGACCCAAGACGGTACGTAGACCGTATAGTACTCCCATCCAAGGGGAAGAGATTCGGGCAAGCATTTCTTTCGTATAGATCCATCCAGGCGGTTGGATAGATTCCAATCCAACGGAGGGCAGCTGGGGGATCGTGTTTTTGAGTGATTGCACATTGTAATTTAATGCGGAATCTCAACCGTTTGTGATTGATTTATTCTAACTAGCATGCCTGTTTGGATCCAATTGCTTTGGTTTTTTAAAAATGGGCGAGAGATCAATGTTTTTTCGAGATGAGCACGACTTTGTTGTCAAGCCTGCAGTGCTGGGAATGGTATTTAATCGTAGGATCATATCAGTACCAACTTGGAAAGCTTGTTTACACCTAAATGTGCCACAAACAACTAGAAAGAAAAGCTGAGATTAAAAAATGGTGGACGAGCTAATCCATGTCTGGTAAAGAGCATCAAACAGCCTCTAACGTGGCAGCAGGCTCACGGAGGCATATTAAAATTGGATCAGGCAACAAGCCATAGAAACAATCGCTCTTGTGGCCGACAAGAACACGAACACGAAGAGGGCCTCATCGTGTTCTTTGTTGTTACTGCTGGAATTCCACCTTTGCGCCTCAAAAACGACGACGTGATGAACTGTAAATCTCCGAGTTGAACTGGAAAGCTGTGGTTCTTGGCTTGTATTTACTATAATATCCGTAAATAAATTTTAAAAAAACTTGACAATGGGATCCAGATGATTCGTGCCAGATCTTACAACGAGATTTTAAATTTCTTTTTTCTTGATGCTCCATCTGGTACCATGGACTGTCTTTGTTTTTGTCACTGATCGCTACTTCACTTCCCCATGTGGGTGATTTCGATTCCTCAAGCTCTCGAGTCTGGAGATTTCTGATTTTCTTAATGGCACGACAGGATCTAAGGTGTCACGCAAAGGCCCATGATTTTGCTGGCTCCCAGTTCATGAGATTGATCACATGATCGAATTTATATAAATTTTTCTTTGTGTATACCATGTGAATTTACATAGGGTTTGTTGACCAACAGAATCTCTCTCTCCTGACCTCTCGGCTTCTCCAGAAGCCAGAAAAGCAAAAATATATTTGATATTTTCTTTTTCTTTTCTATTATATTTGACATGACCAGCGTTTAGGAAGATCGGGAGGTAAAACAATCTCACGACCTTGCTTGACACGGCTCCACGATTCTCGCGGAGATTCCATATCATTTTGCGTTTAGACTATGCCCGGAATGCACCAGGGAATCAACCAGTCCACCCGCACCACACATTCTCTCATCCCATTCGAGCTCTCGAGTCCTCGAAAAGTTTTCCCCTTAGAAAACCATTTTTTTGCGCTAGCTTAAGCGGTTGTGTGGTGGCCTGTGGCGTGCTTGGAGATTCCAGCGCTTTCACACGACCAACGGCGAGCTATGCCACACAAAAGCTTTAAGAGCTGGCGTGATCCTTAAACAATTCGAAAAGCCACCATTGGGCATTTGAATGCGTCCATCGCAGTTCTTGGCAATTTGCCATTCGACCCATCATCCATCACCAATAGAAAATCTCCAAAAGCCCCTCTAGAGAAACTTGCAGGAGTTTAACACCGAATTGGATTCTCCTCTCTGTGCAGCGAATATCCCGTGGTCGCGCCAAACTTTCAAAAAGCAAATGTGTTGCACATGGGAAACTAGGGCACATAAAGGAAGATTTGGCCCCCCAATTCCTCAATGCCACAGATATGATGCTCCCTCCCTCTCAACACCTCACCACTAGGGGCGCGCCACGTCACGCCATGTGGCGCGAGATCACAAGGCGGGAATATCCACATCCACTTTTAGGGCTGGTGGCCCATTTTGGGCCAAAATGCCCATCTCTCTGACACGACGCTTTGCTCTAGGCATGACTTTGCCTGGCTGGCGGGAGGGGATTTTCCCCTCCCCGGCATTTTAACCAACAAGTGGGAAAGGACTTTTAAAGGCGCTGTCGAAAGTGCCCCCCGCCGGCACCATGTCATAGGCACCACCCAGTCCAAGTTGCGCGAGAGTGACGTGGCGCGTGTGTTGTTGGATATTTCGGGGACGCCGGCTTTAATGCGCACTTCCCCTCCCTCCACGTCATGTCGTTCCGCCACCCTTGGACGGGCCAATTAAATGACATGCGCTTTAGCTGCTGCCCGGCCCGGCCGGTCCCGGCCCCGGTCAATTCCCTCGTTTTCGTTTTTTTTTACCACGGCCTTTGGCGCGCCCGACCGGCGCCGCGAAGGGAAGCTCGTACCATCCGTACTCCTTGCCACCCTGTCAGCGCGTGCCGACAGCCCATTTCGCGCCATTGCCCGTGCACGTGCTTAGCTGGCTGCCAGCTGGCGGAATTTGAAGCGACGGGGGCGACGGCCGTTAACTTAAAGGGTGACGGCCCGGACGGGCTACGGTAGCCCCACCTGGTGGGCGTAACCGGCTGCAGCCCGTACCGGTTGCTGGCCACCGGCGGCACCGGTTTGCGCATTTACCTAACTCTCAGGAAAACGGCCGCCGCCCTGTAACGTCCCCGCCGGTCGGCGCCGCATTAAAATCAACCATTTAATTTTCCGGCCGGTGGATTTTCCCGCCCTTTCGCTATTTCCCCGCTAAATCTGCGTGTGCCACGTGTCACGCCAGTATATGGTTAACAGCTCCAAACAAATGGCTCTAAATGTGGCTGGCAGACTACTTAACAAGGAAGAACCCTAAAGATAAAAGTGGCCCGCCTTAACATTACAACAGAGTTCTTCCACAGCGAGAAAAGAGAGGAGCCGCCGCGAGAGATCGCGCGCGTTTTCGCTGGAATCCAGGGAATTTCTCGTCGGATTTCAGATTTGCTGCGCGCTGGGAGGTGATTTTGGTGTGATTCCCGGCGCGGGCGCACAGCAGCCGGGCAGCCAGCCACAGGTCGGGAGAAGAGAGGGGTTTTGGAAGCGCTGGAACTGGCTCATCGCAGGTGGAGAGAGTGGAGGCCCTGATTTCGTGGAAGAATCTCGAGATCTCTGGTCTTCTTAGAGATTTGGTTCTTCGTGGAAAATGGTTGCGGCGGTGGCTACTGGAAGGGGCTGGCCGTATTTCGATCCCGAGTATGAGACGCTGGCCGCCAGGATCAATCCTCCAAGGTTCGCTCTCACCAAAAAAAAAGAAAAAAAAATTCTTGCTGACTGATTTCGTGATGGTCTTCTCAGAGTTGTGATCGATAACAAGGTTTCGGAGCACGCCACCATCATCAAGGTGAGCTCCTCTCGCGAACCATTTCCTTTTTTTTTCTCCTTTTGTTCTTAAGATTTGTCCTCTTTTTCTTTCCAGCTTGATAGCTCAAACCGGCATGGGATTCTTCTCGATGTCGTCCAGGTCCTCACAGATCTCGACTTGTCGATACTCAAGGCCTTCATCTCCTCCGATGGTGGATGGTTTATGGACGGTAAGTCTCCATTCTCTTACGATCAAGCATCTCAAGCGAAGCTCTTACATGTTTGTTTTCTCCCCTCTTTCAGTTTTCCATGTCACAGATCGTGATGGGAACAAGCTCTCCGACGAGAAGGTCATCGCCCACATCGAGCATGTATGTAGAACTCTTCCTTCTCCCACATCAATCTTCTTTGCCGTCGCTAACAACGCTTGTAACTTTCCCATTCCAGGCTCTTGGCGAGAAAGGCGTATGCCAAGCGTATAGAACTTGCTCTGGAGCTCGAACAATTGGAGTCCAGTCGCTGGCTGAGCACACGGCCATCGAGCTAACCGGCAACGACCGCCCGGGTCTGCTTTCCGAGATCTCGGCCGTCCTCGCCAGCCTTGGCTGCAACGTTGTGGCCGCGGAGGTGTGGACTCACAACACAAGAGTGGCGTGCATGGTTTACGTGACCGACCACGAAGGCCATGGAGGTCCAGTGAAAGATCCCACCAAGCTCTGCCATATCAAACAGATGCTCGGGCAGGTGATGAAGGGCGATTCGCTCGACGGCAAGACTGCCAGGACGGACTTTGCCATGGGACTTACTCACACGGAGAGGAGGCTCCATCAGATGATGTCCGCGGACAAGGAGGAGGAGATGGAGGTAGCAGAAGAGGAGGCCGCGTTGAGCCCGGCCCCGACTTCCATCTCGGACTCGGTCGACTACAAGGGGAGGCCGACCGTAACAGTCAAGAATTGCGTGGAGAAAGGCTACTCGGTTGTCACGGTGCAGTGCGCGGACCGTCCCAAACTGTTGTTCGATACCGTGTGTACGCTCACCGACATGGAGTATGTGGTTTTCCACGCCACCATCGACTCAGAGGGCCCGAATGCGTTCCAGGTACTATTTTTCGCTCTGATTGTTTTTCGTTTTACTTTTATGTTTTCTTGTTTTTCTTCGTGTTGGTCTTTGCGTGTTTTTCTTTCGCGGAAGTGTGTTGTGTGACTTGGACTGTGTTTTGTTTATTGTCGCTTTGACGCCGGCTTGACTTGGTGCTACTCGCAAAATGGATCTCTTGGAAGTTGTCTTGTGTGTTCCGCGGGTGTTTGCGAGTGGAATCTGGAGCTTGTTCTGGACGCTTGCGGTGTCCGTTTTCGGATCTATGTCTGTTGTGCGTGTTGCGAGGCCTGGTTGCCAAGCTTGTGTGTTTTTTCGATGTGTATGATCGGTTTCTCTTGTGCTTTTGGACTCACGCTGGCCCTGTTTGTTTGATCCGCAGGAGTATTACATTCGGCATCTTGACGGATACACGCTCAATACCGAAACTGAACGACAAAGAGTCGTTCGCTGTCTGGAGGCTGCTATTCTACGTAGAGCTTCACAGGTACCAAGAGCTCCTCTTTTGTTCTTTTCTTCTCTTGGATCTGTATCTAACTAATTCCTTTCGGCATCAGGGCGTGAGGCTGGAGCTGTCCACACAGGACAGGATCGGTTTGCTGTCGGACGTAACCCGGATCTTCCGAGAAAACGGCCTGTCCGTGGCGAGGGCCGAGGTGACGACCCGAGACGACATGGCAGTGAATGTGTTCTACGTCACGGACGCCAACGGCGGGAGCGTGGACATGCGAGTGGTGGAGGCGATCCGGGAGGAGGTCGGGCTGGCCATCCTTAAGGTGACGCAGGAGAGATTCCCCCCGAAGATGCTCCATTCATCCCCGACCGAATCGGCCGACAAGTCGGCTGCTCGCTTCTCGCTCGGGAGCTTCTTCCGCTCACACTCGGAGAGACTTCTCTACACGCTGGGCCTGCTCAAGTCCTACACCTGAGGGGCGCTGTGTATATATTATTCCCCCGCCAACTCGTCGACGACTTCCATCGCCTGGGCTTCCGGAAGAAGGAACAAACGAACTTTCGAAGATCTGCGAAGAATTCCCGCTAGCTGCTGCTGCTGCTGCTGCTACCACCAGCCAAAATTTTCCTCCCTGAGCTTCTTCTCGTCTCTCCTCTGCTGAGAGAGTTCTTCCTTTTCTCTTATGTACATACGTCGGGTACAGGCTGGTGCCTGCGCTTTGATTCCTGTACATAGCTTAAAACGAGCGCTTGAAAGATAGAGAGAGAAAAAAAGAAGAAAAAGCAAAGCCTCAATCAAACAAGCCTCGAACGGCTTACCACCTTTCATTTCTTTTAAAGTGTAAATACTCTTTAATAGATATTATGATAGATTGTATAGATTAACAAGAAGAGTTAAATTCCACTAGTCAACAATGTAGCAAAGCAAAGAAGATAAAAGAAATGGCGCTTGCCTGGAGTCCAGCCACACCACTGCCAACTCTCAGACCACCACTGCGCGTCCACCACTGTGTGAGGAGAGCCGAGGTGAGGAGGAGATTCCAGTGTCGGAGCCTGTTTGGATTCAAGAGCAAGGCGCCCAAGCTCGAAATCGTCCAGGCCGGGGACCCTGTCTTGCATGAGGCCGCGCGAGAGGTGCTACACTCCGAGGTGAGCAGCGACACCGTCCAGAACACCATCCAAGGCTTGATTGATGCAATGCGGGAGGCACCGGCCGTGGGTCTGGCCGCTCCCCAGATCGGAGTTCCTCTCCAGGTAGGCCGATAGCTCCAGGTTGCCATGCCTTCCCTTCTTCTCTTCCAGATAATTGTGCTCGAGGACACCGCCGAGTATATCAGCTACGTTTCCCGCGACGAGGCTCTTTCCCAGCAGCGAAAGCCATTCGAGCTCCTGGTAAGTTCCTGTCCAATCCTTTCCCTTTCTTCGGGAGCTCATATATCTGCTCAGGTGATCATCAATCCCATCCTCAGACCCACCACCAGTGCCACTGCCAGGTTCTTTGAAGGATGTCTCAGGTGATCTCTTCCAAACTTTACTTTCTGCCGCTGATCTTTCTTCCCTGCGAGCTCTTTTGCTGCCAGCGTTCATGGCTTCCGGGCGATGGTGGAGAGGCACCTCGACGTGGAAGTCACCGGACTGGACCGCGAAGGCAGGCCATTGAAAGTGGAGGCTTCCGGCTGGCAGGCTCGAATCCTCCAGCACGAATGCGACCATCTCGCAGGGACCTTGTACGTGGACAAGTTCATCCCAAGAACTTTCAGGTCTACCAAAAACTTGTCCATGCCAATGGCACGGAGCTGTCCCAGACCTGGCTTATGCTCAGTAGAACATGCTTCTTCCACAGTTTAAAACTTCTAGTTACCAGCTTTTATCATGCTCTAGCCTTGGGAAAGCAAAACGAACTGGTTAGCTACGAGAGAATAAACAAAAATATACCTCCAAAGATATCATCAGGCTTGCAAAAGAATCGGGCCGATCCAGGAGCTAAACATGTCGCTCAATGCCACTTGAACTTCCTCCGAGCCGTGCTCACAAGCTATCAGCGTTGCCAGCAGCGGAAAAAATCTGAGCAGGTGCTTCTCAAACGATGACTCCTTCAGTCCGCCGACAGCTTGAAGCGTGGAAACCACGAGAGGAGCACGGGCACTCAGCTCACGCCTCCTAGACGAGCTGAGCGGAATCGACCAGAGAGGCTGAGCACTACTCTTGTCGCCGGAGTCCCAAGCAGCGGCAACACCGGTTGCGGTACAGAGGTACACTTGCAACACCTCCTCGCACAGTTCCACCAGGCGACCTTCCACTTCCGCGTCCTTTGCAAACTCGGGCTTCAAGACCGATAGAGTCTGCAAGAGGTTGAGGTAGGCGTGGTATGACTCGCTTTCCAGACGCAGTAGTGGGGGATCAGACAGCTGCGTTGCCACCTTCACTTGCTGCAGCTTCGTTCGGAGTGCGATGTCGCTGTTAACGTTGTGTGCATGCGCGGCCACAACGTGAAGAGTGTCCAGGAGAAGCATGGTGTGAGACGCTGCCAGGCGACTGCCGTGGTTCGTAAACAATTCGTTAACAGCCTGTAAAGCAAAGAAAGGCATGAGCAAAGAGAATGATGGAAGTCTGATTTAGTACCTGAACTAAGAGAAGCTGGACAGCAGTCCTGCACTTGTAGTCCGAGAGTGCTGCTTGGAGTCTAGTCATTTCCTCGGCCATGGCATCGTTCTCTGTTTTATATCCTTGAATAGCTTTCTGAAGCTCGATATCTTCCAGGCACTCCAGAACTTTGCTCATATCTGGGAGTGTGCCTTCGGCGGCCTCTTGCAGTGCGGCAAGAACTTCGTCCCACTTCTCATCCGTGAATAAATGTCCTGTGTGACTCATCAGCCTCACGAACGCGGCTACTCCAATTGCAGCCAAACTCTGGTGCGGTCTCTTTAGAAAGCCCGTAAGTAGCAGCAGTATTCTCCCTAACAGATGGGCGACCACCGGATAGAACTTTACGAACAAGTCCACCACAAGCTGCAGGGCCAGGGTACAAGTCTCGTACAGCCACGCATCCATTTCAAACTCTGGGTGATCATCTTCCGCTGCTTGTAAGGGCTCGATTGCTCGCCTGACATAATCAAAGAGAGGAAGTAGAACCGAGTCAAAGACTCGCTCCCAGAGCGCTGGAGAGAACATATGTCCGTGCGACCGCAATATATCGAAAAGCACTTCCAAAGCACTTTTGCGAATTTCAGGCCGAGGATCGAATGTCAATTCCGACAAGCCTAGAGAAGATCGAAACACAGAAAGTATGAGACACCTTCCACAACAACGGAAAAAACAAATTTACCTGCTAGCAAGGGAAACCAAAAATGCAAATCATCATCCCGATCAGTAAAAGTCGGCTCAGACATATCACCATTTGCCACGCGATCTTCCTTCTTTACGTAAGCACCAAGCTCGCCCTCCGCCAACTTGTGCGCACAGAACCTCAAAAATGCAATAGCATTCAGGCTGATGTCGTTGTTGAATCTGCTATTTGTGAAAGCGATGAGACAGTTAACACAGTCTGTGAACGTTGTCGTCTCTGTCTCCGTGATGAACGAGAAATACTCCCGGACAATTTTTTCGATAGTCTCAAAAGCCAGAAGCACCATACTCTTGTGCTCGTCTGTAGCTGCCGTGGTAAACACCTAGAAAATGACAGTCAGCTTGTGCATGCGAGCTATGAGAAAAACTTACCATGAACATAATCTTCCAGCCGGACTTCACGTTTTTAACGCGCGCAAAAACCATTTGCGACACGCAGCGAATCACCAGCTCCCGAATTTCAACAGAATTACTCTTCCGCATAACCACAACAAAAGGTTTCAGGAACTGGTTCTGGAAGTTGTAATTTGCCAGCTCTTCACGTTCCAGAAACTTCATTGCCAGTTGACGCAATGAATCCATTGCATACATTGCAATGGACAAGTTGTCAGAACACCCAACCGTGACGAAGTAGTCGGAGAGAACGTTCCAGATTCGCGACCAAACGAGTCTGATGCGGTTCATGTTGAAATGCCTGCAAAAAGCGTAATTTAGAAAATTGAGACCAGAAAGAAGCCACAGATTACTTACGATATTTCAACAATTTTGGTGAGGCTGAATACCCGAGGATCAGTTGGAGATCGTAGCTCCTCCATCGAAACTTTACAAAGCGCTTTTACAAAATCCACAATTGCCTCGCCGTTCAATCGGTCGCTGCGGGTAAATATCTTGTTCATCTCGAAGCTGCCAATCTGCTCCAGCATGTTGAGATTCGAAACCAAGTTGTTCATCTGCTCAGCAGTAACCGACCCAGCCGAATTTCCTCCAACTCCAGCACTTTCATACGATCCTCTTCTTGCGGCAGCAGCAGCATATTGCATTCGTCCAGGCCATTTCCGCTTAAGCACAGGAAGGACAGGCGATTTCAGCTGCATTGTTTTATCGGAGTCGGACTGCGGGGCGGCGAAAAAGGTGGCATCAGGAGGAGCGCCTTCACCAATAAGATGGAGATGCTCAAAGCGAGAAACACACGTCAGGACGTGCTCCCAGGCTTCCTGTAGATAGTTTCCATCTTCATCGGCAATGGATATCACCGCCTGCAGCATGGAATTACATTATGAGTATGAAAAGAGGAGAAAGAAAAAATACCTTAATAGAGTCTATGTTCTTCTGTTTTATATCAGCGGGCGAATGAAGATATGTGAATTTCGCTAGCGAAGTCACGAATGCGTCGCGCTCTGTCCGCATAGACATAATAGAAGTAACGCGGATTGCGTATCGAAATCCCTCGAGACACTGAAAAGTGATAACTTCGTCTTCACTCTTCTCCAGTGGAACACTGAAGGCTGCAAGCATTGGAGCCCATGTAACTTCGACCATGGGCCTTAAGATCTCGACATCAGACGGTGAGTAATAGACAGAGCTGCAAGAACGTTCAAATAAGTTCTCAGAAATATAAGAAATAGAAATGCTCTTACCCCGATTTGCCAGCCTTCTCTTTCAGCTGCTGTTGCATGTTCTTTATAATATCATCGCTCGTTTCCTGCAGTCTGTCTTCCTTGGGCCTACGAATAACGATGTTCAAAATACTCTCGATGCCGAGTATCCTGTTTGTAGGCTTGTTTGTTGGGACAAGACTGTCGGCCTTCATCTTTATCTCGCACTTAACAATACGATCGTATAAAGCACTCATAAACTCCTCGGGTAGATCATTTCCATCGTCAATTCCCCGATTGTTCTTCATAAACTCCGCTTTTGTCATCTGCAGTTAACCGTTGGCAGAAGTAAAAGGAAAACAGTATACTTACTTTGGATTTAACCATCGGATTGTGTGCGTCAGTGTTCAGCAGAATAACAGAGTATGCAAGCACGTAGGCGGTATCCGCACTGGTAAAGGCCTTGGGATTACATTTGCAGTATCGCTCTGCAAACTTCTCCATGATACGATCAATTTTTTGTGCTTCTCCTGGAAGTCTGAATCCTTGCAAAAAGATTCTGATGGCCTCGTCAAACTCCATTCCTTGGAAATTGAAGGAGTCAACGTAGGCATGCATAACCTTTAGAGGCAGCTCGTCATTTTCGCCCAGATAGTCTCCGATAACAGTCTTGTCCAGGCCGGTTGAACTTAATAAAAATCCTGCTATCTCCTTCGGCGAATCGCCGATCTTTTTGGCATTAATCAGGAACTGAATGCCTTTGCTAGGCTTCCGATTGAAAAGGGAAATGCCTTCCTGCAGTTTTCTAGCGTGAGAATATGATAAGAAGCATAGAACTTCAGTACCTGAAACTCCAACTTGTAAGCACGCCGTTGCTCAAAAGTTGCCACTTCAGACGTTTCTGAAGAGATTTCGGAGACGCGAGACTCAGCACCATCGCCATTTTCCTCAAAACCATTGTGACCAACGGAATTAGATTCACTGGTGCTGTCAGTTTGATCCAAACTTCTCAGGTAGGCTGCATCTGACAACCTAAGCTGCCTGTTGGCCCAGTCCCCCATCGATCGTAGCACGCCAACAAGAGATTTCATTGCAGCAAGCTTCATAGCGGCATCTTGGATAGGAGTCAAACTGCTCTCCACGCCCGGAGGTACACCTTGAGCAGTTTTAAGTAGTCCATTTACCAGCCTAGAAAATAGCAAATTATCAGCGAAGAACTTGAATTCAATCGAGGCATACCTTTCAAAAATGTTGTGGGAATCGACGTCGCAGTCATAGTTAACGAACAGGTCGACGAGAACTTGCGGGTCCACGCAAAGCTTATCTAGGAACCGAATGACTATCATCTTCTGCTGGTAGTTTGGTTGAGCCACGTTCTCGAGCACTCTAAGAACGATCGGCGGAAAAAAAACACCCACTTCAGCCTTGAGTCCTGCTCTGAATCTCAAAAGCAGACTCATAAAGATCGAGCAGGATAGTTGGAAAATATTCATCAGCTGTATACCACTGTTTCTCAGAAGTGACAAACAGAGGTATTGCCGTATGGCGCCGACAAACCTGCATTTCCAGCAACCAAAGCGTCAATCGTGAGGAACTCAAAGAGAAAGAGAGAAAACGCCATACCTGTCGCTTGTACGGAAAACCGCACCAGCGTTCTCCAGCAGCAGCTTCAGAAGCTCCAGTGCTAAAATCTTGCCACGCAACGAGACATTATCCATGGCTTCCTGAGGAGCAACCTTCATGGAAAGTTTGCAAAGGGCCCGGAACACGAGGAACGCATCTCGCCTCAGCTTGTTCGTTATTTGCACGTCCAAGTCCCCGTCCTTGTCCAAATCCGCGTCCGCAAACTCCCCCCTTTTCCCCTCGAGAGCGTTCTTGTACATGCTAACTTCCCAGTACTTCGCGTCGAGCATGTCCCTGTCGGTCGACTCCAGAAAATCAGAGCTGCCGCTATTCTCCGTGGCTGCCGTGGACTCGAAAGCACCGTCGTGCTTCAGAGACTTGAACGACGTAGCGGGACTCAAGGCCACCTCGATGTCTTGCACCACCTTGGTGATAAAGCTCTGGACAAACTGCGTTGTGTTGGTGTCGGAAGAAGACCTCTCGGCTGGCTCCATGAGATCCGTCACAACAATGGGCTGGACGGGCACCGTGGACGAATCCGCCTCCATCCTCCTAAACACGATCACCAGCATCTGTGTGAGCGACGCCTTGGCCGTGGTCTGGTTTACTGGTGCCTTGCTCCCGAGGAAAACGTTGTAGCACGTCCGGACGGCCTTGAGCAAGCAGTCTCCATGGACTCGCAAAGTGGTCGAGGTCACAGCCGTGAGCAGCGTCTTGAGAACCAGGAGCTCGATCTGCTCGTCACCCAGCTCGTGACACTTGCAGACGTTGTCCATCATCTGGACGAGCACCAAAAACTCAGATCCACTCTCGGCATCCACCTCTCCCCGCAAGTGGCCGTGAGCGATGAGCTTCTGGATGCAATCCAGCGCTGGATCTGCCAACTTGGCCGACTGGCTGTCGCAGGCAGTGACGAGAGG
This sequence comes from Selaginella moellendorffii, assembly GCF_000143415.4. NCBI lineage: Eukaryota > Viridiplantae > Streptophyta > Lycopodiopsida > Selaginellales > Selaginellaceae > Selaginella > Selaginella moellendorffii. The sequence goes on from NW_003314319.1 coordinate 714,267, forward strand.
CTGTAGAATGAGCTCGGCGGAGCTGGCATTGTAGCACACTGGCCCGTCGAAGAGGAAGCTCTCGAAAGCCCTGGCGTGGAACTTGGAGGATTCCAATCCCGCGGCGGCGGCGGCAGCTGCGGCGGCAGCTGCAGTGGAATTGCCATTCTCCTTGGCGCTGGGAGCATTGAGGCGCTCCTGCGCGGCCTTGCATTCCTGGACGAGCTTGCCGTGCCCACGCCACGACGTGTTCTTGACGATCCGGTCCAGCGCCGCGCCGATGAGCTTGGGGAGCCCTAGCCGCGGCTCCGCCACTGCATCTGTCGCCTCAGAATCCGCAGCTTCCCCCATGGCTGATAGAAATCCCCTGCGATCTAAACCCTAGCCATCGCTTACATGGAGGATCTGGTAGATCTGTGGCGCGCCATCACACAGCTCCGCCCTAGCTTCCCATCGCTCCCCGCCTACCACTTAGACGGAATATGCAATTGCTGGAGAAATAGAATTTAGATGTAAAGGTTTTTAATTCACTGATAGTAAAATGCTATGGCTTCCATTCTCCAGTTCGCTTCATCCTACTTTGCAAGAGCAAGTGCGATTCATCCTACTCAGTGCTTCTTCATGTTGTCCGCGCGCTCCACGTTCATTATCAGCTCTAGTCCACGATTTAAGTTTGCTATTTTCCTGACGAAATACCTAAAATTTGAAAATTGCGTAAAGCCCCTATTTGCAAATATGCCGAAGTTTTAGAATTTTGCCTGTTTTTTCTATGAAAGCTAATAAAAAAGGGTTCTGATATGACATCGTATAGAATGCTCTTGGGGTGTTTGCACAGCAAATCTATCCAGAATTTCGATAGCAATTCCTTTACCGCACCCAGCCCACTGCGAGGAGCACATTCTAAAACTTTCTGTGATTGCATCACAGGCATTGGATCCAGCAATTAAGAACTCCCTGGTTCGATGGCCACACAGCAGTGTCCTCTCAAGCAAGGCCAATTGTTTCTCTACAACTTAATTGTCTTACCCATTCAAGACCCCCTACGAAGAGCTTCGAAAGCTTATCGAATAGCCCAGTTTAAGTGTCATCCACGACACACTGCTGTGCTTCTCCATTGGGTTGAAAACCCGGCGGGCATCAAGAATTGCCATTATACCGCTCCATGGTGAGGAGGTTGAAAGAACATCATCGACTTCGCAGTGATTGATGGCGATACTCCTCCCGCTGGTAACCACAGTGGCACCGGCCGCAGTAGTGATCGAGGTGATGAGGAGGGTGGCAATGAGTTTTCTTGGGAGTCGCTTTGTTAGCAAGGATGAAAAGAGAGAGTTGGAGCTCTCTTCCTTGGCTTGGAAGTGATCTTGGTACATTTGGATAAATGGCCAAAGACTCTTCAAAGATTGGATAAGATTACCATAACAGTTTTATGCCTTTGCAAAAGCTTACATGGTACTTTCCTCTTTCAATCAACGAGAAGGCCTTGCACAAAACAAAAACCTGGGAAAGTTTGTTGTAACATCTAGCTTCACAGACAACCAACCACTCTTATCGTCATCAATCTTTTCCAATTGCTCAGTACTCCACTTCTTTTCCTGCAGCAAGAACTGCACTAACCAGCTCTTGATAAGCAGATACTTTGCATTCTCCAACTTGATAGTAGATTTGACTTCTTCAAGATCATATGGCCCCACAACAAAGTAAACGTAGTGCATCTCACTGCCATAAAGAAGTCTGTACCTATCCGACTTGCTAATGTGATCTGCAATAAACTTCTTACTTCCCAGGCACTGAATCTTGAAGCCTTTGGAAGGCCAACCCCCATTTTTTACGAGAAAATCCACATGTGCCCTTCTTTGGCCATATTTATTCTGCTGCTTCGCTTCCACCGAAATGGTATACTTACATTTTGTGAAGGCGTTGTCCAATACAAACTTCAGCGCCAATAAGAATTCGCTTCGCAAGATGCACTTCAATAGATGACCATTACTGTTCATGACTTCTAGTCCCATCAAACAATCTGGCTTCATGTAGGTAAAAGCCAACTGAACAGCCTCGTTGAAGAAATCAGCTTCACAGGGCAGTGTTTCCAAAGCAAGCGAGCAATCCTCAAGGATAGCACTCAATAACAAGCTGGGGCTGAGCCCCATGCAGTCTCCAGAGACTTGCAGCACCCCGTCATCAATAGCAGGTCGAAGAGGCCACAAGCCTCTTACAAAGGTAGAGCCTGATCCAGATTGCACGCACTCTAGAATGACTTGCTTGGTACCCTCGCTGTAGCTGGAGATGTTTGAAAGTGTGTGGCGATACAGCTTCGAGTAGAAAATGTATCTGGAGACATGCCCCAAGTCTGACATGGCGATCCCACTCTTCAGCCGTCAAGATACCGTTGCATGTGAGATACTCGCAGCAGCTAACTGTCATCCCCTTGTGACCACCCGTTAGTCCCAGGATCGACTTGCTGACCCCCCCGACTGCCCCGTCTGGAGAGGTGAGTTTGGAGCTGAAGGATACGTGATACTCCTGAGAGTACTCGAGTAGCATGTACTGGACGTCCTCGATCCCAAGACAACCGGCCGACCTGACCATCTCCAAGGCAAGGGGAGATCTGCTTCTTGCCAGCTGCCCGGCTCACACCAGGAGGTCGCGGAGCTGCGGTCGACCCACCAGCACAAAGCTGCTAAGGTACCTTGCCACGGACCCTTCCTTGCATATCCTCAACTCGGCCAGTAATGTGTTTAACACAGAGCTCCTTATCTTAAGCCTCGTCGATAAACCAGATAAGTTCCCTTCCATCTGTAGTCGAGCTGAGCGTCTGCAAGAGGCCCCTCAAGCCTCCATGGGGCAAGCGACGCAATCCTCCACGGCTGTTATCGACCAGATCCTCCGTCAAGATGTCGAAGAACTCATTGGCAGCGTCCCTGTCCGATTTGGTGGTGTCGCAGGCGGCAGCAGCAGCGACTATGGGCTGGGTGATAGAGGTGACGACGGGCAAGAATCCCTTGTCCAAGGCCGCGCTAGCTAGAGCGTACACAAGCGACGACTTTTACCCGACTGCCATGGCCCAGTGGTGAGGAAGTACTTATAGCTGGTGATCTCGGTCACCAGGTCTGGCCACTGTACGTAGAAATGGACGGATCTACCCGCCAAAAAGATGCATGCTGCTTGTTTTGATTTAGGGCAAAGTAGATATGCGCTTTTATTATACATTTAAACCAGATCAAAGGTGCCAGTACGGTTAAAACCGCAATATACGCTATTACTATTAATCGAACTCAAAGAAGTCATGTTGCAGCTGCTCGTGATCTTCCTTGATGAAAACTAGATCTCTCTCGGTTGGCAACTTTCACTGTCAGAAATGGCACCTTCAGTGTTGTTTTGTAAAGCTCTGGACAAACTGCACCGTGTTGGTGTTGTGTCCAGTTCTCGGTGAATAGATACTCAAAGAGATGCCGAAAACCAATGGTATGGTACCTCAATAGAGTTGAAAAAGCCTCGACTCTCAATAGTTCCTGTAACAATCATTTTTAAGCCATCTGAAAAAAAGAAAGAGAACTTTACCACACGTTTATTATATCTTTTCCTTCTAGTGGATGCTGTGATGAATGCCGTAGAAAATGTAGACGAGGCCGCCCAAGACAAGCCATACTGAAACTCGAATCCATGTCGCTGCACTGATCACTCGACAAAGAAAGAATTCCAATTGTATAGCAACTTCAATCCCATACCCCACATTGACGAGGAGGTAGACGTTGACAAAAACAGACGCGGCTGGCAGCCAAGGAACAAGCGGGCAGTGAAATCCTGAAGGACACCACATGCTGTTAGTTCTATCTAGAAATTCGTAGCGTACCTCCAGGATTTCCAAAAGTTCGGTGAGATTCGTCTTGTTTAGTCATGGAGAGGACGATTACTCCGCCAGCGAAAAGTAAACCTCCAATCGTCCCACCAATAATTTGCAGCCAGCTGAAGCGAGCACTCGAATTTGTTCATATGTAAGCAAAAAAGAAAGCTTACCGAGGAAAAATGGCCATAGATAAGAATAGGCTGAGGATGAGACTTCCGAGCACAAATATACAAATGCTCCATCCGGCCACTCCTTGTTTACCTTTGGTCGCTACATACAAAAGAAAGATTTTTGTAAATGGAATTGATTGATTTGAGCTTACCATAGATTTCTTCAGTGTCAAGCAATGGATTTTTCAGATCGATAGAACAACCCTCAGGTGCGTCATTTTCTTCCGGCTCTTCTCGTTCTTCGTTCTCATTGGAGATGTCCACGTCATTTGAGGTGGTCGGCGGAGTGTTCGTTGTTTCTACAGAAATGGATACTGGAAGGTGGACCGCTGAGTGAGGCGGTGAGTACCTTATGATGAGCACGCAAAGTGCTACAGAAGTAAACGCCATTAGTGTTCCAACACTCACCTATAGCAACACAATTATAAGCGACGAAGATATTAGAACTTTACCATTTCGGATAGTTGACTGATGTCCATAAACACAGAAACAAACACCGCTATCGTCCCCGTTGTTACAGCGCCATTAACAGGTACCAAGGTAGATTTGTGAATAATACTGAAGAACTGGGGCAGCAAACCATCTCTTGACATTGCCATGAGTATGCGGGGCTGGATATATAAGGAACAACAGTCTATCACGAAAAACAAAGCTAACCACAAACCTGTGGCAAGGAACAGCCCAGTAGCGTCGTGAGCATGGCAGTCAAGGCTCCAAGCGCTACGATATACCTGTACAAATAGTTTGTGCCAGAAAAACATGTGAGCATGTACTTACGTAGCCCAAGGCAGTCCGTTTTGCGAAAACGCAGTCGATATGGGAGTATCTGTGTTGAGTAAGAAGTAAGGGACAATGCCAACGACTACAGCTGAAACGGACATGTACAAGCTCGCGCATACTAGCAAAGCAAGCCCGATTCCAATTGGAAGATCAACATGTGGGTTTTTAACCTGGCAAAGTTCACAATATCAAAGAAACTCATAACTGCAGAAATCAAGTTATACCTCCTCGGCCGTAGTGGCAACAGCATCAAATCCAACATACGAAAAAAACAGCATAGCTGCACCTCCAAGCACGCCGCTAACACCAAAAGGTGTGTACCTGGTCCATGAAACAAGATTGTAAAAAAGCTCAGCGTAGACATGCATACCCGGTTTTCAACTCGTATCCTCTCCATCCTTCTTTGATCCCGATCCACAACCCCACGACATCCACGAACAAGAGCACAAGAACGAGAATGACCGTCATGACGACTTGTACCGCTGCACTCTTTAGAAAAGCGAAACCACAACGTCAGTAGCGCGCCACTGGAAGAATTACCTGCTTTATCCCCGTGCACAGCAAGATCGTTACCATGACGATCAAGAACCCCGCAAACGGATCAGCCAAGATCCCGGTACCAGGAATGTTCCTTCGTACTAGCCAGAAAGGCAAATCCTCTCCGAAGAACAATGCCTAGCAGGACAGTCAGTCAGCAAAAAAGAAAACTCTCACAGTCTTACCAGATTCGGACTAACTCCACGAGCAACCGTGGCACCGCTCACAGTATACTCCAGTATGAGAGACCATCCGACGAACCATGCCAATCTACAAAACAAGGTTCCAAATTTAAACTCATCGTCCATAGAAAGAAAGTGAGATACAGATGCAAAGAAGCATTGCTTCTTTGCTTACCCTTCTCCTAGGCATGTGTATGCGTAATGGTAAGCACTACCAGCAGAGGGCAATCGGCTCGCGAGCTCCGCATAGCTGAAAGCCGATAGCGCCGCGGCGACACCGGCAATAGCGAATGACAGTGGCAGCGCCGGCCCCGTCCTCTCCTTGGCCACCGTACCAATCAGAATGAAAATGCCAGCGCCGATCGTCGTCCCAATCCCTGCAATCTCCAATCCAGATCGAAATCCACCGGATCCAAATCTTACCGATTGCCAGCAGCTGCGGCACGCGCAATTCCCTGGACAGCTGCGCCGGCGCTGGGCTATCCTGATGATCCGGCCGTGAAATCCCCAGCTGCTTCTTGCGCGCGAGCCGGTCGAATCCGGCGGACCGGACCAGGGACCCCATTATTTGCCACACGACGGATTAAACCCTAGAAACTCTTAAGAAAGATGCCGCCACGTCATCCACTTCGCGCGCAAGAGCCCTAAATTTTAAATTAGAATGGATTTTTCGCCTATCACAATATCATGGTAGAACCACCCCTCACTTATTCACACAAGACCACCCCTCACGAGCTTTGCATCTTCGCCTTGAGCGACTCGAGCGCCTTCTTTCGCAGATCGTCCTCGAGCTTCTTCTGCTCGACATCACTCTCGGCAGGGCCTCTGGCGGACGCGGAGCTCACGGCGGCGGTAGCAGCGGCGGCCTTGAGCGATCGCTTCTCCTCCTTCCTCTTCCTCTTCTCCTCCCGCCGCCGCTGCTTCTCCTCCTTCCTCAATCGCTTCTCCTCCCTCCGCCGCCGCTTCGCCTCTCGCTTCTCCTCGCTCAGCGGGCTCGTGTCGTCGTCGTCCACCTTGGAGCGATTCGGGCTCGCCGCCTCCATGGAGTCTGTGTCATTGCTCGGGCGAGAAGGCTTTTTCACTTCTCCCGTCGTGCTCGAATCCACGACGTGGACTCTCTCGGGTGATGGCGAACGATTCCGCTTCAGAGCTTGGCCCTTGTCTTGTGCTGCTTCCTGATTCTTGCCGTTGCTCTGATCGTGCATACTGCAACGACACAACCATCAGTCGTGATCTAGGCTAAACATCCAAGCTCTCTCTACCTTTCAGCGGACTCTCCCTTGCTCCGACTCTTTCCGGAGTTCCTGTGTTTTCACAGAAAAAGTTTCGTCACCTTTCAAACAAAACTTAAAATGCCAACCTCTCTTCTCCTGCGGGAGACTTCTCGCGAGCCGGAGATTTTTCTGGCGCCGGAGACGGTGAAGACTTTGAGGGCGAAGATGATGGCGACTTGCTGCGCTTGGGAGAGCGTGGATGCGAACGCGACCGCATGCGGCCGGGTGATCTCGACGGTGGCCTGCGACGAGGTGAATGTCCACGCCGAGGAGGGGACCTCGGTCGCCTGCGAGGTGAATGCCTTCGTCTGGGAGGAGGAGAGCGTGACTTTCTGTGGTGCCTTGGGGACAGTGGCGAACGGGACCGAGAAGAACGTCCACGCCGAGGTGAACGCCGCCTTGGGGACCGTGACCGAGAAGGACGTCTTTTTAGGGGCGAGTGTCTGAGCCTTGATGGAGAACGGGACGGTCGGTGTCTCCCTGGAGATGGCCTGCGTCTTCTAGGTGGCGACCGCCGCCGTGGTGGTGATGGAGAGCGCCTATGCCTGGGAGGTGGTGACCTGCGAGGTCTCGGAGGACGTCGGTGACCAGGAGAACTGCCAAGTTACGGAAGTGAGAGAGAACTCCACAAGTCCAAAAAACTAAAACTAGCATACCGTGAACGGCTTCGAGAAGGAGAGCGATCTCTTGACCGCCTTCGCGGTAATGCTTCAGGCGCGTTTCGATCTCGGTTGGGCTCTGCTGGCTTTGACGCAACCACAAGAGCTCCGCCCGCAACACCATCAATTACAGCCTATACATTACCACCACATTCAAAACGCCTGAGGGATACAAACAGAGAACGAAATGAACTCACAAGTTTGTTTTGTTGCAAAGAGTCGTTTTTTTCCTTCTCCCGCTCCGTCGTTTGACGAACCGCCGCCAAAATCCTTTGCTCTTCAGCCTGCATCGGCAAGGGATTAGATATGTTGCTCTACTTTCCTGTAGACAAACGCAAACCGGAAGATAAGAGAACTGCTAGACAGAAAGACCAGATCGAACGCCTACTTACCTTTTTGAGTTGAGTCTCGAGCGCCTTCTTGTCCAGCAGCGCTTGAGGAATACCGCTCGCGTTGCTCTGTGCGCTGGCAAGAAGTCCCCAAAGCTCTTTCATGAATCGACCAGTGTTCTTCTCCATGAACCCCGTAAGCTGGATTTGAATGTGCTTGCCATCACCCACCTTGAAAAGAAAGAACGATATGAAAATCAAGCCACAAGTTCTCCAAAACTCCATACCTTGACGTCCAGAAGACCATAAATAAAATTAATCAGCACTTCATCCTCGAATCCCAGAAGCTCAGTGACCCGCGTCGCAATCCACGGTCGCATCACATCCATATTCACCTTCGACATGTCGATCTGTCCGAGAAGGAAAAAAAAACTTCGCCTCAGCTAATCGCTACAAGGAATCCAATTGCTTACCGGCTGGTCCAGCTCCGACGCAAACTTCTGCGTCTTAAGCAGCTTGGCCATTTTGTTGGAGAATCGAGTGTCCTGCTCCGTGGACGTGCCCTGCATTGACAAAATCTCCGTGAAGAAGAGAGCGAGAGCGAGAGCCAGGTGAGAGAGAGAGGCGCCGCGAAGAAATCACTCACCCGGAAGAAGCCGCCCGACATCGCGGCTTACGCCCTCACTCCGCCCCTAGGGTTAAAACGACCAAACCCGTACGGTAAACCTTTCCCTGTACGGGACTCGCGCGGTCAGGGTTCGAATCCAAAGGCAGCCATCGCGAAAAATATCTGGCGGCCACGCTAAACCCTAAACCCTAAACCCCTGGTAACTGAAACATAAAATACTCTTTGCAGCAAATATCTTCGGGGCGGGGCCCGCCGTTTTACCGCGGGTGAATGCAAGCATGGCACTGCGAACAAGAGGTAGATGGGTGTTTATCCTCGCGGGTTTTACCGGATGGTAAAAAGAGATAGTGGAAAAAAGAAAAAAGAAAAAAATTCGAGCGTATACATTTCTGGATGAGAGGTTTTGGCGAGGAAAATCTGCGAACCCTAGACTAGGGCTTTAGCTCCGCGCGATGAATGCTGCTCCAGTCCATCGTCCCGCTGTGGAAATCCCTCGGAATTTCCAGTCCAGCGCGTGACGAATCTCCAGCGGCGCGAGCGATAGAATTTTTTTTTTCTTGTGATTTGCATTACTTCGCCAGGGGAATGAGCTCTGGGGTGTTGCGCTGCTGAGGAGGACGATGAAGGCAAGGAAAAGAAAGGTATGGTCTGCATTGGGCTCTTTTTTTTGTTCTTCCTCGCTGTGGTGAAAAAGAAGCAAAAATTTATCCTCGTTTTTTCACGCAGGACGAGAGGCACCGAAGTGTATCCGATGCCAAGCGCCGGAAAACCGAGCCACGGAGAGGGAAGGGATTACTGGTGCCTCCTCCTCGCGATAACAATGCGGTGAGTTTTAGTTCCATCTCTCGAAACAACCCAGTAACTATTCCTTCGCAGCTCCTGCCATGCAAGGATTTCTTTGGAGCTGGAGGAACAGTTCTAGCGAGCAACGTTCTTCATCGTTTCCCCGACCACTGCGAGCCCACGTATCCGAAAAGGCCAATTCCAACACCTGGATATCGTCTCGTTGATGGCGAAGAAGAGATTAACAGGTATCGCGAGGAAAGTGAGAGCGAGGAACGAGAGGAAGAACACGAGAGCGATGACAGGTCTAGCAGTCACCAGGAGGAGATAGAACTCGAAAGGAGCCCGAGCTTTTCAAACACTAGAGGCTGCGGAAAGGCTATCTACAAGGGATTGCTGGATAAGAACCGGGGATGTAATTGCAACGTTCTCGTGGTAGAGTTCGATCGGGGATGGAGAGAGTATGGAGCTACTGTGGAGCTCCACAGTGGTCACAGGGGCTGGTATCTTTGCGTGCTTCTGCAAGGGGAGACGTTGTTCGTCCAGGAGATTAGACGAAGGTTTTTCCACTACAGCACCAACGGGTTCTCGGGTTCTTTCATGTGGAAGGCCGACCAGGGATGGATGCTCGAGTTTAAAAACACCATGCAGCTCAACGCTTTCAAGAGAGTTTTCGAGAAGTGCTATCAGAAGAACTACATGCTTGCGGCTTCTCGAAAACTTCCAACTCCAAAGTTCCAGGTCGTGAAAGACTTGGATACTCGGTGGAGGGGGCCGGCTTTTATCCGTCCTGCGAATGGATACATTCCGACGCCTGAGGTGAATCTGGAAACCCGGGTTCTCTACGACATGGATTGCGAGGACGAGGAATGGCTGTCGAACTTGAACGGGAAGGCTGGCGGTTACACGAAGATCTCGGAGCAGAAGTTCGAGAAGATGATGTACACGCTGGAGAAGTATTCTCATGATCGGAACGAGCTCTTGTCAATCGACGCGGCAAGTGAGGTTTGTCTACACGTTGCGTCGCTGAAGATCATTAAGCTGATCCATGGCTATTGGATTGAGAAGAGACGGAGGAACGGAATATCTTTGGTGAGATATTTCCAGGTATACTCCTCTCTTTTGTTTTCTACTGCTTTTTTGCACTAAACTTTCTCTCTGTTTATTTTCGCAGCCAGAGCGCTGGAAGCAGTACCGGGACTCCTCTAAAAAACAGAAGAGGCATTTATTTGCGTTTTGCCTGCCTCCTCGAGGACTTGAAATTGAGTCTCTACCAGAGACTGTCTCTTCGAGCTCGCCCGTTTTGGATGCTACTGATCAAGATGTTCCAAATCCAGTTGGTAAGATATAGCTTTTGCTCTGTGTAGTTTTAACCACCTTTCTTTTCTAGGCGTGGAGAATATCGAGTCTCCTTCACTTCCGGAGGTCTGTGATGAAGCATCGGTTCCATCCGATGAAAAAGAAGCTGAAAGTAGAGAGCCGGCGCAAACCGACCTCGGCTTTAAGAAGTTTGTGGGGACGAAAGAGGTTCGTCCTCAACCAGGAGATCTCGTCTGGAAGAAATACACTGGACGGGCCAATCCGGAGGAGATGAAGAAGCTCAAGGTGATACATCAGATGCGACAGTCGGGCATCAAGCACTTCACCAGACGAAAAAAAGTGCCGCAAATCTCGAGATCGAAGTCCTCCAAATCGTCCAAGTCGCCATGCAATGGGAGCCTTACGAACGAGGCTAGTTCTTCGCAGGAAGGGACGTCGGACTTACTGGCACTGGCAGAAGCGGCAACTCTTTCTCCGTATAGAAAAGAGAGGCCTGCTAGCAGCACCGGCGGAGAAGACACCGAGATGGAGTCCGAGATAGAGACTCCGGCTAAAGAAACTCTGGTTGAAAAAACCGTTGAGGCTTCAACGATTCAGGAGAGAGTGGATGAGATGATCAGGCAGAGGGCGCAACTAGAGAAACTGGCGTTGAAGAAACAGATGAGCAAGCTCAAGCAGCAGATGAAGATGGTGAACCAGCAGCAACAGCAGCAGCAGCCGCTGGTGGTGGACTCGAGCTTGCCGGAGCTGGAAGATTTTGGAACCTGGAGCGTAGAATTCCAGAAAGCGATCGAGAGGCTCGAGGAGCACAAGAGGAAGAAGCAGCAACTCCAACAGGTCCGGAGCAAGGACCAACAGCGGGTTGTGTCGGTGAGCGTCAAGCGCACCAATTCAAGGTAGGATTTCTACTTCATATCTGTGTTCTTTCTCCTGTTTCCTTTGTTCTCTGCACGGTGCATTAGAATTTTTCTGCTTGTATCATACTTGTAGATTCTCAGGAGCTATCTTTTCAAAGGTTTAGGCTCAGAACGTTCACGTTTTCGTTTTCCATCGCTTTGACTTCTCCTTGTTGGTTGCCTTTTTGTGTGGCTTCTTTTCATATTCTAACGATCCAAAATCTTTTTTTGGTGGGTGTGTGTGTAGATTTAGCACGCTGTTGCTGGTGGTAGCCAATTCAGCAGCCGAGGTTGAGAGCTCTTAACTTACAAAAAGAGAATGAGAAGAAATGTAGCGCAAACAATCCTAGTTTGTAAAACATACATAAAAGAAAAAGCCTTTTGTAATGCAAAAGGTGGTGCATTGGAATATACCAAGGGTTGGGCCTTTATATGTGTGCTTAAGGTTAGGGGAACATTACCTTTCGTTCTTTCGAAGATGAGCGGACAGTGGGATTTCACATTAGAAGTTGTGCTCAAGGCCGAGAAGACCAAGTTCAAGGAGGACTTTGCTGCGTCTCTTTTACCGCCACCTCTGGATCCAAGCAAGCCAACGCTGGTTTTGGACATGGACGACACCCTCGTCCACAGCCGACGGGGGAAGGCAACGCTCAAGCTCGTCAGCGGGAAAGTTGTGGCAGTGCAGCGCTACATGGTGGCTAAGCGGCCCGGCGTGGACAAGTTCCTGCGGGACATGGCAAAGCTCTACGAGATCGTGGTGTTTACCGCGTCGAAGCAGTATTATGCGGACACGATTCTGGACAAGCTCGACCCGGAGGGATTGATCACTCACCGCCTGTACCGGGAGTCGTGTGTGTCCTGCGATGGGGAAACGATGATCAAGGACTTGTCGCGCTTGGGTCGCGACTTGAAGCGGGTGGTGATTGTGGACGACAAGCCCCACTACTTTTCCCTGCAACCCAGGAATGGAATCCAGATCCCAGCTTTCAGGAATGTCAAAGGGAAGAAGTATTTGCAACTCAAGCATATTGGGTTCTTCCTTGAGAAGGTCGCTGGAGCGAAGGATTTGACACTGGAGCTTGAGAGGGCGAAAATAATTAAGAGATCTAGGAAGGTTTATGAGATCTTTCAAGAACTCTTCTGTATCAAGCCGTAAAACCTTGTCACTCTTTTGCAACAATGGTTAGAGTTAGACTGCAGTGGCGCTTAATTCTTTTTGGAAAATGGAAATCAAGTTCTCTCACAGCTATGTATTTCTGCCATCTTTGTGCAAGATACATCTATGATTTTAAAGAACAAACTTCATCGAAAACTACCCTTTTCTTAGACAACCAAAAGCGTGCGTTTCTTGATTAAGCCAAAAGCGTGCGTTTAGCTTAGATGCCTGGGTTTAGGGTTTGGCAGCTATGGAGGAGGACGATGGCGCTGCTCCCAGCACCAGCAGCGCCAAGAGGAAGAAGCGCTCTCGCCAAAAGGTAACGCTGGATGTGCTGGCGAGGGAGGAAGGCGCGCAGCTCCCGATTCTGGCGTATTTTCCCACGCCATTCGATCCCTGCGCGCAGCAGTCGACCAAGGACGATCAATCGGATCCGCCCGAGCTCTACGCGAGCACCAAGAACTCGCAAATGCAGCTGGTGGTCCGGCCGCCGGGGGGAAATGTGGATTTCGTTGGAGCGAACGCGAACAGTGAAGCCGGTGCCTGGAATCCGACCATGTTTGCTCTCGGGGTTTTCGATAAGGAGGAGGGAACTCTCAAGATCGTGCCAGTAGTCTCGAATAAGGTACCGCATTCTCGTCCAGGATCTCGCGAATGGTCGACCATCTTCATTCTTTTTTTGCTACTTTTCCTTCACAGGTTTTAAGAATGGAACCTAGAGTTCGTGGTGTCTCGTACATGATGGATTACGGCAACCAGGATGACACGGAGGTGGATAGAGAAATGAGGATCGATCGGAAGAACACGCTCGTGAATAGATTTGGAACGAAGAAGGCCAAGAACGCGGTAAGTCTTCTGTTGTTTCTATTGTTCTTTGTTTTTCTTTCTTACAACTTCTTTTCCAGCTGCAAAGAATGTCGAGAGCTGTGGTGAAAGAAACTGCGCTGGGAGGATCTGACGAGCAATTCAAAGGCTACTTACAGGACGCTGTGCAACAAGAGGGGCTTGTGATGACGAGAAAGGAGGTGGAAAAAGCAGCAAATGCCGCGATGGTGAGAAGAATACCGCCTTACAATCTCGACGCCAAGGCTCCCGACGATGCCTATCCTCTCAACAAGATCATAACAAAAGAGGAGTGGCAATCCATGGACTCGAGCGATCTCATGAAGGCGGCCAAGAAGGCGGCAGAGCTCGAGGCTCTACGCTCGCAAGAAAAATACTGGAACTTTATCCTCGATCGGATACACCGCCTTCGCGTCGACGTAAGCAAGTTTTTCTTTCGTTTTCTTTGGCTCGGCTGACACTTTTGTGCACAGGGAGATCGAGAAGGAAATGCCAAGCGGAGTTTCATCATGGTCTACCTGAATTACCTCCTCTCGATGTTCCACGCGACGAGGGGCCGCGTGGTGAGCGGCCGCAATCCATTCTTCGACGAGAAGGTGAACCTGGACATGCCGCAAGTGATCTACGACAAGCTCAGCTCGATGTTCCTGCAAGACGCGCCGCCGCAGACCGAGAAGCGAGGCTCCGGCGGCAGTGGCAAGCTCCTCCACAGGGACTACCTCCTGAGCTACATCCTGGTGCTGGCCATGAAACTGGACGGCTTCACGTCCGACGCGCAAGACATGGCTACGGAGCTCAAGATGACCGTGACGGACTTGCAGCCACACTACGCGCAGCTGGGGTGTAAGGTGGAGGCACCGCATTTTCGAGGCGCGGCAAAGGCAGTGAAACCAAAGGTGACGATGCCGCTGCCATTGAATCTGGATGAAGAGGACCCGGCGAACGCCAGGAGAGGCGGAGGAGGAGGTGGTCGGGGCCGAGGTAGAGGACGGTGAAATCCTGGAAGTGGACTCGTAATCTCCTGGTCGAACCACTTTTGGTTCGAAGATCTTTGTTACTTCCAATGCGGAACTCCAGGAACTTTGTTACTTCCAACTTGAAATCCAGGATTCCAACGTGAAAGTCCAGGAACTTTTTTACTTCCAACGTGAAAATCCAGGATTCCAACGTGAAAGTCCGGGAACTTGTTTCCTTTCAACGTGAAAATCCGGCATTTCTACAAGGTACCAGGTTTCGTCGAGATCGTCTCTACGTGGATAAGCGGTGTGATTTGTTGACATATCCGAATCTTAGCAATCGATTTCAATAAAAGGCGACACGTAATGTAGATGTCTTTCTTACTCCTCCTCCACCACCTTTCGGTTCTTAATGGAAAAGATGGCCCTTACCGATAAGAGGATGCGATAGCGCACGCCGCCTTTCTTGAGCGAGAAAATAAAAAATAAAAAACCAAAGCACCACCGGCACGGAACATTCAAGAAAAAACTATAGCTTTTTTTTAATCGCTAATCGCCCACAAGCTTGGGCCGGTCCAAATATTTTAAAACGGCCAACGTACGGCCCCGCCAGATATGCCGATCTGATTCCTTTCTTGTGGCCTCAAATATATAACAGCCTTCTCTCTCACACAATGTGGTGTGTGGTTTTTGATTTTGGGGGGAGAGAGGATGTGAGGGCGATTCTTCCAAGATTGGCGTGTTAGGGTTTCCATCAGGGGATCGATCGATCGGGCGCGCACAATGCGAGCGCAGCAGTGGATCGATCGACAGTGGCCGCGGCGGGGCCGCCGCGCAAGAGATTCTTCTCGCGGAATCTCTTTCCCTGTTGCGGCTTCGTCCTGCATTGTCCCTCCTTTAGTGCTCGCCCGGAAAGGGACCGAAATGGAACTACTTTAGGACTCGGGGAGGGGTATTTTTGGCGATCGATGATCATGGATCAGGTACGCATCCTTTTTCTCTTCTCTTGAAGTTTTTGCGATTTGATTCTCGGTGTATGCGCAGAAGCAGCACAAGGAGGGCGATCATCTTCTCATCCTCGAGGGCGACGGCATCACGTATGTGGCCGTCCCGGACAAAGGTAGGATCTGTTTTGTGGATCACCACACGGGGACTTGGGCGCCTCTCCCCGAGTCCGAGCGATGCTGCCTCCGAGAGAGCCAGCACGTCCACGCGCATGTCCATCACGGAGAGATCACCGAGGATGTCTTGCTCGAACAGGTTTGGAATTGCCGTTCGTGGACGATTTACAAGCTGCCTTTTTTTTTTTCCTTTGTTTGTTAGTGCTTGGAGGAGACTTGTTGGGCTCTCCCGATGTCCTGGGACGGGCTGAGTTCATCGCTCAAGGACGAGCACAAGCATAACGACGACTGTGGCCACAACCAAATCGCTCACGGTGATCACTATGACTTTCTAGTCCCCAAGCAGGATGGATCATACATGCTCATCCGAGATGCCGGGGACTCTCAGTACGAGCATGGCCGCCTGGTTAAGGTGGGGGAATCGCTGGGAAAGCTCAAGAGGCGGCCGAAGCAGCTGATGGATATCTTCAGCTACCAGGGCCCCGAAGGCAAAGGTTACGAGATTCTTGCCGAGGAAGACGATGCTGTGGTAGCTCCCAGGCTTGCCGAGGACATCCTAAACATTCCAGAGAATTTCCAGCAAGTTGCACGGACGGTTTTAAACGTCATGGGTATTTGCTGCCCCTCGGAGGTTCCTCTCGTCAGGAAGATCTTGGAACCTTTACCGGGTGTCAAGGAGGTGTCTGTGAACTACACGTCGCGGATTGTGACAGTTCTTCACGACAGGCTCTTGACTCCTGAAGGACGTCTAGGTAGAGCTTTAGCTTTCGTGCTTGCTCTGTTTTCTTCTCACACCCGTTTTTTCCTTTCCTTTATTGCCTTTTCTTCAGTCAAAGCACTCAACGAAGCTAGACTAGACGCAAGTTTACATCATCGTGGAGAGCTAAAGAGGTCTAGTAACTGGCCCAGTCCCTGGACCATTTGTTGCGGTATTCTACTGCTCGTATCCTTCTTCAAACATTTTTGGAACCCTTTGAAATGGTTCGCTATCGGAGCGGTGGCTGTTGGTATACCGCCGATTTTTATGCGGAGCATAGCGTCTCTAAGACGATGGATTCTAGACATCAACATTCTTATGCTCATAGCAGGTATGATGAGTTAAAATGGCTTTTCAGTGTCTGATGATAAAACTATATCAGTCGGCGGTGCTATTGCTCTAACTGACTACATTGAAGCTGGATCGATCGTATTTTTGTTTACTCTAGCTGAATGGCTAGAAGGACGATCGAGCGAGCAGGTAAATGTTATTGTTTTTCTTTTCGTTTGTCCTTACCCTTTATGACACTCGTCGTGGTGTCTCAGGCGCGTTCCGCATTGGCGTCCGGTCTGGATGTCCCTCGAAACGCCATCCTTGCCGAAACCGGGGCGATGGTCCCCGTTGACGAAGTTAAACTTGGATCATCAATTGCGGTCAAAGCTGGGGAGATGATTCCGGTAGACGGGATTATCATGTCAGGAGAGTGCTCTTTGGATGAAAGCAGCTTGACTGGTGAATCAAAGCCTGTCGAGAAGGCTTGCGGAAGCGAAGTTTGGGCTGGAACAGTGAATTTGGCTGGTACGCGCGCTTATTCTTCAAGTTCTCGTTCAAAACTAACTTCATCTCTGTCTACAGGCTACATCACCGTTCAAACCACTGCACTTGCTGAAGACTCGGCCGTCTCAAGAATGATCAAACTCGTGGAGGAAGCCCAAGCAAAACGATCTCACTTCGAGCAGCTAGTGGAAAAGTTTGCAAAATTCTACACTCCTGGTAAGTCCACAAATTTTCTGTGCGATTGCTAATGTAGCATTGCTATGCAGCTTTGGTAGCGACAGCTCTTGGTCTAGCACTCATTCCGTTGATAGCGCACACTCACCATGAGAAACACTGGCTGTACTTAGCTCTCATTTTGCTGGTTGTGGCTTGCCCGTGTGCTTTAGTCCTTTCGACGCCCGTCGCAGTAGCCTGTGGAATACAACACGCAGCAAGACTTGGAGTCGTGATCAAGGGTGGAAGCTACCTTGAAATCCTTGCCAAGATCAAGTGCTTGGCAATGGATAAGACAGGAACCTTGACAGAGGGACACTTCCGCGTTTCCGAAGTTGTACCTGTTGGTGAAACCGAAGACCTGCAACAAATTTTGTATTGGTAAGTTTGACTTTTCTGCTGTGTGTCGCTGATAAATATTTTTTGTTGCGCAGGTTAACGAGTGTTGAAAGTAGATCGAGCCATCCAATGGCCGCTGCACTCGTCACATACGCTAGCTTACAAGATGTTGTTCCATCGAAATCCGTTACAGACTTTCAGATTATTGAAGGCGAAGGTGTTTCCGCCGTTGTGGATGGGCACTTGGTAGAGATTGGTAACGCGCGATTAGCATCTCGCCTTGGCTGGAGCAGTACAGGTTTCCATCGGCTCCTCCTTCAGTGGACTTGTAATCTAACTGTTCGTATTTCTGCAGCCATTACGAAGCTAAAGAATCAAACAGGAACCGTCGGCTGGCTTGGAAAGGATCACCAGCTCCTGGCAGTTTTTAGCCTCGAGGATCATGTACGGGAGGAAGCGGCAGAAGCAGTGTCGAGTCTAAAGGTTGGGCTTGGAGCGTTCTTCCCGTGTTCCTTACAAGCTTTATTTTGTTTATGGCAGCGTATGAAGGTCCAGATCCATATGCTAACTGGGGATAACCATGAGACGGCCCAGAGTGTCCAGAGAAAAGTAAGCTTCTATTTCCATCTTCGAAGTGTCACTAAATTATCTCCATTGCAGTTGGGAGGAGTTACTGTACACGCCGGTCTTCTCCCCCAGGACAAAGTCAGAATCATCCAAGAGCTGAAAGAAAACCACGGTGTGACGGGAATGATAGGCGACGGGATAAACGACGCCCCGGCTTTAGCAGCGGCGGACGTAGGATTCGCCATGGGTCTAGCCGGATCAGCAGTGGCAATGGAGACATCGGACGTTTTCCTCATGACCGACGATCTCCGGAAGCTGAGCATGGTGGCGAGTCTGGGAAGGAGAGTCCGCACCAAAGTTATACAGAACGTTGTCATCTCGGTGGGTCTCAAAGTCGCGATGCTGGCACTCTCGTTCGCTGGCTATGGCTACCTGTGGATGGCGGTCCTGGTAGACGTCGGGGCGTGCTTGCTGGTGATCTCAAACAGCACGCTTTTACTCCGAGGAACAGGGAAGAAGAGATCATCGGGCCACCACCATCACCACGGAAAGAATTGCAAGGATCACGACCACGATCACGACGGTGGTAAACAGTGCTCCAAGGACGACGATCACGCCGGAAGAACACAGTGCTCTGATCACGAGCATGGCGCTGAGAAGCACCAGCACCATCGCCATCCCAGCCACGACCATGGTCACAACCATAGTCACGAACATAGCCACCACAGTCACGACCATCACCACCACCAGGATCAAGGCCACTCACACTGCAAGAAGAAGCACGCTTGTGGCAAAGGCCACTCACACGCTCACTGCTAACGTTTGACAGAATCTAATTTAAACGCTGAGAATATGCTTGGTGATTGTTATTGGCCTAGGCTCTGTAACACGTGGCAGGCGGTAAAAATAAAACCCCCGCCATTGTGGTTTTAGGTTGGAGGAGGGTTGTGGGTGGATATGCTAGATCGCGGCGATGGCGAGGGCGGCAGCGTTCTCGCGGAGGATTCTTGATTGTTTTGAGTGATCTGGGGACTCGCATTTTGATTCTGGAGGCCATGGAAGGCGAGGACACGACTTGCCGATCGCTGCTGCGGGAGCTCCAGGTAACCTCGCGGAATATTGCCTCTGGAGTTTCTCACGATCGCGGTGGATCGGCCGCGCGCAGACCATCTGGGAGGAGATGGGGGAGAGCGACGAGGAGAGGGACAGAATGCTGCTCCAGCTGGAGCAAGAATGCCTGGATGTGTACCGGCGAAAGGTGGATCAAGCGAATTGCGCGAGGGCTCGGCTGCACCAGCTGCTGGCGGATTCCGAGTCGGAGCTCGCGTCGCTCCTGTCACTCCTGGGTGATCGCCCTTGCATGGTACGCGTTGTTTGATCCATCTCAGCTTTTCTAATGCCCGTTGTTCTTCCTTTCAGTTAGAGAAGAGGTCGGGCACTACTCTGCGAGAGCAGCTCTTGTCCGTCTCACCTCAGTTAGAATGCTTACGTCTGAGGAAAGAGGAGCGGCTGAAGCAATTTGAGGACGTCCAATGCCAGATACAAAGGCTCTCTCGGGAGATATCGCCGGGGACATTGCAAGAGGCCGAGAATGGAGCTCTTTGTTGGAAAGATTTATCGCTGAGAAAGCTGCATGAGTACCATTGCCAGCTTCAAGAGCTTCAGGATGAAAAGGTTGGTTTGTATTGGCACGGTTGGCATTCTTTTTTCTTACAAGCGGCTTTTCCAGAGTAGCCGGCTTCACAAAGTCTCAGAGCTTCTCGAGGTTCTGCAGGGATATTGCGTCCTTTTGGGGATAGACTACACCGAGGCTGTCAAGGAAGTGCATCCGAGCCTTTGTGATCCAGGCCAGAGCAGAAGTATTAGCGATGAGACGCTAGAGAAATTAGGCAAGGCGATCGAGGACATGGAGAACGAGAAAAGTGAAAGACTGCAAAAGGTGATAACGGTTTACCTTTTGACAATGACGCGTTAGTTTCATTGCAGATTCACAATCTTGTTGCTCTCTTACGCGAGCTGTGGAATCTAATGGATACACCTTTCGAAGAAAGGCAACCATTTCGAAATATCATCCGCAATCTTGCGGCACCAGAGCACGATCTAGCGGAGCCTACTTCTCTTACTTTGAAAACCATCGCACAGGTTCTTTCTCATGCGTTTTGTTCTTTCTGATACTTCGCTTGTACAGGCCGAAAAGGAGGTGGTTAGGCTAAATCAGTTGAAAGTAAGCAGAATGAAGGAACTTGTGCTGAAGAAGCAGGGAGAGTTAGAAGAAACTTGCAACATGGCTCACCTGGACTGTGATCCAAATCTAACTCAAGAAAAAGTGGCAAGGTTACTGGAGTCAGGTATAAATTTATTCTGTTTACATTTCTTGGCTGATGTGTCGTGTGCACAGGGATAGTGGACTTGTCGGAGCTACTTGCTACAATCGAAAGTAGTATCGCGGAGGCGAAGGAAGAATCACTCGGTAGACAAGATATAATGGAAAGAATGGAACGATGGATTAGTGCATGTGAAGAAGAAAGTTGGCTTGAAGAATACAATAAGGTATGAGCGTTACGCTATTTCACTTATTCATTTTCGATTGTAGGATGAAAGCCGCTTCAATGCAACCAGAGGAGCACATTTGAGTCTAAAACGTGCAGAAAGAGCTCGTGTCATCGTGGCCAAACTCCCCAGTGCGTTTGAATTCTTCGTTTGCTATTTCCTTTTCTCAGTTTTCACAACCCGTTTGCAGATCTTCTTGAATCATTGAAGTCCAAAACGCGGTCTTGGGAGGACGAAAGAGGCAGGCCCTTCTTATATAACGGGGTACGTAAGTGATTTTCGTAGACGCTTCTGAAAGTGCTTTGCAGATTTCTCTACTGGCAATTCTAGAAGAATATAGCTTGCTACGACGAGAGAAAGAAGAAGAAAAGCGCCGACTGAGGGTAACTCTGCAGTTTAGTGCCTGTTAAGACGTTAACTGGCTAAATGCAGGAGGAGAAGAGAATGCAGGAGCAACTGCAAACTGAGCAGGAACTGCTCTACGGCACAAAGCCGTCCAAAAAGGGACAGGTGGGACTTCGCGTGAGTGGAAACAATGCAAACCGACGACTTTCGATAGTCCCTGAGCCCTTACCCGCACCTAAGGCTAGCAATCAGGGTCCTCAAAAGGGTAGCCGGGTGAAACGCTACTCTCCGATGATGAATTACGTTGCCTTGCCTAAGGATCCCGAAGCTTCTTCAATTGGATCAGCTCCGGATTCTCCTGTTGCAGCATGAAGGTCAGGTTTTTGTTAGAATGGACCCTTGCGTGATGTTTTGCCTGTGGTGGCCACAGCGGTTTTGAAAATTAGGACGATAAGCGGGGTTTATACTGTAAGTAGAGTTTGTTTCTTTGCTATCAAGGGTAATCGCGTATCCTTTCTCCAGTGCTCCGTGTTTTGTGTATTGGGAAAGCGTAGGAGCGTGTGCTATTTGTTCAAAGCTTTGATTGGTGTAAAGCATCGAACTAATTGTTTCGTGTTAAGTTACATTCAAGGTACATACAAGTCTTGGTTTGCTTACACTTGGAACTTTAAATTCTTTGCGGAGCTTCTGCTGTCGAGAATTGACGCAGACAAGTTTCACACAGGTGATGCTCTCAAATGATTCAAAGGCTCGCAAGCTTGACATCAGCGTTTGACAAACCCTTTCACCTTCCAAAGCAAAAATCCTCCTCAGAGTTTAACCTCCAAGGATTTTTCAAAATTCCCAGGATTAAACCTTCTAATCAAAATTTTCTCAAGTAAAAATCCTTTTATTAATAAAAACATAAGGTTAAACAAGCTTACAACTGTGAGAAAATTTGTCGATAGTGTGCACTTTTGGTCCACAACTTCATCAAAGTTAAACTTCTGAATTTCAAGACCTTCAACTGAAATCCTTACGAGAGGATCAATTGTTTCAATACTCATTTGATTTCTGTATTTGTTCTTGATCAAGTTTATTCTGCTAAAACCTCACTCGCAACTTGCAATGCTAACACACTGCACCATCCCAATTTCACCAACTCGAAGCAAGTTTGGAAAGCTCTCTGCCCAACCTGTTTGACTATGTATGATGCTCCACATATCAATAAAATTTCGTCCTTTCCATTCCTTTGAGGCAAGTAGCTTCCAAGTCAAATACTCTTCCATGAAGGCTGAAGGATCCACAATGCCTTTAACAAGAACTCCATCCACCTCTAAATGCCTTCCATAAAATTTTGCAAGCTCCCTTGCCTCTGTAATCCCAAATTATTTGTTTTCCTTGACAAGGATTGGCAAATTAACCGGAGCTAGAACCTGCATCTTGGAGAGTATCCCTGTGTCTTGTAGTCGTTGTCTAATATTTGCAATGAGAGCAAAAGTAAAGGAGATTTGAAACTGCATAGCTTCTTGAAGATCACTTCCATCTTCTGATCGGATCAATTGCATAGTTTTGTAAGCATCTCCTTTAACTGAAACTCTCAAAGCATGGAGGAAGCCATCCTTACTACCACCATCAGGGATGCATGGATATGATTTGTTATCCATGGGATTACCATTCAAATCAATCTCATCACTAATGTAATATTTGTTCAGCTTCACAATAGTCTCTCGGCACAAGGGTCCAACCATGGTGATGTCGATTAGCTTCTCTTGGAATTTCTGATTGAGACTACTCATCACCTGTAAAATATCAGCCAAAAAATGCAAGACATACTTGTTCTTGAGAGTTCTCAGCTTGTTGTAAAGTTGCAGCTTGCCACTTCGTTTGAAAAGCTCAGCTATTGGCTCCAAACATTTGCAAAGCTTAGGAAAAGCCCCTCCACGACTTAGCCATCTCGTATCCTGTATGCACTACAGCTTAAGCTTGGCATGATCGTGTTCCATCTCAATTTCCATCAACTGAGCCAACCTTTTCAAGCTTTTGCTGAAGTAAGCTGCTACCTTATTCACTAGTTTATCAATCGTCATGCATTGTGTAGCACATTCTCCATCCCCATAAGCATCTTCCACACATAAATTGGCTCAATGTGCCATACAATGAACACTACTTAAGAAGGGATTAATCTCCTTTAGCCTAGTTGCTACCCCTGTCCTGCTACCAGCCATAACATTACATCCATCTGAACCAAAACCTATGAACCGCTGCATATCTAAGTTCCACTGCTTAAGCATATCACTAATGCAGTTAAAGATACTTGCTGCACCACTATCACCAATGTTGACAATCCCCAAGTAGCTTGTCTTCACACAACCACATTCGATGTAAGTCACATAAAAAATAGTGCTGAAAATAGATCAAATCGTAAGAAAACTAATTCATCCACCATCAA
Source organism: Selaginella moellendorffii (assembly GCF_000143415.4). Classification (NCBI taxonomy): domain Eukaryota; kingdom Viridiplantae; phylum Streptophyta; class Lycopodiopsida; order Selaginellales; family Selaginellaceae; genus Selaginella; species Selaginella moellendorffii. The sequence goes on from NW_003314319.1 coordinate 737,703, forward strand.
TCCAAAATAAAGACTTTCCCTGACTTTTTGTAAAATATTTTTAACCATAACCTGAAGTGAAACATGAACCATATTAGAATCAATTAACATGGTCTCATAAACATACCTTGTTAATAGAAGTTATCAGTCGTGAACAACCTTTGTCACTATCGTAATATCTTGGAATGTTCATCCCATTAAGTCGATGAAGTTCAATCAACTCTAGAAAACGAGTGAATGGAGCAAATCCTTTTGCAATATAATAAGCAGAACGAAATAACACAAACACCCCTTGTTCAGTATGGTGTAGATGCTTAATTGTAACTTTTAAAATTGATTGTTACTTCCCACGACGCACGTCCTTAGCAAATACAGACTCCTTGTGATCTTCAGAGTTAGCATGACTGCGTAAGGCACTTTTTCGAAAATTACTACTACCTTGTTTGCCAAAAATATTCTTAGTTCGTGGATTTCCCTTGCAAATCCTGCAAAACATTGTGCCTTCAGTCACATCAAATTCTAACTAACAGTAGCTTTGCTTCTAATGCTCCTTAAAATGCCCTGATGCTGCATCACCATCTAGTTCCTCAATATCATTCTCAATCTCTGTTTGCACAACAACCTTCCAAAAATTTAGAGTTAATTGCCTCCCAAAAGCAAGATCAGTAGCTAAAGGACACTTCTTTTTACCTGGAGGTAATTTTAGCATTCTACCATGTTTAATTAAGTAGCACGCAGTGTCTCACCCGAGTGGGCTCTCGCTCCGGAAAATGACCTACCTACTCCGCTGACAGGTGGTATGTAGTATATTTTACTAACATCTTTAATACTAAGTTAAATGTACTTATATTTCAATTAATTAATATGGGTTAACAAAAAAATCTTTTTCTTATTAAAATACCCAAGATAAAATCCTTTTGATATCAAATAACCAAAGTTAAATCCTTATACATGATTTTTTTCCCGGGCCGTAGATCCTTCATGGTTTGATCTGCCCAAGAGTTTTAAAAAAGTTCCAGGTTTTTATATGGAGGCGTTTGTCGACCACTGCTTGACATGCTATGTACCGAAACAACGCTTTTAAAAGGACTCCATACCTTGGCAGCGGGCAAGGACCAAAGCATGGCCGGGGCTAGCTTCTTCCTGTCCTTCTCGTCTCTTTTCTCTGCCTTCTCAGGTAAGCACATCTTTTGAGCTCGCAGCTCTCTTCACTAACAGCTGATCTGCAGGAATGCTTCACCAAAAGCGGCTACGCGCTCTTCATCCCAGGCTACAACATCTTCCCTGTTGCAGGCTGCAAGAAAGACATCGGGCCACCTTACAAAGACGGCTGCAGCCTCGCATTCTCCAGATCCACACTCGCAGCACGTTGCAAAGTACCGGGGAGTGGAGTTCTTCGTGGACAACGTGACCATCGCGCATCTGACCCTGGATGATCTCCAGTGCACGGTGAGCTTCCAAGGTCCCATCGACCTGGACCGGGGCTATGGAGACTACGCTTGCCGGGGGAACTGCATCCTTGTTTAGAACCTCTGGAAGTGTCCAGGACAAGGACATTTGCTCCAGCGGGTCCAAGAGACTCTGGTACCTGACTGCCAACCTGGAGACCACGTGACGACGTAAGAACTGTAGCATTTTAGCTGAAGCGGACAGGATTTTTTCATCATGGAGGTGAGCGGCTTGGTGAGCCCGCTGTGTGTCTTGGGTCTGGACGCTGCCAAGAAGGTATGGGACTGCAATGCCAACATTGAAAGGCTGGAGAATGCCATGGCACCCCACATCCAGGCCAAGATCAAAGCTTTCAGTGAGCACAAGGAGCGAAATGGACCTGGCTTTATGTTCTCTGAAGCGGCCGAGGAATGCTTGGAGCGTGTCAGGACATGGAATGGCAGGGCGCAAGAACTCTTAGGGTCACGCAACAACAGGATCTGGAGCCCCGTTAGACGGTATGTTGTGCAGCATTTTTGTGCAAGAAGGCTGAATTTATTTCTCCCTATAGGTACAAGCGGAGTGGCAAGATCATGGAGTGCATAAGCTCCTACCAGGATCTCCTGTCGCAGATCGAAAGTCACGGGCACGAGCTGAATGTGGACATTGCGAAGCTGGCAAAGAGGGCGACCAGCATCCAGGCCATGCTTAATAAGTTTCATACTCACAAGCACCGGAATCCAGAGTTCCGCTACTCTGATGGAGCCGAGGAGTGTCTTGATCTTGTCACAAAATGGAACGACAAGGCGCAAGCACTGCTGGGATCACAGTAAGCATATACACTTGAGAGCTTTAACAGTACAGCTAAATGATCTATGGATGTTTCACAGGGAGAAGCGTTATGGCGAGATCTCGGAGCTCATTCACAGCTACGAGGGCGATCTCCTTCCGATAACTGAAAGGTACGAGCGAGAAGAGTTGAGAGTGATACAGCCGAGCACTAGCTTCGCCGTACGGAGTTTCCCGCAAGACAGAGGCCCTGCAAAAAAATATGTACGGCGTGTTGTTCCTGATGCCATGTTTGGGGACCATGAACTACTGGATGAGGTAGTGAATGCCCTCTTGGATCCTGAAGCCCGTAGCAAATGGGTTGGACTGTTGGGAATGGGAGGGTGTGGAAAGACCACCCTCGCAAGCTGCGCGCACAATGACCCGAGGGTGCGCCAGCATTTCCATGACAACATTGTGTGGATCACTGTGAAGAAAGATGCTTCGGAGGACGATCTCAAGGCCCAGCTCCTCAACGCTCTTGAATGGGGTGAATTGAAAGAGAGGGCCAAACGAAGCCTTGACGACATGCAGCACTTGGCACGCGATGTTGCTGGTGGTAGCCGTGTCTTGCTGGTACTGGATGATGTGTGGGACTGGAGCTGGGCAAAGGAACTGGATTTTATAGCACGGCCATCCTCTGGCCGGATCCTGGTAACAACCAGAAAGGAAGGCATTTTGCGCAGCCTGGATGCAAAGGCATTTCCTGTGCATCAGCTATCAATGGACGAAAGCAAAAAGATGTTTTGGAAGTTTGCCTTCGGTGTGCATGATCCACAACCCAGTGACCCTGATGTTGTGGGACTTGCCAAGAAAATAGCTCGAAAATGTGAGGGACTTCCTCTCGCTCTGGAAGTGATTGGCAGTGCCATGGCTGTCCACAGAAGTGAAGGGCCACATGTGTGGGAAGAACGATATAAAAGGTTGCACTTGTCCAATGATCCAGACGTTGAGAAGCAGATGTTCAAGCGCTTGAAGTTCAGCTATGACGAGCTGGGAAACTATGAGGGTGAAAAGCTGCAAGAGTGCTTTCTCTATGTGGCCGCATTCCCAGAAGATAGGTGGATTGGGTTTACTGAGTTGAGGAACTGTTGGATGGAGGTTGGGTCAGAACTCTCACCCACAGCGATTGTCAATGAACTGGAACGGAGATGCCTGGTGAAGATATCTAAGTCTTGGAGGGATGAAGAAGCTCCTGGTTATATAACAGTACACGATATGCTACGCAAACTGTGCATAAGAATCTTAAAAGGGAAGTACAGCCCACAGCAAGAGCACGAGAAGGGATGCCTGTTTGGATATGAGTGGACAAGTGGCATTCAGGATGCAACATTTGCTAAAGTCTCACTCATCTCAAAGAATGTTGGCAGCTTTCTATCCGATAATCATGTGCGAGATGCCTTGCTTATTGCTCACTCTATAGGACTTTCTAATGTGGATGACAGTCTTATCGATCACATACAAGGTGTCAAGGTATTGAGCTTGCTGGAATGCTATATGATCCATTTTATTCCAGAGAGCATATCCAAGCTGAAAAACCTTCAAGTGCTTGACATTCGACGAACAAAAGTGAGTCAACTACCAGATGCGCTTTTCAGCCTGACATCACTGAAATATCTAAAGTGTACTGAATATCTTGAGTGTAACATTGCATTACTGCCCCAGCTCTCCAACTTGGAAGAGCTGGTGCTGAAGGTTGATTCAAAAGAGGACTCATCAGTTGTGGATTTCACTGGAATTTCGCGTAAACTAAGAATTCTAAAGCTAAGAATAAGACAGGGTACAATGAAGGTGCCAGAAAGCATGGGGAAACTGGAGCACATTGAAACATTGGTTTTACATGCAAAGACCATCGACTTTACCAGTGTCGTTGGGCTATGGGAACTTGTCAACCTAAGAACATGTGAAATTTCTGTGTTATCCGTTAGTAGAGCTCCCTGGAAGCGAATGTTTAAGAAATCAATCAGGCTTCGACGTTTATCCATCACTCGGGTAGAAGACAGTGAAAATAATGGTGAAAGCGTTGAATGGTTGCAACTACGATATTTACGCATCCGTGATATTATAAACCTATCTTTGTTGCCCCATCGCCTAGAAACACTTGACATTGACTGCGGTGGTATCCACTTGTTCAACCTGGATGGATCATTCCCACATCTTGGAGATCTGCGTCTTACGAATCTACACATTGCACAGTCAGAATTCAAGGATGATTTGGCTGCCAGTCTTACAAATCTGAATAAGTTGGAGTTTGAGCTAGCTCCTGATATTGAATGGGAGCACTTGCCTCTCTTTGTGGCACAGCTCCCCAATCGCCTCGAGTATCTGACATTAAAGGGTTGCATAAAGAGACTGTTGTTGCCAACCGAGAGTTCATCACTTCAGGTTAAAGATATTTTAGTATCGAGCAAGAAGATGCAAAATGATTTCTTTGAGCCATCAGATCAAATGGCTGATATAGATACCGTGTGGTTGAGGTGTCATGAGAGTATCGTTCCATCGTCCATTGCATCACTGCCAGGTTTGAAACGTCTTAACATTTTACATAACGATGCACTGTGGTCCCACAATCACAGCGAGGCCGCATTTCCCAGGCTGGAATCGCTATCCTGCCCGAAAGACATGAAATTTCCACCTTGGCTTGAGGACCGCCCCAAACTCGAGATACGTAAGTTTTAATTTCCAAAGCGTTTTGGTATTCGAACGTCTGTTGTTTGACATATTTCTCCTCTAAATCAATATATACAAAACTGCGACCGCACCGCTACTCTTCCACCAGGAGAGCTTCGCCTCTCACGTCCCTGGCAACCTCTAGCACCTCGGGTTTGCTCCTTGTCAATTCCAATTCTTGTTCAGCTGCTACCTCGGTTTTGCGCACAGCAGCACCACCTTTGCCGGCTCTTATCCTCGCCAGGAAACCTCTCACGAGAGCCTGCATTTTCGTTGCAGCGCCCTGGACGTACACGGCCTGGATCCGCTTCGCACGCTCGATGCGCAGAGTGAGAGGCAACCCCTGCGTTAATCCGAGCCAAACGTTAGTATCAAAAGCTTGGAATAGCAGCTACTTACAGTTGGTCCGATCTTATACAGCGTCAGCGTTTCCAGCAGCTCCTTGAAAGGGACTCCTTTGTTTGGAACTCGAAAACTCATCACCTCGTACTCTATTCTCATGTCAGAACAAAGAAAAAAACGAGTGAGAGACAAAGAGCGATTGAGAGGAACACGCCAAACCATTGGGTCGTGTATTTGTAGTGCCGGCCCAACGGATCCCCGAGGGCATTTACAAATCGTCGGAGTTTGTGCATGCCAATGTATCCCGTAGCACTGGACGATTGTAAAGTTAGTTCCACAAGGACTTGAACGTAAGTAAGTGGCTTACTTGGGATCGAATGGTTCTTGGCTCCACAAGTTTCGATATGCTAACAGGTGCTCCGGCATGACTAGAGTTCTCGTTCACAAGGCCGAAACAGCATCCAGTATGACAGCCACAAACAAGTTCATGAATATGTGACTCCCGACCAAGACCAAGAAGGCGAAGATACTTCGGCCCTCTGGATAGCCACAATCATCGCCGAGTAGTGTTTTACCGTTGGTGCAGGCGGGTGCATCAATTGTGGTATCCATCATAACACAAGACCAGTTATCAAGATTTGTATCCTGTAAAAGAAAAGCAAAACTGAAAGTGATAGAAAAGCCAAGCCTTTACCTGAAACACCGGGATGAAAGCATTGACGAAAGTGCGAAAGTTGACAGACGGGCCAATGCAGGTCCCTTCCTTCATTGCACTGAAGAGTTGGAACGCCATCCCCGCGAACATATACATGAAAATTGCGAGAAGAGCGAGTATCTCAGCTACAGTTGGCAAACAGATGAACATTGTTCGCATAATAACCTGTGCTCTCGCTACGTGAGGAATGATGCAGAAAACTTGAGCAATGTAGGCAGTGCGGCCGACATAGCCCTTCACCGTTCCCTTCTTTCCCATGAGACCAATGGCGGCCATTATGGAGAGTCCAAACTCCATCTGCCGTGCAACCTCGTTCTTATAGACCTTCCACTGGAGAAAGGAAAAACCAGGTGGTCAAACAAAAAACAATCGAGAAAAAGATGAATGAGGTACGTCGTCACCAAGGAACTTCATCACGGATAAGCAGGAAATATGTTGTAATCGCACAGTGAGCCATCTGACGCCGGTCCGAAACAACTGCCGACTGCCCAGCATAGTTAGTCGCAAGTAGCCCGGGGTAGCCAAGGAGTGCGAGGATCATGCACTTTTGATATGTCGGATTACGAATCAAGTAGAAGCACATCCCCCGGATGGGATTGCTTGGTCGTCGAGCCAGCGGAATAGCATAAGTTTTCTGGATGATACGGTTCATGTCCCTCCGCAGCTTCTGCCTCTCTGTGAGAAGAACTGCTCCAGAATTTTTTCCAAACTCGTTGATAAACACCCCGATGAAAACTCTGACGATATAAAATCCCCCGATACAGCAGAATGCCACGAAAAACAAGGCGTTGACAGGACTCGCGTTCCGAACAGGCTGGTGGTCTTCCCTAGTGATGTCCATGACAGGATACATGAAGTGCATCAGCCAGTTCTCGAAAGTGGAGCAGACGAACATACTGAGCAGGGCATTCTGAATGTTGTCGAAGTGGAAAACGTTATTAACCCAGGCTCGTGGAGCAAGGATGCCGATGTCATTAACATAGAGGCCGGTACAATATGCTCGGTGCGTGATTGTCGGGTCATTGCATTTCCAGAGAAGTTCCCCGAAACTGCTGCAGCCCGATGGTTCCAAATATCAGGAGAATTGAAAATGTGAAGAGAATAACCGACACAATTGCTGGAATAGTCCGAAAAAGATTTGATAATAATGACCTCAGTCCTGTAAACCGAACCACGAAACGAAATGGCCAAAGAGAAGTAAACGCACCGACGGTTGGTATGGAAGTTTCACCCTCAGCGTTATACTTCAGAAGAATAAGCGCATTGGTGACGAGAATAAACAAGTCCAAGATGTTGTACCAGTCACTCAGGTATGCGTCTGGCGCAAAAATAAGTCCCTGTGCAACGATCTTCATCAAACAGTCTAGCAAAAAGACCTGCTTCAAAACAATGTACAATGTCAGGCAAAATAAGATAAGCATGTGCTTACCACAAAGTTGATCTTATGCAGACTACAGATGAAATCGGGGACAATTATCGGCTCTCCATCATCTCCCATCTCAACTACGAGCCAAGTATTGATGACTATCCAAACTATCACAAACCACAAGTACGGTTTACTGCCGATGATCTTCCTAGACAGGATCCTTATCGTGTTGCCCTCTCCAAATAGAAGAAGCGACCCTTCTCGCAAGTACCACGGTCTCTGTATGGTTGTAAGAGTTCTCTCGAGCTCTTCGTACTCCGCAAGCTGGAAAGATTTCCTGTTGCTAGAGGCCCTGCTTAGATTTCTGCCAATTTTTGGACTGCTGAGAATCTTGTCGAGAGTTATCACGGCATCTTGAAGTGCGGTCCTTGAACCCCTCCTTTCACCGATATTAGAGAAAACCAGAAACCTGTAAAACTTGGGAAGAACGCCTGTGGCGCGACGGCGGTGCTTCAGAAAACTCTGCAGCTGGAACGACCGACGATGGGGCCTCTAAAGCGGATCCAGTAGTACCCCCATCAGACTTAGCAGCAGTTACTGCCGGGCGTTGACGACCCTGGGACCCCTTCTCTCTTGGCCCGGTCTTACGTGATCTTTGACGTTTAACATGCGAGTTGTCATCCGTCGCAAACCTTTCATTTCTTCTACCGCACCCACAACCCAGCTTCTGCTTCTTGTGAGTGCCTGACTTTGCATTCTCCTGATTAACTTCATGTGCTCCATCTGAAAGAAAATAGTTCTTAGATGCAGTTCTCATTTTTTACCTTACTCACCCGTTGGATTCGCTTCTTCTGGTTGTCAGTAAGCTCGTTTCTCTCGAGCAAGACAGCAATGATAAGATTCATAACGACGTAAACTGTCACGACGAAGTAAAAGACGTATAGAAACGGCGCCACTACGCTGCAAACACGAATGCGTCAATACTAGAGATACGTGAGTGGCTGCTTACTTGTATTGAACTCCAGGTCGCAGGGAATTCCACATTTGGTTTACCCAGGATTCAGCCATGGTTACTGTAAACCAGACGAGCATGGCTTCCAGTATGGAATCATGATTTCCTCGCGGATACTCTTCAGGAAAGCTGTAATACTGCCCACTGTACAATTCCATGCTGATGATAGAGATTACTATGATAACCAGAAGGAAAAAGAAAAAAACCCCCGCCAAAGAGCCAACACTTTCCATGCAAGTAGCCTGCATCACGTATTAAAATCAATCAAAGTGAATGCAGCAACTCACCACTACACTGGGATATTTTGCAACATACTTCTTCGAAGAGTAAAACCACCGCTTAATTCTTATGGATGTTAAATTTGGAAACGAATGAGAACTGAGTGCCACAATAGATGTCAAAAAAACTATCAAGTCCAAAGTATTCATTCTTGAAAATTTCAGGATCAGACCAGAAGACAACATGAAAACAAAGAACTCACCATCGTCAAGAAAATCGCCAGGACCGTATGCTAGAAAGCGCAGCAGAAGTTCCCCGCTGAAAGCAAAAAGCATTACTGCTTGCAACCCGTCTGCATACAAAATTTATCATGCTGAACGAATAGAAAGGAAGTCGTGAAATGAATACCGAGCGTATGCAGCAACCGTTTTGACATCCCATACTTGAGGGACGATAAGAGCACGACGTTAATGGTGACACTGAGAAGTACTCCCCACTGAAACTTGGGATGTTCGACGATGTCGCGGCTTTTTTCGGAAACTGTCAACGCTGCTTGAACTCCTAACGTCATACTTCGACTGAAAGACCTACTGGACCGCACTCTCATTGATCTGGCTTGAAGGGCAGTCCGCCGGGAGGTCCGTGTCCGATTTTATGCTCTCGCGACATTCTGCTGCACCTTTCTTGACCTGTCGAGTAAGCGGTTATACCATGGCATGTGCGAGTCGGCTTTGACGATATTGTCTTTCAGCACTTGTGCCATCATCGTTGCATCGTAAAAGGACACCGAGGTTCTACGGGCTTTCCTCAGCAAAGCCTGGATAATAACAGCTTAACTTAACCCAAATCAGTCGGTCATTAAAAACAAGTGTGCACCTGATGCTCTGATCGAACACGAAGAAATACACCACTGATACCGGCGATGAAAACGTTCGCCAGGAAATATGTACCCAGAACAGTTAACGTCATAAAGTAAGTATCTGTGGTGCAATGGCTTGTGTAAGCAATAAAAGAAACAATGTCAACGCCTTACTGGCTCGCTCCCCTTCAGCATCCTTCACATCATGCATGACGAGGCTCCATCCTTCCAAAGTTATCACCTGCAGAGTGACCACTTTGAAGTGTGCTAAGGCGATAAGATGCTATGAAGTGACACAAACCTGAAACATGGTAAGCAGCGAATACCAGAGATAATCAAAAGTTGTCGCTCCATGGTTGGGATTCTCGTATGTCTACAAACAAAGAGATGGATAAGGAATGAGCTTATAGAAAAAACTCACCATACAGTTCTGAAAGGTAGACATACGTAGCCGCCAGCAGCTTTTAGTCACAAAAGCGCATGGGATAAGCAAGTTGCTTGTCCGCTGTTCGAAAGCACCTGCCCAGGAGGATTTTGATTTCACGTGATAAGAACTATCGAGATTACCTTTGATTCAACGAGTTTTGCAAGAACTGCGTGCCGAGTAGAGAATAGAAAACCAACAGAAAAAACGTCGAAAGGATAACGTTTTGGAGAGGACCAACGCCCTTTTTCACGGCCGCCATGATGGTCTATTGTAAAGTGTTAACAATGCATAGATCAGAAATTTACAAACCATACTATGACATCGGCAAAAAATATGATGTGCTTCAACGCTAGCAGGCCCCGAAACATGCGGAACACGGCTATCCACGCGAAAAAATCATGTGCAGTTATGCACCTCCCAAAGAGCTGGTGAAACACTTACGACCATCAAATACAAAACCTCAACATTACCAGGAATCGAAAACAATGACAAAGTCGAGCCTATTGTATGGATTCCGCATGTAGCAGTGACGACCTCTGATAAAACCAAGAGCCAAAATTCGTAACACCATTTCAATCCTACAAACACAAGTGTGAGGGGAAACCTCGAAGAGGGAAACAACAATTACGTATAAAGCGCTGTGATGAGCCCGTCCAGGAAATCGATGTTGAAACTCCACACATGTGTCCATCGTTCATGCCTAGACCCCGCCATCGCTTGAAAGACAAGCACTGCCATACGGAGCATATGAGAAACACAAGAATATACTCGGCTCTCCTGCCACCATAGCAGGAAGGATGGTAAACTTCTATCCACGTACTGATTGTAGAGAAGCCTGAAATGTATAAGCGTGACGGGCTGTAGAAGCTCCAAATTCCAAGCTCCAGTCCCGACAGCACTCTGCCTCGCCTTTCTTCTTATATCTTAAACAGAACATAAGAACTCTCCAAAGTCGAAGGAAGTAAAGTTACCATGAGCCTCTTGATCGCAGTGTAAGCCCTCTTCCAGTTCTTGGTTGCCCGGGAATCGGGAATCGCTCGGGCCAGTTGATCCAGTGCGGCAATCAATGCGGCAGACGAAGACGATGACGCTGCTCGGTCACAATCCGGCGCTGCTTTGCTCAAGCCGTGAATCGGAGGCAGCCATGTCGGATGCGGAGCTATGAAATCGTGATCTTCTTGCGGGACGGGATCAGTGGAAGAAGTATTCGATCAATCACTAGCTAAGCTACATTATGCCTCTTTGTAGGACATCCCTGATGTAGAGGGAGATCTTCATAGCTTGCCACTCAAGCTTTCCCTAGGGCTTCGTGTGTAGATTAGATTACGCCATGTACCAAGATAGAGAAAGAATATCCATTTAATTGTCACTTTTAGTCAAAAAGCTTTTGGCCTCAGAAAGGAGAACAACGCTTTTAAAGAATTTTATCCACACTGGAGCACGGCGACAATGGAGTTAAACCCGCGACCGTTGCTAGTAGCTGTCAGGATTCGAACTCCCGATGGTTTGAACACTGGACTGGATTGATGGGCCTTCACGGCGGTGCGTGTGTGTGCCATGCCAGGAGAAGCGCATTGAGCAAGACCAAGATCGGCGCACTGATGTGGATTTGTTGGAGCGAATGCGAACAGTGAAGCCGGTGCCTGGAATCCGACCATGTTTGCTCTCGGGGTTTTTTATGAGGTGAGGATCGTGCCAGTAGTATTGAACAAGGTACCGCATTCTCGTCCAGGATCTTGCGAATGGTCATCTTTCGTTTCTTTTTGCCGCTTTTTCTAGAGTTCGTGGTGTTTCGTTACATGATGGATTACGGCAACGGGAGGTGGATCGAGAAATGAGGATCAATCGGAAGAACACGCTCGTGAGTAGAGTTGGAACGAAGAAGGCCAAGAACGCGGTAAGTTTTCTATTGTTTCTGTTGTTTCTTCGTTTCTTTTCTTACAACTTTTTCTCCAGCTGCAAAGGATGTCGAGAGCTGATTGATATGGGGACGCGCATTTTGATTCTGGAGGCCATGGAAGGCGAGGACACCACAAGAAGAAAAGCGCCGTACGGAGTTCCCCGCAAGACAGAGGCCCTGCAAAAAAATATGTACGGCGTGTTGTTCCTGATGCCAGGCCATGAACTGCTGGATGAGATGGTGAATGCCCTCTTGGATCCTGAAGCCCCTAGCAAGTGGGTTGGACTCTTTGGAATGGGAGGGTGTGAAAAGACCACCCTCGCAAGCCGCGCGCACAATGGCCGGAGGGTGCGGGAGCATTTCCATGACAACATTGTGTGGATCACTGTGAAGAAAGATGCTTCGGAGGACGATCTCAAGGCCCAGCTCCTCAACGCTCTTGAATGGGGTGAAAGGAAAGAGAGGGCCAGAGGAACCCTTGACGACATGAAGCACTTGGCACGCGATGTTGCTGCTGGTAACCGTGTCTTGCTGGTACTGGATGATGTCTGGGACTGAAGCTGGGCAAAGGAACTGGATTTTATAGCACGGCCATCCTCTGGCCGGATCCTGGTGACAACCAGAAAGGAAGGCATTTTGCGCAGCCTGGATGCAAAGGCATTTCCTGTGCATCAGCTATCAATGGACGAAAGCAAAAAGATGTTTTGGAAGTTTGCCTTCGGTGTGCATGATCCACAACCCAGTGACCCTGATGTTGTGGGATTTGCCGAGGAAATAGCTCAAAAATGTGAGGGACTTCCTCTAGCCCTGGAAGTGATTGGCAGTGCCATGGCTGTCCACAGAAGTGAAGGGCCACATGTGTGGGAAGAACGATATAAGAGGTTGCACTTGTCCAATGACCCAGACGTTGAGAAGCAGATGTTCAAGCGCTTGAAGTTCAGCTATGACGAGCTGGGAAACTATGAGGGTGAAAAGCTGCAAGAGTGCTTTCTTTATGTGGCCGCATTCCCAGAAGACGAGGAGATTGAGTTCACTGACTTGAGGAAATGTTGGATGGAGGTTGGGTCAGAACTCTCACCCACAGCGATTGTCAATGAACTGGAACGGAGATGCCTGGTCAAAGATAAATAAGTCTTGGGATGACGATGATCGTATAATCGTACACGATATGCTACGCAAACTGTGCATAAGAATCTTAAAAGGGAAGTACGGTCCACAGCAAGAGCACGAGAAGGGATGCCTGTTTGGATATGACTGGACAATTGGCATTCGGGATGCAACATTTGCTAAAGTCTCATTCATCTCAAAGAATGTTAGCAGCTTGCTATCCGATAATCATGTGCGTGATGTCTTACTTCTGGATAAATGTGAAGGACTTTCTAATGTGGATGACAGTTTTATCGATCACATACAAGGTGTCAAGGTATTGAGCTTGTGGTGATGCTCTAAGATGTGTTTTATTCCAGAGAGCATATCCAAGCTGAAAAACCTTCAAGTGCTTGACATTCAAGGAAATATCTAAAAGGTACTACCCAGTGGATGCCGACGAAGTGTAACATTGCATTATTGCCCCAGCTCTCCAACTTGGAAGAGCTGGGGCTGAACGTTAGTTCAAAAGAGGACTCGTCAGTTTTGGATTTGACTGGAATTTCACGTAAACTAAGACATTTAAATCTAGAGGTACAATGAAGGTGCCAGAAAGCATGGGGACACTGGAGCATTGAAACATTGGTTTTATGGGTAGACAGCATCGACTTTGCCAGTGTCGTTGGACGATGGCAACTTATCAACCTAACAACATGTGAAATTGATGTGGAGTCCGTCAGCAGAGCTCCCTTGAAGCTAATGTTTAAGAACTCAGGCTTTAACAGTTTTACATCAATGGGGTAGAAGACAGTGAAAATAGTGATGACAGCTTTGAATGGTTGCCCCACCGCCTAGAAACACTTGACATTGACTGCGGTGGTATCCACTTGTTCAACCTGGATGGATCATTCACAGTTCTTAGAGATCTGGGTCTTACTAATCTACACATTGCACAGTCAGAATTCAAGGATGATTTGGCTGCCAGTCTTCCAAATCTAGAGTGTTTGTTCTTTAATCTAGCTCCTGATATTGAATGGGAGCACTTGCCTCTCTTTGTGACACCAATCGCCTCGTAATTCTTTGGGCCTGATGATCATCGGGGGAATGAGTGGGAACCTACCTCATCGGAAAAACCAAAACAAGGTCCTGGAAGTAGGAAGAGGAAAGTGCAATGTGGGGAAACAAACAAGTGAGGATGCATGTGTAACTTCTCCATCAAAATGTTTGTGTTGTGTCTTCAAATGGATGTATTGTTGTATGGAACACGATGATGCTCAAGGAAGGATATGTCACGGGCCAGAACATGTTACAGCTCCTATCTCTGCCACTGTAGCTCCACGACTATCAAAGCAGAAGATCAAGTGGGTTGAAGAGCGTCTTTGGAGAGGCTTCAGTGCCGCACAGGTTTATAAGGAGCATCAACAAATTGTAGTTGCTACAGAAGCCCGGGATGCCTCTAAGTAGGGACGATTGCATGGTCTTTCGAGATGTGAAGAATATCTATGATAGAACTATCGGCGATATTTGGAAGCTGCACGAGGATGATAGTACTAGCGTGGATATGTAGACGGAGCAAAATCGTGAGAATGTGGTTTTTTATCAACGTCAGGTTGGAGAGGCAACTCTTATACTAATGATTCAGACACCAACGCAACACAAAACGTTGGGAACGAAACAGGACAGCTTCATAATTCCCAGTGGCCTCTGAAGGGGAAAACCGTCATGGCTTGCGATTCCCAGTGTCTAAGGTAACATGCATCAGGAGATGGCTTCAAGATTCACAGCAAGGGTTTCATTGTTCTTTTGGTGGCAGATCTTGCAGCGAGCGGACATCCTTTCGGCTCTAGCACTTGATTCCCAGTGTCTAGGGTAACCTGCATCAGGAGATGGCTTTACGATTCACAGCAAGGGTTCAGTCTTTTCATCTTTTGCAGTATTGTGGCTTCAGATCAGTTTCTAGGGCAACATGCAGCAGGAGATGGCTTCAAGATCACAAATTCAACAAGGGCTCCGTCTTTTGTCTCTTTGGACCGGCAACGGCATTTCTTTATCTACATCGCACATGTTGGGGGTGAGGAGCAGGTTTGTGAGGAATGAGAGCTGCGGGCAATCATGCTGATGCAGTATCTAGGGTTGATCTGGTTCTTCGATTTTGCTGGTTGGGGTTTGTGGGCACAAAAGGGATTCAGTTTGCACGGATTTTTCCACAGTTCAGCATCTTTCGACCGTAGTAATCTTCGACACATGATTCCACAGCCCTTAGGGTTTCTTCTCGAGCTTGGCAGTGTTTAGTGGAAATGCATCTCTGCATGGTGTTTTGGCAATCAGTATTCGGTTGGAGCATGGTACGTATGTACAGCACGGCTGAACTAGCATCGTACTTTGCTTTTGGAGAACTCACATCAACAATCAATGATCTCAAGATGAACTGGAGGAGTTCGGGATCACACCAAGGGTTTGTGAGAGTAGCTTATCAGGTACTTCTTGCTTGTTTTCTTTTCCCTAGACTAGAGCTTAGGTGGTTAAAACAAGCCTTGTGAATTGATGTAAGCATACACAAATTATATGCAAAATACATACTGGATAACTGTACTTTTTTTATTATATCAATTTAGGATCTTAGAACATTTTTTGTGGTGACTAAGTGTGGGCTATAAAATCCATGGGAAGGAATCTAAATGGCATAGGCAAGGAACACTAATGTGTTAGATGTTAAACCAATTTTATTTTCTTTTGTAAGTGAGGAAGGCAGAAAACTTTTCATTTGTGGGCCATAGGAAGGATTGTGATGCAAGTCTCATGGGAAGTTTTGTGGAGATAAACCTAGTTGACTTTGTTATTTAAAATCTGAGCTGGTTATTCACTCCAAGATTCAAAGAAAATGAAGTGTAGTAGGCTTGAATTTGATAATAAGAGTTGGGTATAGTGCTTTAGTAGGCTTGACTTTTACTGATTGATGGATGATAACAAAATGTATTAAAATGAATTTGATCAGTTACAAGAATATTCTACCAACTGCATGCCTGCTCCCTCTCTGTTAAATAGGGGCAAACTATTTTGATAAATTACAATAATTCAAAATAGAAGATATTACTCTTCTTATGTTCATGATTTGCTCTTCTCTCATACTATTTCCATCTGCAGCTGTAGAACTTTGCAATTACACCATTGAGTTTTATGATTTGTCAAGCGGCCTTCGTATCAGATGCAATGAACAGAGTGCTTCAGTCAAGCTCTCAAATCTCAATGGCAACTCTGCCCAAGTCACTGGCTTGAAAGGCTCTTTCTGTGGAGGGAATTCTGCAACAGTCATGGCACCTTGTTACTACTGCATTATCACTATAAACGTCTCCCCTCAAAGAATGGTTCCAGGCTTGGTGATGGTTTCTGGCGAAGGAATGTTGGAAAATGAGTACTTCTTCCGTTTTTCAAGTGAAGTGCTCACTAAGTGTCCCGGTTTCAACGTCGCTAGTGATTTTGCCATTGGCTTCAATCGGCAGTTTTTCCTCTTTCCAACAACATGCATGTACAATTCAAGATCAAATCTCCTGATGTGTCCTGGTTGCTCAGCTTCGGGGACAGTAAATAATTCTTTATCATATCCTTCACAAATTCAAACTAACATTTTTCAACTTTTTTTGGCTTATATTTCAACTTAGTGCTCGTATTCCATCAAGCTGGATGCCCAGACATTGTTCCTATGTGTCACAAGTTAGAAGATTGAGGTGTCAATCTACAACAATTACGATAGAAATGTTGGGTGGGGATCTGGGGAGTCTGCAGCTTATGTAGCATCTCACAGTGACTTTCAGCAAGGAATCACCGTCGTTGGGCGATGCGTGGATTTTTGTGCAGTCAGGGTTCAGATATATGATACAAGTTGCTCATATCAAGTGAATCGGGTGAATGTTATGGGTTCAAACAACATCTCTCGTACTTTCCAGGTTGGTGAAACCTTAAGCCCAAACCAAGTCATCTTCCAGAGGAACTATGCTTCAGTATACAGAACTCAGTGCAATCGGCCTAATCCATACCCCATCATGATTGGTGGAACAACTGTACTCGTTCCAAGGGCCTGTGAAACTAACTTTACTGCTACACCAACTAGAATCACATGTCTATGCTAAGGAAACTTAAGCATGGAAATAATAAAAATAATGGGGGGCCAGTCCTACGAAAACAGTCAGACCTGAATTTCAGTATAATGTTGAGTATTTAGGTCATCCTAGTGTGCCATGTGGAGTGGACACATCAGCTAGTTAAGAGTTGTGACCTTTTGTTCATTGCTGAATATACTTATTATAATGCATCAGAGACTTCTTCCAGAATTCCTACATGGTATCAGAGACTGAGTTTTGCTGATATTTAGAGAGCCCTATGGAGAAATAAGATGGTAGCGATCCAGATGAACCACCCGATGTGGTGGAAAGATGAAAGCATAAAGATGAAAGCATTCAGATGATGCTTTCAGCATGAGGAACAACTCAGATTCTGGCCTGGTGAGTGATTTGAGTTAACAGAGGATCTAGGCAATGGAGGATTCCCTTTTCTGGTAGATTGTTTGCATCCCATGTGCTAGAAGCCGAGAACGAGATGGTGCTGAGATTGCAATTGGTGGCAGGAGAGAAATGCCAGGGCCACGGAGTGCTCAGACTGGTCACACGGGGGAATGTCAGCCAAAGGAACAGTGACATCCAATTGGGTAGGAACCCATCAGGTGCCCTAATAGAAAGAGGGAGAGAGCAGCAATGAGAGATGAATTGCCCACAATCTGCAGAGCATAGATACAGTTTCTTGAAAGCTGCATGTCATAAGGATTTTCCCAGGCTCATGTCAGATGAGGATTTAGGCCCTCTTATGACATGAGTGTATCATGTGGAATGGACACATCAACAATCATGGTAATTAAGAGTTGTGACATTTCGTTAATTGCTGTATATACTTATTATAATGCAATGATGATCGAATTGTGACCCTTCATCTAGATTTCCAACAAATAAAACTTTGTGTGATGTTATGTTCTATCATTCAAAATGATAAAGCTTATTAAATTTGAATATTCATCGAATTTCTAGCAACTAAAACCAGAGTTAATGAACCATAATGAGGATAGATTGATTTTTGTTTTTGAAAATGCCGGACAATAAAACTAAAATCATTGACTTATAAATCTTAAACCCTAAACACTTAATTAATCCACTTTTAATTTGTTTAGCTTTTTCAGATTTTGCTTAATTTAAATAAACACATTTAAGCCTTAAAGCAGCTTTACATTAACCTTCTACCGATGAGATAATTAGACCCTGAGTGCAAAACAGCGGAACATTAGTATCATCAAACGGGTAAGTCTTTGCCCGAGGACAACACTCCTTGAACAGCAAACTGAACTGATTTGGATGGCATTTATCCTCCCAAGAACTCATCCTCGCAGCAAAACTCATCAGCGCCAAACGCTAAGCAAGGACTGTTGCAAGCAACTGGAGTTCCCCTCGAATTCCAAACCAGCAGCTCCGAAGGACACCGCGAATTCAAGTCGCAGCTGCAGCCACCACTGAGGCAAACCGGATTGCTGCTTGAAACTTTCACCGCCAAGTTGTAGCCTTCGACCAGAGAGACGCTGTACTCGTCGATGAAATCGCGATGGAGCTCGAACTCGACTGTGGTGGCCGGGGGCGAATAAGTGCTATTGCATCCGATTGCGTTTGAGCAATCTCCTGTTTCGCAGCAGCCTGTGCCTAGAACTGTGTCAAACTGACAATTGGGGCGTCCCCAGAACTTGCCTGACCATCCCGTCGAAGCATAAACGTCAAAGAGTTGCCATGAGTCTAGCTTTGATCCTCCCTTTCCCAGCTGCGGATGACCGGAGTTTGGTAACCACGCAGGCCAAACGGGGAATGGACATGCGTTCTAGAGACGAATCCTTGTTGCTTCGGTTGCTGGTAACGACGATTGAGTGAACACAGAAAACAGAAGCAGGGAGATGCTTACCACTTCCGAAGATCAAAAGCTGAAGAAGCTTGAAGCTTGAAGGCGATTTCATTGCTTCCGTAATGCCTCCTCTTCTGCAAAAGCTTTTGTACCAGGGGAAAGGAAAAGTAAAGCTGCTGATGCTGTCGTTCACTTGTAGCTAGAGTTGTCTCCACGTAAAGCACCTGAAACCACAAACACCTGAAACTTCAGTCACAAGCATTACCGTAGTTTAAAGGCTTCCAAATGCAAACTCCAGAATCCAAATGGCTTCCTTCCTCCCTCCTTCTGCCTTGACTAGCGTATGACGATGAAAAATTATAACTCTTCTTGTAGATCTTTGTCCAAGTTCTTTGCCGTTCGAAGTTCTTGTTTGCGATTCCTTTTCGTTACTGACTTCAGCCTGTTCTTGCAGGAGCTGCAGAAGGAGCCCGCTTCAAGGTTAGCCTTTACAACAACTGCCCTTACCCCATGGGTTTCCGCAACAGACGAGGTTGCTCTTTGTCCAGAAGGAACTCTGTTGAACGTTTCGCAGTCTTACACTCTGTATCCATCGACTCGTTGGTCGGGGAGTTTCTGGGGACGCACTGCACTGATTGCATCTTCAACATGACTTCCGGCCATGGAAGCTGCGAAACTGGGGACTGCAACGGAAGCTTTGGATGCCGGAAGCTCGGAACAAGTCCAATAACCATCGCCGAGTTTGCACCATATTCAACTTCCACGCTCAGATATCACGTCTCCCTTCTCAAAGGATTCAACGTTTCCATGGGATTCTCCACAGACAACACCACCACCATTCCCATCTGCAAATCCGTAGGCTGCCCCTGCGATGCCACACAGCGTTGTCCCGAAGCGCTGAACTTCAACGTGAAAAATCAGAAAATCGGCTGCTTCAGCCCCTGCGATCTTCTCAAAGATGACAGGTTCTGCTGCAGAGGCAACTTCACCGATGCAGCTTGCCAGGCTAATGAATACTCAGAGTATTTCCAGGATACCTGTAAGGACGCAGTTACATATCCCAACGATTTCAACAATACCAGGATCACTTGCAGTACGAGCTCGAGCTATATCATCACCTTCTGTCCGGACGAGACAATTCCAAGCCTTCGAGTGGCTGCAATATAACTGCTCAGGAACAAATTGTGTGTTGTATCTGGTGGTAAAATAAGTGGGAATACAGATTACTGTGAAAAACACAGTATCGTAAAAAGAAAATTCAGAGTAATCCTTAGAAAATAAGCAAGCCTGTAAAACGCGCACAGTTCAGATCAAAGATCAAGAGATTCAAGCAAACAGACCTTTCAGACTATCGTCAATTCAAAAACCGGAGTCACGGAAAATATGTCCATCAGAACCGCGCATTATCCAAAGCCTTCTATGGAAATGGGAAACAAAAAACAGCTTGAAAAATAAACAGTTTGGCATCTTTCGACCGTAGTAATCTCGACACATGATTCCACGGATTGTACTTCGCTTTTGGAGAACTCATATCAACCATCAATGATCTTGAGATGAACTGGAGGCGTTCGGGATCACACCTTGATGCTGTACTTGGGGGTTTGTGAGAAAGGCTTATCAGGTACTTCTCGCACTTGTTTTCCTTTTCCTCAGCAGCAATTCCCCCCTTCGGGCATCTTTATGACATCCTCCACGGTACGAACACGTTTGATTTATGCTCGTCGGAAGTGGTGCTCCAGTTTGGGTTTACCAAAGTGGCAGTGTGGTAGGATTTTTGGAGGGGTGTTGCAAGTTTAGTGAGCTCTGAACATGTGTCTTTGTACATGGAGATATTCGCTGTGGTGGTGCATGAAGTTGTTGAAGACTTGGCCACAGTTTTTTTGAGAAGTTTACAACAGTATCCTAGTATCCTGTCGAAGAGCGGTAAAGGTCTGAAGTAACTTAGCTAAAATCCATAGAATATCTCGTCACTGTTTCTACGAGTGCAGTGTATCATTTAATTTTTATGGAATTATACACACTTCACTTGAACAGCAAACTAAACTGATTTGGATGACATTTCTCCAGCCTGAAGAACTCATCCTCGCAGCAAAACTCATCAGTGCTGAACACCAAGCCAGGGCTGTTGCAAGCAACTGGAGTCCTCAGATCAAAGATCAAAGATCAAAAGATTCAAGAACCTTTCAGACTATCTTCATTTCAAAAAGTAACGGTCGTGAGCTGATCAAAAGCAGCGATTGGTGAGCAAGCCATATCCACTGGAAAAACACTTATACTTCGGAGGGATACCATTAGCGACTAGAGCTTCGGTGGTTAAAACAAGCCCTGTAATTCTGAATTGACGTAAGCATACACAAATTATATGCAAACTATATACTGGATAACTGTACTTTTTTAATCATATCAATTTGGGATCTTGGAACATTTTTTGAAGCCTAGTTGACTTTGTTATTTAAAATCTGAGCTGGTTATTCAGTCCAAGATTCAAAGAAAATGAAGTGTAGTAGGCTTGAATTTGATAATAGGAGTTGGGTATAGTGTTTTAGTAGGCTTGACTTTTACTGATTGATGGATGATAACAAAATGTATTAAAATGAATTAATAGATCAGTTGCGAGAAGATTCTGCCGGCTGCATGCCTGCTGCCTGCCTGCCCCCGTCTAAGTAAGTGGTTGCATAAAGAGACTGTTGTTGCCAACCGAGAAGTCATCACTCAAAGCTCAAAAACTTTCACTATCGTGCAGGAAGATGCAAAATGATTTCTTTGAGCCATCAGATCAAATGACTGATATAGAAGACGTGTGGTTGAGCTGTGATGAGAGTATCGTTCCATCGTCCATTGCATTGCTGCCAGGTTTGAAACGTCTTGGAATTTTTAGGCCAAGCATGATACTTAACGATGCACTGTGGTCCCACAATCACAGCCAGGGCGCACTTCCCAGGCTGGAAGGGGTAAACTGCCCGGAAGGAATGAAAATTCCACCTTGGCTTGAGGACCGCCCCAATCTCAAGAGACATAAGTCTTAATTTCCGAAGCATTTTGTTATACGAACGTCTGTAGTTTGACATATTTCTCCTCTAAATCAATATATACAAAACTGTGACTGCACCATTATTCTCCCACCAGGAGAGCTTCGCCTCTCACGTCCCTGGCAATCTCTACCACCTCGGGTTTGCTCCTTGTCGATTCCAATTCTTGCTGAGCTGCTACCTCGGTTTTGCTCACAGCAGCACCACCTTTGACGGCTCTTATCCTCGCCAGGAAACCTCTCACGAGAGCCTGCATTTTCGTCCCAGCGCCCTGGATGTACACGGCCTGGATCCGCTTCTCACACTTGATGCGCAGAGTGAGAGGCAACCCCTGCGTTAATCCGAGCCAAACGTAAGTATCACAAGCTTGGAATAGCAGCTACTTATAGTTGGTCCGATCTTATACAGCGTCAGTGTTTCCAGCAGCTCCTTGAAAGGGATTCCTTTGTTTGGAACTCGAAAACTCATCACCTCGTACTCTATTCTCATGTACCTGAGCAGAACAAAGAAAAAAACGAGTGAGAGACAAAGAGAGATTGGGAGGATTCCGCAAACACACGCCAAACCATTGGGTCGCGGACTTGTAGCGCCGGCCCAGCGGGTCACCGAGAGCGTTTACAAATCGTCGCAGCTTGTGCATGCCAATGTATCCCGTAGCACTGGACGATTGTAAAGTTAGTTCCACAAGGACTTGAACGTAAGTAAGTGGCTTACTTGGGATCGAATGGTTCTTGGCTCCAAAAGTTTCGATATGCTAACAGGTGCTCCGGCATAACCACCGAGGTTCTACGGGCTTTCCTCAGCAAAGCCTGGATAATAGCAGCTTAACTTAAGCCAAATCAGTCGGTCATTAAAAACAAGTGTGCACCTGATGCTCTGATCGAACACGAAGAAATACACCACTGATACCGGCGATGAAAACGTACGCCAGGAAATATGTACCCAGAACAATTAACGTCATAAAGTAAAAATCTGTGGTGCAATGGCTTGTGTAAGCAATAAAAGAAACAATGTCAACGCCTCACTGGCTCGCTCCCCTTCAGCATCCTTCACATCATGCATGACGAGGCTCCATCCTTCCAAAGTTATCACCTGCAGAGTGACCACTTTGAAGTGTGCTAAGGCGATAAGATGCTATGACGTGACACAAACCTGAAACATGGTAAGCAGCGAATACCAGAGATAATCAAAAGTTGTCGCTCCATGGTATGTCGACAAACAAAGAGATGGATAAGGAATGAGCTTATAGAAAAAACTCAGCATACAGTTCTGAAATGGTGGACATACGTAACCGCTGGCAGCTTTTTTGTCACAAAAGCGCATGGGATAAGCAAGTTGCTTGTCTGCTGTTCAAAAGCACCTGCCCAGGAAGATTTTGAGTTCACGTGATAAGAACTATCGAGATTACCTTTGATTCATCGAGTTTTGCAAGAACTGCGTGCCGAGTAGAGAATAGAAAACCAACAGAAAGAACGACAAAAGGATAACGTTTTGGAGAGGACCAACGCTCTTTTTCACGGCCGCTATGATGGCCTATTGTAAAGTGTTAACAATGCACAGATCAGCCAAAAGGAAATTTACAAACCATACTATGACATCGGCAAAAAATGTGACGTGCGTCAACGCTAGCAGGTCCCGAAACACGCGGAACACGGCTATCCGGGCGAAAAAATCATGTCCAGTTACACCTCGAGCAATGATATGTACCCTGCACCTCGCAAAGAGCTGGTGAAACACTTACGACCGTCAGATACAAAACCTCAACATTACCAGGAATCGAAAACAATGACAAAGTCGAGCCTATTGTACGGATTCCGCATGTAGCAGTGACGGCCTCTGATAAAACAAAGAGCCGAAATTCGTAAAACCATTTCAATCCTGCAAACACAAGTGTGAGGGGAAACCTCGAAGAGGAAACAACGATTACGTATAAAGCGCTGTGATGAGCCCGTCCAGGAAATCGATGTTGAAACTCCGGACGTGTGTCCACCGTTCGTGCCTAGACCCAGCCATCGGTTGAAAGACAAGCACTGCCATATGGGAGCATATAAGAAACACAAGAACATACTCGGCTCTCCTGCCACCAAAGCCTGTTAGAGGAAGGATGATAAACTTCTATCCACGTACTGATTGTAGAGAAGCCTGAAAATGTATAAGCGTGACGGGCTGTAGAGGCTCCAAATTCCAAGCGCAGTGCCCTCCATTCTTGCTCCAGTCCCGACAGCACTCCGCCTCGCCTTTCTTCTTATATTCTAGAAACAGAACATAAGGACTCTCCAAAGTCGAAAGAAGTAAAGTTACCATGAGCCTCTTGAACTCTTCCAGTTCTTGGTTGCCGGGGAATCGGGAATCGCTGGGGCCAGTTGATCCAGTGCGGCAATCAATGCAGCAGACGAAGATGATGACGCTGCTCGGTCGCGATCCGGCGCTGCTTTGCTCACGCCATGAATCGGAGGCAGCTGATCCTCCCATGTCGGATGCCGAGCTATGAAATCGTGATCTTCTTGCGGGACGGGATCACTAGAAGAAGTATTTCGAGGCGATCGATCAATCACTGCATCAACCCTCCGAGCGAGCGGCGGTGGGGAAACGATGAGGATGATCCAATCTTGATCGGCGGCATTCTAGTATTCCGAGAATCGAGGCGCTGCGCGCGTCTTGTTCCCGGCGCTGGCATCACATCGAAGGGTATTGTGGATATTTCGGAGCTGGTAGTCTCGATCCGGTTCGTGGCGCCCCAAATTTCCTGGCGTCTTCCGCGCGGCCGATGCATGACGACGGTGTAGCGGCATCGGGTGTCGACAAGAACGCTGCTGATCACTATTCCAGGTCTCGCGTTTTCATGTGTACAGGAGGATTGGACAGAATTGATGAGGAGATAGATCGCTCGCCGGTATGCTCAGCAGGCGCTATGATCCACCGTTACCAGTAAAACATCCTACTGGAACATCGCCAACGCGCAGATCAAGAAGGTTATGTATTCTCCTCTACAGGAAGAAGACTCGCAGCTTGTGCTTCCACCGCTTTGAGCAAGACCAAGATCGCCGCATCGATGTGGAGCGAATGCGAACAGTGAAGCCGGTGCCTGGACCGACCATGTTTGCTCTCGGGGTTTTTGATGAGGTGAAGATCTTGCCAGTAGTATTGAACAAGGTACCGCATTCTCGTCCAGGATCTTGCAAATGGTAATATTTCATTCCTTTTATGCTGCTTTTTCTTCACAGGTGTTCGTGGTGTTTCGTACATTATGGATTATCGCAACCAGAATGACACGGGGGTGGATTGATAAATGAGGATCGATCGGAAGAACACGCTTGTGAGTAGATTTGGGACGAAGGCTGGTAAGTTTTCTTCTATTGTTTCTTCTTTTTTTTTCTTACAACTTTTTCTCCAGCTGCAAAGAATGAGGGACGTCTCGAGCTGAGGATCTGGCAGCAGCCCTGAGAGTAAAACAAGAGCCTCAAGTGACCACTATTCCAAATCGTCAAGCAATTGCCTCTTTTTCAATTGGCTTGAGGGGAGAAAGATAGAGTGAAGGCAAGGACACGACTTGCAGATTGATGCTCGAAATATTGCCCCTTGTTTCCTTACAAGCTTTCTTTTGTGTATGGCAGCGTATGAAGCTCCAGATCCATATGCTATCTGGGGATAACCATGAGACGGCCCAGAGCGTCCAGAGCAATGTAAGCTTCTATTTCCATCTTCGAGGTGTCACTGAATAATCTCCATTACAGTTGGGAGGAGTTACTGTAGACTCCGGTCTTCTCCCAAGTCAGAATCATCCAAGAGCTGAAAGAAAACCTCGGTGTGGCGGGAATGATAGGCGACGGGATAAACGACGCCCTGGCTTTAGCAGCGGCGGACGTAGGATTTGCCATGGGTCTAGCCGGATCAGCAGTGGCAGTGGAGACATCGGACGTTTTCCTCATGACTGACGATCTCCGGAAGCTGAGCATGGTGGTGAGTCTGGGAAGGAGAGTCCACACCAAAGTTATACAGAACGTTGTCATCTCGGTGGGCCTCAAAGTCGCGATACTGGCATTCTCGTTCGCTGGCTATGGCTACCTGTGGATGGCGGTCCTGGTCGACGTCGGGGCGTGCTTGCTGGTGATCTCAAACAGTACGCTTTTACTCCGAGGGACAGGGAAGAAGAGATCATCAGGCCACCACCATCACCAGGGAAAGAATTGCAAGGATCACGACCATGATCACGACGGTGGTAAGCAGTGCTCCAAGGACGACGATCACGCCAGAAGAACACAGTGCTCTGATCACGAGCATGGTGCTGAGAAGCACCAGCACCATCGCCATCCCAGCCACGACCATGGTC
Source organism: Selaginella moellendorffii (assembly GCF_000143415.4). Taxonomy (NCBI): domain Eukaryota; kingdom Viridiplantae; phylum Streptophyta; class Lycopodiopsida; order Selaginellales; family Selaginellaceae; genus Selaginella; species Selaginella moellendorffii. The sequence continues at coordinate 763,821 of NW_003314319.1, forward strand.
ACAACCATAGTCACGACCATCACCACCACCAGGATCGAGGTCACTCACACTGCAAGAAGCACGCTTGTGGCAAAGGCACACGCTCAATTTAAACGCTGAGAATATTTGTCGTTGGTTTAGGCTCTGTAACACGTGGCAGGCGTAAACTCCGCCATTGTGGGTTTAGGTTGGAGCAGGGGGCGATGGCGAGGGCGGCGGCGTTCTCGCGGAGGATTCTTGATTGTTTTGAGTGATCTGGGGACTCGCATTTTGATTCTGGAGGCCATGGAAGGCGATGACACGACTTGCCGATCACTGCTGCGGGAGCTCCAGGTAAGCCTCGGCTCCTCGCGAATTATTGCCTCTGAAGTTTCTCACGATCGCGGTGGATCGCCCGCGCGCAGAGTATCTGGGAGGAGACGGGGGAGAGCGACGAGGAGAGGGACAGAATGCTGCTCCAGCTGGAGCAAGAATGCCTGGATGTGTACCGGCGGAAGGTGGGCTCGGCTGCACCAGCTGCTGGCAGATTCCGAGTCGGAGCTCGCGTCGCTCCTGTCGCTCCTGGGTGATCGCCCTTGCATGGTACACGTTGTTTGATCCATCTCACAGTGCTTTTCCAATGCCCGTTGTTCTTCCTTTCAGTTAGAGAAGAGGTCGGGCACTACTCTGCGAGAGCAGCTCTTGTCCGTCTCACCTCAGTTAGAATGCTTGCGTCTGAGGAAAGAGGAGCGGCTGAAGCAATTTGAGGACGTGCAATGCCAGATACAAAGGCTCTCTCAGGAGATATCGCCAGGGGCATTGCAAGAGGCCGAGAATGGAGCTTTTTCTTGGAAAGGTTTGTTGCTGAGAAAGCTGTATGAGTACCATTGCCAGGTTCAAGAGCTTCAGGATGTAAAGGTTGGTTTGTATTGGCACGGTTGGCATTCTTTTTTCTTACAAGTGACATTTCCAGAGTACCCGGCTCCACAAATTCTCAGAGCTTCTCGAGGTTCTGCAGGGATATTGCGTCCTGTTGGGGGCAGACTACACCGAGGCTGTCAAGGAAGTGCATCCGAGCCTTTGTGATCCAGGCCAGAGCAGAAGTATTAGCGATGAGACGCTAGAGAACTTAGTCAAGACGATCGGGAGTCAGGTATAAATTTATTCTGTGTGCATTTCCTGGCTGATGTTTCGTGTGCACAGGGATAGTGGACTTGTCAGAACTACTTGCTACAATCGAAAGTAGTATCGCCGAGGAGAAGGAAGAATCACTCGGCAGACAAGATATAATGGAATGAATGGAACGGTGGATTAGTGCGTGTGAAGAAGAAAGCTGGCTTGAAGAATACAATAAGGTATGAGCGTTATGCTATTTCACTTATTCATTTTCGATTGTAGGATGAAAGCCGCTTCAATGCAACCAGAGGAGCACATTTGAATCTAAAACGTGCAGAAAGAGCTCGTGACATCGTGGCCAAACTCCCCAGTGCGTTGCTATTTCTTTTCTCAGTTTTCACAACCTTTTTGCAGATCTTCTTGAATTATTGAAGTCCAAAATGCGGTCTTGGGAGGACGAAAGAGGCAGGCCCTTCTTATATAACGGGGTACGTAAGTGATTTTCGTAGACGCTTCTGAAAGTGCTTTGCAGATTTCTCTACTGGCAATTCTAGAAGAATATAGCTTGCTACGACGAGAGAAAGAAGAAGAAAAGCGCCGACTGAGGGTAACTCTGCAGTTTAGTGCCTGTTAAGACGTTAACTGGCTAAATGCAGGAGGAGAAGAGAATGCAGGAGCAACTGCAAACTGAGCAGGAACTGCTCTACGGCACAAAGCCGTCCAAAAAGGGACAGGTGGGACTTCGCGTGAGTGGAAACAATGCAAACCGACGACTTTCGATAGTCCCTGAGCTCTTACCCGCACCGAAGGCTAGCAATCAAAAGGTTAACCGGGTGAAACGCTACTCTCCGATGATGAATTACGTTGCCTTGCCTAAGGATCCCGAAGGTTCTTCGATTGGATCAGCTCCGGATTCTCCTGTTGCAGCATGAAGGTCAGGTTTTTGTTAGAATGATGTGATGATTCGTGCGTGATGTTTTGCCTGTGGTGGCCAGAGCGGTTTTGAAAATTAGGACGATAAGCGTTTATACTGTAAGTAGAGTTTGTTTCTTTTCTATCAAGGGTAATCGCGTATCCTTTTTCCAGTGCTCCGTGTTTTGTGTATTGGGAAAGCGTAGGAGCGTGTGCTATTTGTTCAAAGCTTTGATTGGTGTAAAGCATCGAACTAATTGTTTCGTGTTAAGTTTCATTCAAGGTACATACAAGTCTTGGTTTGCTTACACTTGGAACTTTAAATTCTTCGCGCAGCTTCTGCTGTCGAGAATTGACGCAGACAAGTTCCACACAGGCTATGCTCTCAAATGATTCAAAGGCTCGCAAGATTGACATGCTATGTACCAGAGAGCCGAAACAACGGTTTTAAAAGGACTCCATTCCTATTATGGAGTGCATAAGCTCCTAGCACGATCTCCTGTCGCAGATCGAAAGTCACGGGCACGAGCTGAATGTGGACATTGCGAAGCTGGACAAGGGGGCGACCAGCATTCAGGCCGTGCTTAACAAGTTTAGTTCCGCTACTCTGATGGAGCCGAGGAGTGTCTTGATCTTGTCACAAAATGGAACGACAAGGCGCAAGCACTGCTGGGATCACATTAAGCATATACACTTGAGAGCTTTAACAGTACAGCTAAATGATCTATGGATGTTTCACAGGGAGAAGCGTTGTGACAAGATCTCGGAGCTGATACACAGCTACGAGGACGATCTCCTTCCGAAAATTGAAAGGTACGAGCGAGAAGAGTTGAGAGTGATACAGCCGAGCACTAGCTTCGCCGTACGGAGTTCCCCGCAAGACACAGGCCTAACAACAAAATATGTACCCCGTATTGTTCCTGAGGCCATGTTTGGGGGCCATGAGCAACTGCTGGATGAGGTGGTGAATGCCCTCTTGGATCCTGAAGCCCGTAGCAAATGGGTTGGACTGTTGGGAATGGGAGGGTGTGGAAAGACCACCCTCGCAAGCTGCGTGCACAATGATTGGAGGCAGCATTTCCATGACAACATTGTGTGGATCACTGTGAAGAAAGATGCTTCGGAGGACGATCTCAAGGCCCAGCTCCTCAACGCTCTTGAATGGGGTGAAATGAAAGAGAGGATTTTATAGCAGGGCCATCCTCTGGCCGGATCCTGGTGACAACCAGAAAGGAAGGCATTTTGCATCCGGATGCAAAGGCATTTGCTGTGCATGAGCTATCAATGGACGAAAGCAAAAAGATGTTTTGGAAGTTTGCCTTCGGTGTGCATGATCCACAACCCAGTGACCCTGATGTTGTGGGATTTGCCAAGAAAATAGCTCGAAAATGTAAGGGACTTCCAGTGATTGGCAGTCAGAGGTGAAGGGCCACATGTGTGGGAAGAACGATATAAGAGGTTGCACTTGTCCAATGACCCAGACGTTGAGAAGCAGATGTTCAAGCGCTTGAAGTTCAGCTATGACGAGCTGGGAAACTATGAGGGTGAAAAGCTGCAAGAGTGCTTTCTCTATGTGGCTGCATTCCCACACAAATTAATTGAATTTAGTTCCTTGAGCAAATGTTGGATGAAGGTTGGCTCAGAACTCTCACCCACAGCGATTGTCAATGAACTGGAACGGAGATGCCTGGTCAAGATAGATAAGTCTTGGGGGTATGAAGAAGCTCCTGGTTATATAATCGTACACGATATGCTACACAAACTGTGCATAAGAATCTTAAAAGGGAAGTACGGTCCACAGCAAGAGCACGAGAAGGGATGCCTGTTTGGATATGAGTGGACAAGTGGCATTCAGGATGCAACATTTGCTAAAGTTTCATTCATCTCAAAGAATGTTGGCAGCTTTCTATCCGATAATCATGTGCGAGATGTTATACTTATGGATGAATGTATAGGACTTTCTAATGTGGATGACAGTCTTATCAATCACATACAAGGTGTCAAGGTATTGAGCTTGTGGCGATGCTCTAGGATCCATTTTATTCCAGAGAGCCTTTCCAAGCTGAAAAACCTTCAAGTGCTTGACATTCGAGGAACAAAAGTGAGTCAGATGCGCTTTTCAGCCTGACATCACTGAAATATCTAAAATCTACTTAATGGACGCCCATAAAGTGTAACATTGCATTACTGCCCCAGCTCTCCAACTTGGAAGAGCTGGAGCCGAGCCTTGATTCAAAAGAGGAGTCATCAGTTGTGGATTTGACTAGAATTTCACGTAAACTAAAACTTCTAGATCTAAGAATGACACATGGTACAATGAAGGTGCCAGAAAGCATGGGGACACTGGCGCACATTGAAACATTGGTTTTACATGCAAACAACATTGACTTTGCCAGTTTCGTTGGGTTATGGCAACTTGTCAACCTAACAAAATGTCTAATTCGTGTGAGAACCGTCAGCAGAGCTACTTGGAAACAAATGTTTATGAAATCAATCAAGCTTCAACATTTTTCCATCGTTGGGGTAGAAGACAGTGAAAGTAGTGATGACAGCTTCGAATGGTTGCAATTACGATATTTAGACATCCGTGATATCATAAACCTATCTTTGTTGCCCCACGGCCTAGAAACATTTTTTAATTAAATGCAATCGTATCCACTTCTTCAACCTGGATGGATCATTCCCAAGTCTTGAAAGGCTGTGGCTTACTAATCTACGCATTGCACAGTCAAAATTCAAGGATGATTTGGCTGCCAGTCTTCCAAATCTGAAAGAGTTGCACTTTTGGCTAGCTCCTGATATTGAATGGGAGCAATTGCCTCTCTTCACGAGAGCCGGCATTTTCGTCGCAGCGCCCTGGATGTACACGGCCTGGATCCGCTTCTCACGCTTGATGCGCAGAGTGAGAGGCAACCCCTGCGTTAATCCGAGCCAAGCGTAAGTATCAAAAGGTTGGAATAGCAGCTCCTTACAGTTGGTCCGATCTTATACAGCGTCAGCGTTCCAGCAGCTCCTTGAAAGGGATTCCTTTGTTTGGAACTCGAAAACTCATCACCTCGTACTCTATTCTCACGTACCTGAGCAGAACAAAGAAGAAAACGAGATTGGGAGGACTCCACAAACACACGCCAAACCATTGGGTTGCGGACTTGTAGCGCCGGCCCAGCGGGTCACCGAGGGCGTTTACAAATCGTCGCAGCTTGTGCATGCCAATGTATCCCGTAGCACTGGACGATTGTAAAGTTAGTTCCACAAGGACTTGAACGTAAGTAAGTGGCTTACTTGGGATCGAATGGTTCTTGGCTCCACAAGTTTCGATATGCTAACAGGTGCTCTGGCATAACCATAGAGTTCTCGTTCAAAAGGCCGAAGGTTACAGCATCCAGTATCACAGCCACGAACAAGTTCATGAATATGTGACTCCTGACCAAGACCAAGAAGGTGAAGAAGATAGTCCCGCCCTCTGGATAGCCACAATCATCGCCGAGTAGTGTTTTACCGTTGGTGCAGGCGGGTGCATCAATTGTGGTATCCATCATAACGCAAGACCAGTTAATGAAAGCGTTGACGAAAGTGTGAAAGTTGACAGACGGGCCAATGCAGGTCCCTTCCTTCATTGCACTGAAGAATTGGAAAGCCATCCCTGCAAACATATACATGAAAATTGCGAGAAGAACGAGTATCTCAGCTACAGTTGGCAAACAGATGAACATTGTTCGCATAATAACCCGCGCTCTCACTACATGAGGAATGATGCAAAAAACTTGAGCAATGTAGGCAGTGCGGCCGACATAGCCCCTCACCGTTCCCTTCTTTCCCAAGAGACCAATGGCGGCCATTATGGAGAGTCCAAACGTCATCTGCCGTGCAACCTCGTTCTTATAGACCTTCCACTGGAGAAAGGAAAAACCAGGTGGTCAAACAAAAAACAATCGAGAAAAAGATGAATGAGGTACCTCGTCGCCAAGGAACTTCATCACGGATTCGAGCAGGAAATATGTTGTAATCTCACAGTGAGCCATCTGACGCCGGTCCGAAACAACTGCCGACTGCCCAGCATAGTTAGTCGCAAGTAGCCCAGAGTAGCCAAGGAGTGCGAGGATCATGCACTTTTGATATGTGGGATTGCGAATCAAGTAGAAGCACATCCCCCGGATGGGATTGCTTGGTCGTCGAGCCAGCGGAATAGCATAATTTTTCTGGATGATACAGTTCATGTCCCTCCACAGCTTCTGCCTCTCTGTGAGAAGAACTGCTCCAGAATTTTTTTCAAACTCGTTGATAAACACCCCGATGAAAACTGACGATATAAAATCCCCCGATACAGCAGAATGCCACGAAAAACAAGGCGTTGACAGGACTTGCGTTCCGAACAGGCTGGTCTTCCCTAGTGATGTCCATGACAGGATACATGAAGTGCGTCAGCCAGTTGTCGAAAGTGGAGCAGGCGAACATACTGAGGAGGGCATTCTGGATGTCGTCGAAGTGGAAAACGTTATTAACCCAGGCTCGCGGAGCAAGGATGCCGATGTCATTAACATAGAGGCCGGTACAATATGCTCGGTGCGTGATTGTCGGGTCATTGCATTATTATATTTCACAGGTAATTCGATAATAATGACCTCAGTCCTGTAAACCGAACCACGAAACGAAATGACCGAAGAGAAGTAAACGCACCGACGGTTGGTATGGAAGTTTCATCCTCAGCGTTATACTTCAGAAGAATAAGCGCATCGGTGACGAGAATAAACAAGTCCAAGATGTTGTACCAGGCACTCACGTATGCGTCTGGCGCAAAATAAGTCCCTGTGCAACGATCTTCATCAAACAGTCTAGCAAAAAGACCTGCTCCAAAACAATGTACAATGTCGAGCAAAATAAGATAAGCATGTGCTCACCACAAAGTTGATCTTCTGCAGACTCCAGATGAAATCGGGGACAATTTTTGGACTGCTGAGAATCTCGTCCAGAGTTATCACGGCATCTTGAAGTGCGGTTCTTGAACCCCTCCTTTCACCGATATTAGACGGAAAACCAGAAACCTGTAAAACTTGGGAAGAACGCCTGTGACGCGACAGCGGTGCTTCAGAAGACTCTGCAGCTGGAACGACCGATGGTGGGGCCTCTAAAGCGGATCCAGTAAGACCCCCATTTTTGCAATATACTTCTTCGAAGAGTAAAACCACCGCATAATTCTTATTGATGTTAAATTTGGAAACGAATGAGAACTGAGTGCCACAATAGATGTGAAAACAACTATCAAGTCCAGCAAATTCATTCCTGAAAATTTCGGGATCAGACCAGAAGACAACATGAACAAAGAACTCACCATCGTCAAGAAAGTCGCCAGGACCGTATGCTAGAAAGCGCAGCAGAAGTTCCCCGCTGAAAGCAAAAAGCATTACTGCTTGCAACCCGTCTGCATACAAAATTTATCATGCTGAACGAATAGAAAGGAAGTCGTGAAATGAATACTGAGCGTATGCAACAACCGTTTTGACATCCCATACTTGAAGGACGATAAGAGCACGACGTTAATGGTGACACTGAGAAGTACTCCCCACTCAAACTTGGGATGTTCAACGATGTCGCGGACTGTCAACGCTGCTTGAACTCCTATCGTCATACTTCGACTGAAAGACCTACTGGACCGCACTCTCATTGATCTGGCTTGAAGGGCAGTCCGCAGGGAGGTCCGTGTCCGACTTAATGCTCTGCTACACCTTTCTTGACCTGTTGAGTAAGCGGTTATACCATGGCATGTGCGAGTCGGCTTTGACGATATTGTCTTTCAGCACTTACCGAGGTTCTATGGGCTTTCCTCAGCAAAGCCTGGATAATAACAGCTTAACTTAAGCCTGATCATTTGGTGATGTCAAGCGTTGATATGTGAACTCCATGCTAGGGACAGGGGGTGATGGGAAATCAGTAAACAAGTGTGCACCTGATGCTCTGATCGAACACGAAGAAATACACCACTGATACCGGCGATGAAAACGTCCGCCAGGAAATATGTACCCAGAACAGTTAACGTCATAAAGTAAGAATCTGTGATGCAATGGCTTGTGTAAGCAATAAAAGAAAAAATGTCAACGCCTTACTGGCTCGCTCCCCTTCAGCATCCTTCACATCATGCATGACGAGGCTCCATCCTTCCAAAGTTATCACCTGCAGAGTGACCACTTTGAAGTGTGCTAAGGCGATAAGATGCTATGAAGTGACACAAACCTGAAACATGGTAAGCAGCGAATACCAGAGATAATCAAAAGCTGTCGCTCCATGGTTGGGATTCTCGTGTGTCTACAAACAAAGAGATGGATAAGGAATGAGCTTATAGAAAAAACACATCATACAGTTCTGAAATGGTGGACGTACGTAGCAGCCAGCAGCTTTTTCGTCACAAAAGCGCATGGGATAAGCAAGTTGCTTGTCCGCTATTCGAAAGCACCTGCCCAGGAGGATTTTGATATCACATGATAAGAACTATCGAGATTACCTTTGATTCATCGAGTTTTGCAAGATCTGCGTGCCGAGTAGAGAATAGAAAACCAACAGAAAGAACGTCAAAAGGATAACGTTTTGGAGAGGACCAACGCTCTTTTTCACGGCCGCCATGATGGTCTATTGTAAAGTGTTAACAATGCACAAATCAGAAATTTACAAACCATACTATGACATCGGCAAAAAATGTGACTTGATTCAACGCTAGCAGGACCCGAAACACGCGGAACACGGCTATCCACGAAAAAATCATGTGCAGTTATGCACCTCCCAAAGAGCTGGTGAAACACTTACGACCATCAAATACAAAACCTGAACATTACCAGGAATCGAAAACAATGACAAAGTCGAGCCTATTGTATGGATTCCGCATGTAGCAGTGACGACCTCTGATAAAACCAAGAGCCAAAATTTGTAACACCATTTCAATCCTACAAACACAAGTGTGAGGGGAAACCTCGAAGAGGGAAACAACGATTACGTATAAAGCGCTGTGATGAGCCCATCCAGGAAATCGATGTTGAAACTCCACACATGTGTCCATTGTTCATGCCTAGACCCCGCCATTGCTTGAAAGACAAGCATTACCATATGGGAGCATATGAGAAACACAAGAATATACTCGGCTCTCCTGCCATCATAGCAGGAAGGATGGTAAACTTCTATCCACATACTGATTGTAGAGAAGCCTGAAATGTATAAGCATGACGGACTGTAGAGGCTCCAAATTCCAAGCTCCAGTCCCAACAGCACTCTGCCTTGCCTTTCTTCTTATATTCTAGAAACAGAACATAAGAACTCTCCAAAGTCAAAGGAAGTAAAGTTACCATTGCAGTGTAAGACCTCTTCCAGTTCTTGGTTGCCATGGAATCGGGAATAGCTTGGGCCAGTTGATCCAGTGCGGCAATCAATGTGGCAGACAAAGACGATGACGCTGCTCGGTCACAATCCGGCGCTGCTTTGCTCAAGCAGTGAATCGGAGGCAGCCATGTTGGATGCCGAGCTATGAAATCATGATCTTCTTGCGGGACTGGATCAGTGGAAGAAGTATTTCCAGGCGATCAATCAATCACTAGCTAAGCTACATCATAGTTGCAGCTAGACGTGCAAACGTTACAACGTGTTGACGTTTAAATGCCGTTTAAAACGTTTTTTTCAGGACAATCCAACGTTTACATATTAAAGCCTAAAATGATTAAGAAAACATTAATATGATATTAAGTTTATAAAACCTAACCGAATAACATACTAAAACAAATGAAAGAAGAAGCCGTTTTAGTCGTCTTCCGATTCCAAATCATCTTCCATTCCTTCATCGATGCTAAACTCCTCAGCAGCCTGATTTGGTTCCTCAAAAACTTATTGCAGATCCAAAATCCTCTTCCAATGAGGCTCCAACTCCAGCTTGTCTATATCAATCTCTAGCATCCTCAAACCTTCACTCTCCAGCTTCTGAGCAACCCGCAAGTTTGTGTGAATGTAAACCAGCTTCTCAGCATTTGTGGGAAGCAAGCGGGACCTGTGCTTTGTTTGTATCAAGCTCCATGAGCTCAATTCCTCTCGCATGGAGAAGTGCAAACAACCTAGCTTAAAATCCAGAGAGCCATGCGACGTAGATCAGGCATCTCTAAACCAAAAGAACTCCACTAGGTTACTAGAAACTTTCTAGTCTCCCGATCTTTGGCAACAGGTAACTTTATTTGCCGTCCAAGCTATTGCTGAAACCTCTCAAACTGTGCCTGCAATCTCAGCTGCAAGTCCAGATCACCTCCACTATAAATATGCATGTACTCCAGCCAGTTCCCGCGTGCCTCATTGTCCAGCTTGTCGTTCTCTGGGTTATCCCCCAGAAACAGAGGATGAAGAGCAAAAGCAGCTCCATGAATGACGTTGTGCATTTGATACCACCTTGCCTCCTTCAGACCATGTGATTCAAGTAGGAAATCCTTGATTTGTCCCACTTCCTCATGTGCATAAATTCTGTTTCGAGCTCCCTATCTTCTCGATCAGCCGATCAACAACTTTAAAGATGAGGCTTGAAGTCACCTCCTCCCGATCAGCGAGCCGAAGAACTCGAAGTAAAGGTCCGAGCAAAATTAACAAATTTTTGCACCGCTCCCAGAACGAGTCATCGAGAACACGAGATTGCAGCTCCAGGCCCTCCGGCTTCTTAGACCAGTCAAGTCGCTCCCATTCTTGGCTCACCACCATTCTTCGAAGCCCAGAGAGATTCGTGGTCTCCAGAAGCTGAGACATCACAAGAAAAATATAAGCAAACCTCGTGGTCATAGGCTTTATCAGGTCCCGTTTGCAGAAAGTTCTATAAAGAGTTAGAACCCGTGGCTTTGAGGTGATGAAGGTAACTGTCTTCGCACAGCCATTGACGAAAGGCTGCACCCAAGACAGAGCTCCAATATCTTCGAATAGCAAGTCCATAACGTGGCAAACGCAGCGAATGTGTACAATCTGTGGAAACTCCTGCTGCAAAAGCTTCCCCATGACCACGCAGTTGCTTGCATTCTCCGTCACCACCTGCACAACGTTTTCCGCGCCAACCTTGGCAATCACTTGTTTCAGCTGCTCAAACAACCATGCTCCGGTTTTCTTCGCGTTCTTGCTGTCCACAGCCTTCAGGAAAATTGAGCCTCCAGTGCTGGGACAAGTAGAGCAGCGAAACGCAGATCCTCGGATGGAAATTTGGTAACATTTTTTGATACTGCTTCAGCTGAGGCACTGGATGATGCTGTTGCAGAGTTCTTCTTTGCCGAGAACATCTCCTTCAACACAATCCAAAGAGACAACTTGAAGAGAATGCTGAAAGTTGCCGCAAAAGTAGGGTGTCCAGCGATTGACAACCTCATGGGATATGAGAAGTTGCGGACAACTGAGCTACAGCAAATCTACAACAACGTTCACAAGCGGCTTGAAGATGTGCGGCTAAGTTGGAGGACATATGGTTGTACCATTGTCATGGATGGCTAGTCTGATATCAAGAAGCGGTCTCTTATCAACTTCATGGTCAGTTCTGTGAGAGGCTCAATTTTCCTGAAGGCTGTGGACAGCAAGAACGCGAAGAAAACCAGAGCATGGTTGTTTGAGCAGCTGAAACAAGTGATTGCTGAGGTTGGCACGGAAAACGTTGTGCAGGTGGTGACAGACAATGCAAGCAACTGCGTGGTCATGGGGGAGCTTTTGCAGCAGGAGTTTCCACAGATTGTACACGTTCACTGCGTTTGCCACGTTATGGACTTGTTGTTCAAAGATATTGGAGCTCTGTCTTGGGTGCAGCCTTTCGTCGATGGCTGTGCGAAGACAGTTACCTTCATCACCTCAAAACCACGGGTTCTAACTCTTTATAGAACTTTCTACAAACGGGACCTGATAAAGCCTGTAACCACGAGGTTTGCTTATATTTTTCTCGTGATGTCTCAGCTTCTGGAGACCATGAATCTCTCTGGGCTTCGAAGAATGGTGGTGAGCCAAGAATGGGAGTGACTTGACTGGTCTAAGAAGCCGGAGGGCCTGGAGCTGCAATCTCATGTTCTGGATGACTCGTTCTGGGAGCGGTGTAAGAATTTGTTAATTTTGCTCGGACCTTTACTTCGAGTTCTTCAGCTCGCTGATCGGGAGGGGGCAACTTCAAGCCTCATCTTTGAAGCTGTTGATCGGCTGATCAAGAAGATGGATGAGGGAGCTCAAAACAGAATTTATGCACATGAGGAAGTGGGACAAATCAAGGATTTCCTACTTGAATCACATGGTCTGAAGGAGGCAAGGTGGTATCAAATGCACAATGTCATTCATGGAGCTGCTTTTGCTCTTCATCCTCTATTTCTGGGGGATAACCCAGAGAACAACAAGCTGGACAATGAGGCACGCGGGAACTGGCTGGAGTACATACATGTTTATAGTGGAGGTGATCTGGACTTGCAGTTGAGATTGCAGGCACAGTTTGAGAGGTTTCAGCAACAGCTTGGACGGCAAATAAGGTTACCTGTTGCCAAGGATCGGGAGACTAGAAAGTTTCCAGTAACCTGGTGGAGTTCTTTTGGTTTAGAGTTGCTTGATCTACATTGCATGGATTTAAGCCAAGTTGTTTGCGCTTCTCCATGCAAGAGGAATTAGAGCTCATGGAGCTTGATACAAACAAAGCACAGGTCCCGCTTGCTTCCCACAAATGCTGAGAAGCTGGTTTACATTCACACAAACTTGCGGGTTGCTCAGAAGCTGGAGAGTGAAGGTTTGAGGATGCTAGAGATTGATATAGACAAGCTGGAGTTGGAGCCTCATTGGAAGAGGATTTTGGATCTGCAAGAAGCTTTTGAGGAACCAAATCAGGCTGCTGAGGAGTTTAGCATCGATGAAGGAATGGAAGATGATTTGGAATCGGAAGACGACTAAAACGGCTTCTTCTTTCATTTGTTTTAGTATGTTATTCGGTTAGGTTTTATAAACTTAATATCAGATTAAAGTGTCTTTAGTAAATATTAATGTTTTCTTAATCATTTTAGGCTTTAACATGTAAATGTTGGATTGTCCTGAAAAAAACGTTTTAAACAGCGTTTAAATGTCGACACGTTGGAACATTTGCATGTCTAGCTGCAACTATGGAAGAAAAATGCTTCGGAGGACGATCTCAAGGCCCAGCTCCTCAACACTCTTGAATGGGGTGAAATGAAAGAGAGGGCCAGAGGAACCCTTGACGACATGAAGCACTTGGCATGCGATGTTGCTGGTGGTAACCGTGTCTTGCTGGTACTGGATGATGTCTGGGACTGGAGCTGGGCAAAGGAACTGGATTTTATAGCACGGCCATCCTCTGTCCGGATCCTGGTGACAACCAGAAAGGAAGGCATTTTGCGCAGCCTGGATGCAAAGGCATTTCCTGTGCATCAGCTATCAATGGACGAAAGCAAAAAGATGTTTTGGAAGTTTGCCTTCGGTGTGCATGATCCACAACCCAGTGACCCTGATGTTGTGGGATTTGCCGAGGAAATAGCTCAAAAATGTGAGGGACTTCCTCTAGCCCTGGAAGTGATTGGCAGTGCCATGGCTGTCCACAGAAGAGAAGGGCCACTTGTGTGGGAAGAACGATATAAGAGGTTGCACTTGTCCAATGACCCAGACGTTGAGAAGCAGATGTTCAAGCGCTTGAAGTTCAGCTATGACGAGCTGGGAAACTATGAGGGTGAAAAGCTGCAAGAGTGGTTTCTTTATGTGGCCGCATTCCCAGAAGACGAGGAGATTGAGTTCACTGACTTGAGGAAATGTTGGATGGAGGTTGGCTCAGAACTCTCACCCACAGCGATTGTCAATGAACTGGAACGGAGATGCCTGGTCAAGATAAATAAGTCTTGGAATGACGATGATCGTATAATCGTACACGATATGCTACGCAAACTGTGCATAAGAATCTTAAAAGGGAAGTACGGTCCACAGCAAGAGCACGAGAAGGGATGCCTGTTCGGATATGACTGGACAATTGGCATTCGGGATGCAACATTTGCTGAAGTCTCATTCATCTCAAAGAATGTTGGCAGCTTTCTATCCGATAATCATGTGGGTGATGTCTTACTTCTGGAAAAATGTGAAGGACTTTCTAATGTGGATGACAGTTTTATCAATCACATACAAGGTGTCAAGGTATTGAGCTTGTGGCGATGCTCTAAGATGCGTTTTATTCCAGAGAGCATATCCAAGCTGAAAAACCTTCAAGTGCTTGACATTCAAGGAACAGAAGTGAGTGAATTACCAGATGCACTTTTCAGCCTGACATCACTGAAATATCTAAAATGTACTACCCGGTGGATGCCGATGAAGTGTAACATTGCATTACTGCCCCAGCTCTCCAACTTGGAAGAGCTGGGGCTGAATGTTAGTTCAAAAGAGGACTCATCAGTTTTGGATTTGACTGGAATTTCACGTAAACTAAGACATTTAAATCTAGAAATGACACAGGGTACAATGAAGGTGCCAGAAAGCATGGGGACACTGGAGCATTGAAACATTGGTTTTATGGGCAGACAGCATCGACTTTGCCAGTGTCGTTGGACGATGGCAACTTATCAACCTAACACACCGCACAGGTTTATGAGGAGAATCAACACATTGTAGTTGCTACAGAAGCCCGGGATGCCTTTAAGTAGGGACCATTGCATGGTCTTTCGAGATGTGAAGAATATTTATGATAGAACTATCGGCGATATTTGGAAGCTGCACGAGGATGATATTACTAGCGTGGATATGTAGACGGAGCAAAATCGTGAGAATGTGGTTTTTTATCAACGTCAGGTTGGAGAGGCAACTTTTATACTAATGATTCAGAGACCAACGCAACACAAAACGTTGGGAACGAAACAGGACAGCTTCATAATTCCCAGTGGCCTCTGAAGGGGAAGACCGTCATGGCTTGTGATTCCCAGTGTCTAAGGTAACATGCATCAGGAGATGGCTTCAAGATTCACAGCAAGGGTTTCATTGTTCTTTTGGGGAATTCCGTGGCAGATCTTGCAGCGAGCGAACATCCTTTCGGCTCTAGCACTGGATTCCCAGTGTCTAGGGTAACCTGCATCAGGAGATGGCTTTACGATTCACAGCAAGGGTTCAGTCTTTTCATCTTTTGCAGTACTGTGGCTTCAGATCAGTTTCTAGGGCAACATGCTTCAAGATCGCAAATTCAACAAAGGTTCTGTCTTTTTTCTCTTTGGACCAGCAACGGCATTTCTTTATCTACATCGCACATGTTGGGGGTGAGGAGCAAGTTTGTGAGGAATGAGAGCGATCATGCTGAGATCATTGATTGTTGACGTAAAGCAAAGTACAATGCTAGTTCAGCCATGCTGTACGTACATACCATGCTCCGACTGAATACTGATTGCCAAAACACCATGCAGAGATGCATTTCGAGAAGAAACCATAAGGGCTGTGGAATCATGTGTCAAAAATTACTACGGTCAAAAGATGCCAAACTGTGGAAAAATCTGTGCAAACTAAATCCTTTTGCACCCACAAACCCCAACCAGCAAAATCGAAGAACCAGATCAACCCTAGATACTGTATCCCAAGATGAACCAGAGGAGTTTGGGATCACACCAAGGGTTTGTGAGAGTAGCTTATCAGGTACTTCTTGCACTTGTTTTCCTTTCCCTAGACTAGAGTTTTGGTGGTTAAAACAAGCTTTGTAATTCTAAATTGATGTAAGCATACACTGTGAGTGTATGGAATATGGAAAAGGGAATATAGAAATGTGCATATCAATTAGCCCAAAAACCCTAGTTTATATACAAGAGCGAGTGGTCTGGATTGAAATCAATCCGACAGCTACTAAAATCCCACTACGCTAATATTAGTATACGGCATTGTAGCTGTACATTTGGCCCTCACATCATCCCCTCCTCTTGGAATAATGGAAGACCATCAGGGTTCTTTTGTAGACGGGCCGGGATCTGGAGGAACGTCAGAAAGAGGCATCGGTGGATCTATAGATGGTATTAACTACTCCTGATCCCTTTGTATGAGTTGCGGCAAGTTGGACTATAAGTTTATGAAGTTCGGCATGACGTCTAGTAGACCGATCCTCTAGAGATTGTGCATGTGCAGCGGTTGAAACACTACCCGATACAATCCTTTCCACTGTGCAAGGAACCCCTTAGATAAACCACATACCATAAGATAGGGAAAACGGACTAACACCAAATCATCTAGTTTGTACTCTGCAAGTGGACAATGATGGGAGTTGTACTGCCATTGTTGTCCCACTTGTACACGGCCTAAGTTTTCTGCAGACTCCGCTTGGACAAGTGGAAGAATGCTCGTCAAATACTAATCCCATGACCTAGCATCTGCAGCTCGTGGCAATCGCAAAGGTAAACCCAACTCTGTTGGTAATATTGGATCATGACTATATAGGAGTTTATATGGTGAAGCACCAATAGAACTCTGCACCCTAGTGACATATGCATACCGAAGAGATGATAAATAACCATCCCAATCTAAGCTCTATTTCGTTAAAGTGGGATTTATTCAATAAAATGGGATTAGGTACAAATTTTCAAGTATTTGAAAATGACGTGAAATTATATGTTTTTTGTCCAGGGGCTAGACATATCTGGGGCATGGTGACTAGCGCGGTGACTTTGTGTCCAGACTGAGTCCATCTGGTTGTATAATAAATCTCATTGTCAAGGTGAATAAGCCGAATCTGAAGCTAAAGAAGAGTGATGGCATGCGTGCACACACTATTTGTTTGTTCATTGAGCGTGTGGTGAGCTTTCCAAGATGAACATCATTCCTATTAGCCAGACATATAACTTAATGGTGAGAACATTTAGATATTATTCAATGTTATCTTTTTCTAACGAATCTAATTGTGAAGGTGTAGCAAGAGGCATTGCTAGTCTGGAGAAGTCATTTAACTCATTTGACCCTTAGTGTATTTTCATGAAACTAAATAACATTCATATTATTAAGGAATTTCTCTAGTACCTTTTTTTTACGACATAGAGGCTTGCATTTCTTTCAAAGGTGATTTAGTAAAAGGCCTGAGGGCACATGCCATTCTATTTCTCAGACCGGTATTAAGATATACTAGTGCAAAGGGAAAAAGGTATTTGGTGATCAAGTAAATGGCATGAGGGCACACGCCATTATAAGCCTAAGCACTAGTGGACACCTCCTTTTTGGTACTCTCAGCGGTACTATCATCCTTCTATGGGTTAGTTATTTTGCTTTGAATTGTTGTCTCTGACGTTACTGGGGCGTTCTTGATAGTTGTTAATGTTGTCGTTTGTTCAGAAAAATGATCACCTAGAGTATAGTACGGGGAGTTTGGAAGACTTATATATTCTACATCTTCACCTATCTCTTTCTCCGTCTCCTTTTCTACCTCACTTATAGATTTTGTGCTTGCCATGAGAACGCTCTTCACCCTAAAATATGGAGTTCGTTGTGTTATAAAAGGAAACCAACACACACGCTACAAGGGAATGATGGTACATAAAGCACGTAAGCCCACAATATGGGTTTATGTGCCATTAATATGGGCCACATGCCATATTATTAGATTTATGCACGTGTGATTGGTAAATGCATATGTCACATCATCTTTGTTTTACCTCACACACTATATCAGGCCTAATGAACCATATCACATGTGCGCACATGCTATATATATGGAGAAGTATTATGCAAGGATAGAAAAATTCAATGCATGATTGTGGAGAGCAATGGCATGAAGCCACATGCTAAATAACATTTTAGAGAAAGAATTAAAATAGAAACATGCAAACAGTATTGAGTGGACCAAGACTTAGAAGTGCACAATTGAATGAGGTATTTCTAATAAATATTTCACTCATCTCATATAAGAATGGCTACCACTCTCAAATGGCGTATCGCCTCATGCCATCACCTCGCAATTTGTTATAACAATCCGATGAATTCATATTCGGCTTGTTCACCTTGAACTTTAAGTAAGATTTGCTAGAACAACTAAGAATTTATACTTGTTATTTGTATCATCTCACCTAGGAATGGCGTAAGGCCACATGCCATCACGCCTCCTCTGATTCAGATTCGGATTGTTCACCTTGAAATAAAATACATTAGAAACTTAGTAAAGGAATATTAATGAATCTCACCTTGAACCCAGGTTATGAATGCTCTTGCTGCATCTCTTGCATGGTCTGGCAAGGTGATGGTGGCACTCTGCTTCCGCATCCAACCATGCACAACATTATCCACCGATATGCTCATGCTGGGATCCCTTGGATTCAGCACCCATCTCTTTTCTAGGCAATCCTTCGTATATCCGAAACTTGGCTTGAACCACTCCACAGTTACATTGAAGGAGTTAGTTTCCGCGTCCTCCTCTGCATCAGTGATGCAGCACCCCACTCATATCATTTGTTTTTTATTACTGGGTCTGACAAGCACGACCATTCCTTTGCAGACCTGTACTGGATTGAATGCTGAATCCGGCTTCTTGTTCCTCGGCCCACAATAGTGATCCTCAACATCGTTATCTGTCACTGCATTTCCAGAGGACATTGTTCCGCTACTATCTGGTGCTCTGGGTTCTGGCCAAAAGGACTCTTCCAATTTTTCATATACAACCGGCCCATTTTGGATAGCAGATATAATCTTCTCCCAGTATTCAAGCAAAGGCTTGCACCTCTTAAAATAGGATTCTCCACCAAACACCAACCCCCTCTTCCAGAAGGCAATATGCTGTCTAATCCCGGCCACTATACTTTCCTGGTCTTTGAGTCCATCCGGGTGCATCGGCCGTGGGGAACCCTGAGGAATCATAGGTTCCCTAGTTATGGGATCTCTCTTGAAGAGTTCAATGCCGTCCACTGGCAGCCACACTGTGTCCCATTCTCTCATCTTGTACCTCATCATTGGAGCATCATCATGCATGCTGAAATGAAATTGAAGAGGCTTGGAGTGGCCAATCAGCATTTCGGATCCGTCCCTGATGTAACCTCTTACAAACCCCTTAAAGTCTGGAACCTCTGTCACAAGTGCAGTTTCAACAGTGCCTTTGATGCAATTTTGGAATTCATCATAGAGTTGTGGGAGGGTGAGGACATTGGATCGCCGGAGGGACTCTGCCAGGTGACTGAACATGGCATCGACGTCTTCATGAGTGTGCCCAACCATGAGAAAGCCAAGTGTAACCGTTTCAAATATGCCTTTGGCAACAAGCATCGCCAAGTACGCGAAGACGTACATGTTTTTGTTCTCACTGCCAGCATTGTCTGTTTGGAGCAGAAGATGGGGTGGAAGGCCACATCGGCCGCAAGAACTTCCTTGAGATTCTGCTTCATTTGGATAAGGCTGTGCATTCACCGGGCGACCAGCCTCGTCAGAATGGCATGAGGCCTCACATGATAACCCTACAATCTGACGGCCAACATATTCACTGGGATGGCATGGGGCCCCACGCGATACTGCAAGCCTTTGCTCTTCCTCCAGCTAAACCCTGTATGGGGTTCGATCGACAAGGGCCTTATGCAAGGGTTAGCCGTTCATCTTAGTCTGCGCACTTTGCAGAGACCTTAAGTGTTTTGCTAGGGACGCAATCATCATGTTTGCACCCCCGCCACCCCATAGAGGTACAAAGAAGTTCCCATAGTTCTAGGCACCATGCCCATGAGCGATTATGCCAAACACAGACACAGGCAGCTGCATGGATGAAGAGATTGCCTTGGGGGCAGGATTGAGTCGAGGTAAGCATGTCTTTTTCTGGTCCATTTTGTCGTGGATGATGCAGAGGTAAGAGTCAGGTCTCTCCATGGAGAGAATCCTGTTATGATAATATGCAATCCTGCAGCTTCTCTGCTCAATGTTGTGGTCGAGCCGCCTTCTAACCAACGTCTCTCGCTCTTGAGCGCTGCAAGAATTCTTTGACAAAGCCATTTTGATAGCAGTGCACTCGTCACACTTTGAAAAGCTGGAGTACTTTCCTATACTCACATCCCTGAACCTGTTGCTCCACAATCTACTAAGTTTAGATTGGCTCAGCTTCCTGTAGCCATTACTCTGGAGTTCCCGATTCACATCTTCCAATATGGTCCCCTTGGTATACATGGAAGGGAGAACTCGTTGGGTGTCTCGTGTTCCATCTTCCAAGAGGCGGGTTTTATGTGGTTGCTACTCGCTACATGTCTCGACAAACCTCTTGAAGATTGCCTCTCCATATACAACATGACCCCTGGTTTTGTGCGTACCGTCGTTCCCATGGATTGCCTGTTGAACCCTTTGTTCCTCGAACTCAGTTTTGATTCTGTAGAATGTGGTTCGAGGGACTCCATAAATGATTCTCCATGCCTTCATGCAGACCAAACCCCTCTGGAAGACTATGCCCCCCACCTGATGTTCTGAAGCATCAACAGATGACCGTAATGCCTCATACACAAAATTGCGAGCTGCCTTCTAGGACAATGTCTTGTATCTTGCTCTCTCCTCTTCAATAGCATCCCAATCAGCATGTTGACAGCACCTCCTCTTGCAACAAGCAACTGTCGAGACCATTCAAACCTCCATCGCCATTTTCTGCCTTTTCAGTTCATTGCTTAGATCCCTTTGGCTGCGCTTTAGGAAGGTGTACTTTCTTTTCCCATGAAGAGATGTTCTGTCATCAGTTGTAGTGGTGTTTGATTGTGAATCCTTCACATTCTCAAATACTAAGTGCCTCAATTTCCACCGCACAATGCTTTCAATAGTCAGACTGTTTTCTTCTGTGTTAACAACCTCTAAAATCGCAACTCCAATATCATCCCAGCCCAATTCTTGATTAGCAACCGCATCTCTTGGATCGACAACTGTGGCTAAGCCCTCAGCTACCACCTCCCCCTCGGGGTTGTTTAGAAACACCTTTGCCTGAATCCATGTAGCACGGTTCTTAAGATCCACAGAGGGAACATGCGTCGCACTTGCGCTGTCCCCAACATCTGCTTTCTTCTGAAGATTTTTCAAGGCAACAACAACATTTACCCCGACGACCATCTCTCCTCGTTCAATAGCAACCACATTCCCATCGAAGACAGTCTCTACTGATACAGCAGCATTGCCTTCCCCAAGCCTTTGACAGTGTATAACAAAGTTCCGATCCATAGACACAAGGGTCCCTTTTGCAACTCTCTTCCCACCATTCAAAATGTAAACCTTTTCCCCAACCCTGAAGGCCATTCTGAAAGTGCAGAAAAGAAGTTAAGACCATACAAAAAATGATTAGAGAATGGCCTAAATCATAACATACCAAACAACCTCAATAGCATGAGGCCACATGCCATTATTCAAACATGCTATTGACACCCACGTGAAATTTTGCATTCACAAAATTGGCATGAGCCCTCATGCCATCTTGATATACACACAGCTGCAAGCAAGTAAAAACATACATAACAATACGCTAGCCATGAAATTGCAAGGGCCCAAGATGGCATGTGGCCTCATGCCATTTCTAAATGTGGTCCTAAGCCATTCCATGGTGAACATACCAGGAAGCACAAGTGCCGAATATCAAGAGGAAGCGGTAGCCATACCAAAGATAGTGCCGCTCGCAACACTACAACTACTCGTAGCGCCGCTCACAACACCGCAACTGCTTGTAGCGCCGCTCGCACAAACTGCCACTCGCATAAACTGCCGCTCGCAATGGCGCTCGCAATGCCGCAACCACTTGTAAACGCATAAACCACAGCTCACAACGCCGCTTACACAAGCAGCGCTCACTGCGCTCACTGCGCTCAGCGGAACCAAGAACACGGCGCACAAAAATGATAGACCTAGGAATGAGTTCGAGAATTCAAAAATAACACACGCTTGAACGTCATATCAAATCCTCTGACAAACCAGATCTTATGATTCCTCTGACAAATTTCAAACTGAGTAGCTTCTAGACTTTGCTGTTGGAGGTTGAACTTTGTCACATCATGTCCTTGCCTCGATCCAGCTGTGTGTGAGACACAAAATCCCTAGGCCCCAAAGTGGAGCCGGAAGGGCGCCACATGGTAGTGGCCGAAGCGAGAGCCAAACGAGCGTAACACGTTTGGACCAAAAGCTCCGACTTGAAAAGTCAAGAGCGGGAGTGGAACTCCCAACGAAGTGCTCGAGGAACGAGCACGAAGCGAGCAAAAGGCGAGGCTCCAAAAAGGGACCCAAAAGGACCAACACATGACACGTGGGAGTGTCCGAAATGGACTCGAGTTGGAGTCCGAAGTGGAGTCCGAGATGGACTCGAGTTGGAGTCCGAAGTGGAGTCCGAGATGGACTCGAGTTGGAGTCCGAAGTGGAGTCCGAGATGGACTCGAGTTGGAGTCCGAAGTGGAGTCCGAGATGGACTCGAGTTGGAGTCCGAAGTGGAGTCCGAGATGGACCCGAGATGGACCCGAGTTGGAGTCCGAAGTGGAGTCCGAGATGGAGTCCGAGATGGAGTCCGAGGTGGACCCGAGATGGACCCGAGTTGGAGTCCGAAGTGGAGTCCGAGATGGACCCGAGATGGAGTCCGAGATGGAGTCCGAGATGGAGTCCGAGGTGGACCCGAGATGGACCTGAAATGGAGTCCGAGATGGAGTCCGAGATGGAGTCCGAGATGGAGTCCGAAGTCGAGACCGAGACCGGGACCGAGACCGGGACCGAGACGGAGACCGAGACCGAGATCGGGACCGAGACCGAGGCCGAGGCCGAGACCGAGCCCGAGCCCGAGTCCGAGTCCGAATCCGAGTCCGAGTCCGAGTCCGAGTCCGAGTCCGAGTCCGAGTCCGAGTCCGGAGCCTGAGAGGGTGAAAGCCCAAAGCGTTTGTCTCCCAGACCCTGGGGGGTTTGGTGAGCTCCAAAAGTATAGTAAGGGGGAGGACTGCAGTGGAGCCAGTTTGGCCAGGAAAGGCCAGTTTGGCCCAGGAAGGCCGGACCCAGTGTTGGGTGATGAGCTGCCCACTGGGAAGTCCAAGACTAAAGTGAACACGGACCGACAAGCGGGGTAGCTTGGTGAAGTGTTCAAGAGCCGGCTCTAGTTCCCCCGGGAGATCGACTGGCCGATGCTCCCAGTCCAAGTGTGGGTGGCACTACCTACTTGGATACCTGGTGTGGCTCAACGGAACCCGCTCTAAGCCCATGGCTAGAGCACCTAAAGGCGATAGGTGGGGAGAGTACCCAGGTGGCTCGCGTAAGGCCACGGTGTTCCGAAATGTTGTCCCAAAGGCCCAAACTGTGGAAAGGAAGAGGAGCAGTCCTCTGGGGTAGTGACCAAGGACACAGTCATGTGGTGAGGAAGTCCCAGAGGACCGTGGGACTTAGTGGTCGGGCCTGTGGGCCTCGATCCAGTGGCAGTGTTGGCAAACACGGCCAGGGGCAGAAAGGGACTTGGTAGGAACTGACAAAGGGACTTTGGGGAAGGCGATTCCCCAGATCTGTGGGCATCCTAAGGATGCTAAGGAGTGGATCTAGGATGACCACTCGTGAACAGATGGCCCAGTCTTGGAGAGACGGGATGGTGATGCAAGTGGTATTGGACCACTAGTGCAGCAAAGGTGAATGGGCATGGCCTTAGCATAACGGGCCGAGATGTCAGTGGTACCTTTGGGTGTCGGTCTTCGGACCGGACACGTGGAGCACTTGGACCAGGTGCAAATGTTGAGTGGCATGGATGCCATTCTCGGGGCTAGCAAGTCCCAAGTCCTGGATTGGACTTATGGAGGTTGTGAATGAGACTCCTCCAAGTGGTCAGAGGTGTGGTTAAGTGACTAAAGTAGAATGGAAAATTTAGTCGCTTACACTGTGCCATGTCAGTGATTCGAACTTTGCCATGCCGTGTCAGCGATCCGTGCCAAGATTATTCGCCATGTAAAGGAATAATTATGCTGTGTGTGTACATCCATTTATGGCAATATAAGGCCACACGCCATTCAAAGAATAATGCTAGTCGAGCATTTTTTGGTGCATTTTTGGGTTCAAAATTGCATGAGCCCACACGCTATAAAGTTTACCTGTACCAAAAATAGAAACAACTTTATTTACTTGGGAATTTAAGTGGTTGAGGCATTTTTAAACTTACAAACACATGCCCTACTTACATTCCTTTGGTTGCTTAAAATTCAAAAATATTATAAACCTTTCTTTTTGCATTTTCAATGTTTTCAATTATGGTTTTTGATTTTTGCAGGACCAGCCTAGTAATCTATTTGCATCCCGTCATGTTTATAGCTAGCTTTCGTTTGTCCCCTTCGCTAGCCTGAGATACATCTGCTCGGCATCTGCCTCTTACAGCGTTTGCCCAGAAAGGGCATCTTTCTTCACGCAGCATTTGCCACATGTTTAGGGTTTAGGGTTTAGGGTTTAGCAATTTAGTAACTTGATAAACATGCAAATACAGAACTTGATGCAAAATCCTTTGATATGTCACAATGCCCCTAAGACCATAAACACATTTCAATAGAGAGGGTCCTTTCATTTCATAACTCCTTACGTAGATCTTGGTGAAACCAGAGTTAGTGAAGTTGGTTTCTTGTGATCCCACATCTGATTGTGATGTCCCTTTGCAGTGTCGATGGAAAGGTCAATGCACACCAAACTGTAGAATCTTGGAGCAAAATAACGGTCGGATCTATGGCAAATGCCCCTGAAACATTGTAAGGCTCGTGTGGTCTCATGTGGTGTCCGATCGAGATGCTTTTTTGCAGGGTCATCAAGAAAGACATTGTATACCATTATGTAAAATTTAGTTGCGATCTAACGGTTGGATCTCCAGAAAACTCAAAAAAATCTCGCGTGTGTCAGAATATTCTAGGAATATACTCCTATGTGCCCCTGAAAATGGCATGCGGCCCCACGCCATTCAAGAGATAACGCCAGATGACGCCGAGCATTTTTTGGTGCATTTTTTGGGATCAAAATTGCATGAGCCCACACGCTTGAACGTCACATCAAATCCTCTGACAAACTAGATCTTATAATTCCTCTGACAAATTTCAAACTGAGTAGCTTCTAGACTTTGCTGTCGGACGTTGAACTTTGTCACATCATGTCCTTGCCTCGATCCAGCTGTGCCATGTCAGTGATTTGAACTTTGCCATGCCATGTCAGCGATCCGCGCCAAGATTATTCGCCGTGTAACTACTCGGCATCTGCCTCTTACAGCATTTGCCCAGAAAGGGCATCTTTCTTCACACAACATTTGCCACATGTTTAGGGTTTAGGGTTTAGCAATTCAGTAGCTTGATAAACATGCAAATACAGAACTTGATGCAAAATCCTTTGATATGTCAGGACTATAAACACATTTCAATAGAGAGGGTCCTTTCATTTCATAACTCCTTACGTAGATCTTAGTGAAACCAGAGTTAGTGAAGTTGGTTTCTTGTGATCCCACATCTGATTGTGATGTCCATTTGCAGTGTCAATGGAAAGGTCAATGCACACCAAACTGTAGAATCTTAGAGCAAAATAACAGTCGGATCTATGGCAAATGCCCCTGAAACATTGTAAGGCTCATGTGGTCTCATGTGGTGTCCGATCGAGATGCTTCTTTGCAGGGTCATCAAGAAGGACATTGTATACCATTCTTTATTTAGCTGAACATCTGGCATTTTTGGAAATACAAGATGCTTTGGAATATCTAATCATGCATGGTATAAATATAGCGAGCGTATTAAATGATATCCCAATCATGATCTTTCTTTTGGATTTCGCGTGCATGCAGTCCGAGGAATGATGACGTTGCGGATTTCTTTTGGATTTCACGTGCATGCATGCACGCGGCGATCCAGAAATTAATGGTGGCGCCCAAGTCCGAGGAATGATGACGTGGCGGGATTACCAACCGTCGTGACATTTCGCGCGTGTGAGGTTAGGTTTTGCATTTTGCTTCATACTCGCGCTCGCATCGCGCTCCCACTCGCGATCACGCTCACATTCGCGCTCATCTACTTTCTCTACAGGTTTCTCGTGTGCATCGGCGTCCACTCGCGCTTGCATCATACTCGCGCTCGCATCGCGCTCGTGTGCATCGGCGTCCACTTCAAGACACACCCAGTTTGTAACTTCGCCGCCAACTCCGCCACCCACACGTAGCCCACTTGGCGTCCTGGGAGATTTCAGCACCACTCTCCAACTGTAAGTGGCAGAGTAGCCTTGCTGCTACGATCCGCTGCACACACAGTGCACATTCGCCAGTGAGTCTGGCCTCGATTGTCATGCCTCCATTGGGCTTCAAATGGTAAGTCTTTAAGGCCAAGTAGAAAATGGCATGAGGCCACATGCCATTCAGTAGCAACATTGGCATGCACCGATTGGGCTCTTGAGTGCAGTTCGGTTACAGATGGTGTGTAGCCTCACGCCATCTTAGGATGCAGCCTCAAGACATCTGATTCAGTGGTGAATGGCGTGTGGCCTCACGTTATTTCCAGCTGCTAGCTTTTCATCTGTCAGCTCTAATTGTTGTGCATTCTGAACAGGCGAGGAATTGCGTTCTTCTTCCAGCCACTGTCAATGTGGATGCAAAGAAGGGGGAGGAGCTCATCAGTTGGACTTTCGGGATGGAAGGCAAGGATCTGAGGCTGTACAACACAGATGGTGGGAGAAAAGAATGCATAGGGATCCTCATCCAAGTGACAGACACTCCATGCAGTTCCATGCAAGAATATAGACTGGCACTTGTGGTAGAGACAGTGTCCGC
The DNA here is from genome assembly GCF_000143415.4 of Selaginella moellendorffii. Taxonomy (NCBI): domain Eukaryota; kingdom Viridiplantae; phylum Streptophyta; class Lycopodiopsida; order Selaginellales; family Selaginellaceae; genus Selaginella; species Selaginella moellendorffii. Next base: position 790,486 of record NW_003314319.1, read on the forward strand.
CTTCAAGATCCACCTTGCACATCCTAGCGGCTTCCCGGAGGGGGGCAGCGGCTATGAGGAATTCCTAGAGGGAGCTAGGGAGAGGTTGTCCAAGAGGCCCACAATTTCAAAGACACTGCGGGTCTATGAAGATCACATGGAATCCATAGACCTCACCTACGGCGATGTTCAAAAACTATATTCCAACATTGAGCCATTGAGAGTGCCTCCAGTTCGCGAAGCGAAGGGGAAGGGGGTCGATCTGGAAACTACCTCGAAGCAGAAAAGGGTGGTCAAGCTCAAGCCGACGTCTGACTCTCCTGCTCCAAAAAAGAAGCTACTCGGTGATGCCATTGCCTCGGGTTCGAACACTACACCCACCAAAAAGAAGAGCCGCAAAGAGCAGAAAGAGCAAGAAGAGGCAGCAAAAATCGTCGCAGATAATAGTACTTGTTACTATTCCAACAAAGTATATACAATCGACGTGAGCCGTATCGACATCCAAAGCAAATACAACCACAGGCTAGTATCTGATGAGTGGGTGGAGAAACTGAAGCAGAAGATGCTGGCAAGTCCAGTAACACCCGACATCGCAAATGTGATCCCCTACTACCGAACAATGAAGGGCGAGACGAGGTTTCCAGACTTGATCAATAGGAATGTGTTGGACGATCAGAACATCCGGTTCTATGCCGTCTCCGGGCAGCATTCTAGCTTGGCGATGCAAGAGATAGTTGTGGATATTATGGTGGGCGAGGAGGTGAAGAAAGTCTTCAAGACAAGAGTTGTCCACCTGATAAAAGGCAACTCGCCCCTCCGATCTATCATATACATCTCCCACGCGCAGAATGTCAAGCAAGAAACGTGCTACAAATCGGGTCTGCACGAGACATTGGCACGAACACGAAAGCTCTGGGTTCAACTGAAGAAGCCACAAAAACCAGGACAAGGACGTGCACTAGCAACTAGCGCCTAGCAGGTAAGCCTCGTTGCATGTGGCATAGCATGTGGTCTCACGCCATTTCCATTGCAGGAATTCTCGAGTCTTCTCTCGAAAACACTGGGGGTCAATGACACACTCAGCATCCATAACATTCTACTCGCGACAAAAGTTGTTTTTGACAAATGGGTAGATGTGCTGAGGAGGTACCATGACGGGGAGTTGCTAAACTCAATGGGTGTGGAGGACAGCCGGAAGCCCAATGATTTGAAGCTCAACGCCTTGCGTTTCTCACGGTCTCTAGACGACGACGACCTTCTGACAGTGGCTAATGCTCTTCTACGTGGTGAGGTAGTCTTCAACAAGACCAAAATGACTCCCGGCCATATTGTGACATACGAGGACTTGTGCACAACTCTGAGAGCTCGTGCGCTATTGAAGGATTGGATCTTCGAGCAAGTGGCCGTGGAGAGAGTGAGCATCGACACCACGCAAGAGATGATGGAAGCGCTGGAGTTGTCAAATGAAGACATCGACGAGTACGTGAAGGGGGCCCCCAAGTTCATCGATCTGCTGCGGGATGCCACAAAAAGTAAAGCTGAGAAGTTGGATCAGTATCCAAATTTCATTAAGAGGGATGTCGACCGCCGGCTTCAGAAACAGCTCGACCCCGCAGTAGAGGCCTATTGAGAAACTTACCGGGTATACGTGAATTCGGATGAGGATCAAAGGTGGAGGAGCATCGTTTCCCGCGGAGATGAGCAGGTCAAGAACATCTTTTGTGTGATGGACTTCACAAACGAGGAGATCACTCATGCAGACGAAGTCAGCTCCATCATTGACTTAATGGTGGGACTTGCGGAGGTGGAATCTTCAGTCCACTATATGATCTATGACTTTGAATCCTATCACAAGTTCTGGAAGGCCTTGAACGAGGTGAAGGCTCGGTTGAAAGGCAAGGAGATGCAGGAGATCCATGGGATAATGGCTAAGAAGAAGATACCGACGAATGTCCGCATCTTCACACTCGCCCTTGTTATTGGTCCTGCAGCAAAGTGGGACTGGAGTGACTTCCCAGCTTCGTTCGACAAGGCCAATCGAATTGATCTGAGGGAGGTCAATTTACCCGTGCCTGAGGAACTGAAGACGGCTATGGAGCTTTCGAATCCAAAGAAAGCTCCAGGTGCAGCATGGGAAATGCTCAGCTGGGTCTTCAACGCAATAGCGGGTGGGTCACCTGCTTCCGACTCCAAGGGCAAATGTGTTGTCGAGTACAACTGCGGCGGACTATTCTTTCGAGCCGCACTACTCAAGGGTGTCCCGTGTGTTGCGGTGACAAACTCCATTGAAGAGGTGACTTCAATGGAGCATATAATTACAGTTGCCAAAGAAAAACAGTATCTTCTCTGCGAACCTAGTGAGTACGCACTTTAAGTTTAAATGTTATCTCACAAGCTCTGTATGCAGGAGCGTGGCCACCCCCAGATGCTGAAACGGCGTTAACAGCTACTGTTGAAGATACCCATGTTGGGCCGAGGTCACAACCTGCACAAGGTAAGGTCACGTGAGGCCTCACGCCATTTTGATTATAGATTGTTGTGAATATTCAGACACGAGGACTGAAAAGCGCACTGGTGGCGCGTCGAAGAAGGACAAACAGACAAGCAATAGGAAAAAAGAAGGTACAAATTATATTTGCAATGGCGTGTGGTCTCATGCCATTCCTTGCAGGAGACACTTCTTCAAAGGCAAAACAGGCAAGCACCAGCCAAGCTCAAACTGACAGTGGTCATAAAAAGCGAAAGCACGTTGGACAGTCGTCGGGATTAGAGGCGTTTGATTCGAAAAGGAAGAAGGGCAACGAAAAGATGATAGGTAATGCCTCGCGGTTATGGCGTGTGTGCTCATGCCATTCATTGTAGATCAAAGGCTGAGTGAAAGCAGCCAGTCACCACCTCCTGACTCAGATTCCTATGGTGGACTCCCCTTCCCCAATCTCAATGGAGAGGTACAATGGATGAGGGATGCTTTTCAAGTCAGGGCCACGTTTTTCTCATCTCGTCGTCTTCGAAGGGTGCAAGAACGTGCAGAAACCATGTTAAGACAGTCAAGTGAGGATACGGTCCTAGGTCACGCACTAAAACAGGCTATGGATGTCTTGTATTTTGAGATGGAGACTCGGCCAGATGATTTTCCCAAGATGGTCCTGGAAGAACAAGCCATCCAGCCTGAGCAGCCTATGGAAGAAATGCAGGAGGGGGATGAGGAGCCAGAGAAAGATAATGAGCAGGAAGAGCAGAAGGACGAAGAGGAGGACAAAGAAGAGGAGGACGAAGAAGAGGAGGACGAAGAGGACTTGGATGGTCCTCACAATGGTGACGATCACAATAACGACGACGACGATGATGACGACGATGGCCAGCCTGAGGTGGCCAAAGAGCAGCGGAGGAAGGTCATACAAGACAAACCATCAGGTAAATAATAGTACATCCATTCCTAACCTTTTACTATTTCTAACATTGTCCATGTAGGTCGTAGAGCAAATGGTAAGTAGAGATTATTCAGTTGAATTAAGATACAAACTCTAGCCTTTAGTGTCGAGGAAGGATAGTGCCAAGCAAGGGTCGAAACGTATATCCAATCCTTTAGAATCAGCAGTGCGCCCAAGTGATATCGGTCCTAGTTCCTCAATAGCAGTTGATGGTAAATACAGTATAGTCGATTCAATGTGCTAATGAGTTTGTTTTTAGTAGCCAGTAGGGAGGATACCATCTCAATCGAAGGGAGATATTTGGACATGCATATGGATCCGCCAGTGGACTCTACTTTCCTGCAAGAGTCATCAGAGCTGGTGGAGGCTACTATCCATATCAACGCCAAGCAAGCTGACCACGCTCCACTTGATGCTGCCCATACCACTGAGTCAATCTTGTCCACGTATCCAACTGATGGTGACCAGGCGCCATTGGACCCACATGAGGCCGCCCTAGCCGCCGAGCTGGTCGTATCCTCATTTCCAATGGACTCAATGTGTGCCCAATCGTCTGACTACGCGCCGTTGGAACCTCCCTACACCGCCCCTGCTGCCTGTTCGGTCATGTCCACTTTGCCAACGGAGGCACCAGCTGAAATGGCGTGTGATCACACGCCATCGGAACCACCCCATGCCACTGTTAAGCCAGTTGTACCAGAGTCTACAGCTGAAATGGCATGTGCCCACACGCCATCGGATGCGATTGACCCCACATTGCAGAGGAGAGTATTTTCACCTTTCACGTTTCCTCGACTAAAACCCTCTCAACGACCATCGGGAGCACCATTCGCTAATATTGTAGATGGTAAAATTGACTTGTACCATTTTTTATGCTGACGCATTTCATTTCAGAGTCACGGCGAAGGTACTGTATCGTTTTTGATCTGAACGGTGTCCTTTTCTCCCATGAGCGTGGCTCGTCCTCGAATGTCACTGCACCCTCCAAAGCCTGCAGTCGCAAGTTGGTCAAAAGAGACAGATTCACATTAATCACATGGGAGAAACTGCGGGATCTAATAATGACCATGCGACACTTAAAACAGAGGGCCGGGTTCAATTTGCAATTGGGAGTTTGGACATCCATGATGCGCCACAATGCATTAACGTTGCTACAGATGATGCACGATCAGACGCGAGTAATATTACCATTTGACTTTCTCCTAACGTAGGAGGATTGCTTGACTATGGTCCATGTGAGGGGTAGCAAGCCCATCTTCGTCAAGCTAGAGGCTGTAGTGATGAACCGGACTGCTAGGTCAAGTGAAATCCTCATCATCGATGACTTGCCGATTAAAACTGCAGCGAACATGCACACATATGCAGTGCACCCCATCTCTTGCAGTATGGAAACTAGGGAGAAGAAACCGTATGTTCTGGGGGACCTTGCAAAACGGCTTGGAGCGATGGTAATAGAGAACCGGCCAGTCCAGGAGGTGGCTGCAGAAATCAACCAAATGGCAGATGGAACGGTATATCAGAAGCCATTTGATCGGACAGACACCAGTCATCATTTATGGCATGTATATTGTCTAGCCAAGCACTATCCGCATCTCCATAATCTGCTCAACCGGATGGGTTCTTCGACCACTGAATATGAGCGTGGACGTATTAGAGAAGAGATGGCATTACTATTGGGTTTAAATCCTGATAGTGTGGAGAGCGATGAAATTCCAAGATTATTGTATAGGCGTTGGAGGCAAAAAATAACAGTCTGAGATGGCATGTATTTATTTAAAAATGTAACTTATTATGGCATGGGGTTCCATGCCATTGTATTAATATTAAAAGACAATTCTTTGAGAGGATTTGCATTATACTAGAAGTGTTACAGCATGTTATTGGAAGTCTACGAAGTTGTTTTATTAATAAGGGGAAAGTAAAGATTGAATGGGGACTTGGGCTCCACCTAGACTCGGAGCAACTGAGCCAATATTAAAAGGATGGAAAGAAATTGGACGACGATGACAAGGAGAAGAGAGAGGTGAAGCAGTGGCAGGGGGAGGAGAAGTGATTGAGTAGACATTTCCTTGTTTAAAATAAAATGGCATGTGCCTCAATGCAGTTGAATTTTGTTATATTTATATACTATATAAAGGTTTGGAAACCTTATTTTACAAGTGGGATAATGACAATTCCCACTTTAACGAAATAGAGCTTATCTAAAGTTCACATACTTCGCAATCATCCCCTTGAATGTCTGAATGAGCCATTCCACCAGACTGTCTGATTGTGAATGATAAGCACTTGTGAAAGTGTGGCATATCCCCAACTGAGACGTCAAAACATGAAATGCCTCAGCCATAAATGCGGGACCATTATTCGAAAGAATCTACTCTGGACAAGAATGCTGAAACACCACTCAATTGAGGAGGAAGTATCTAATAGTAGTTGTAGAGGCGCTAGCAAGAGCACCAACTTCCACCCAACGAGTCAAATAGTTAGAAGAAATAATAACATACTCATTGCCAACAGTCAACAGTGGAAAAAGTCCCATAAGATCAAACGCCACTAACTCAAATGGATGGGAAACTGCAATTGACTCCAACCGTCCTTCCGCAACTCGAGAGGGAGTATTACGAGCTTGGCACCAAACGCAGCTATGCACGTACCGGATAATATCACGTCGCATCTTCGGCCAATAGAAAGACTTATGCAGCTTCTTGATTACACAACGATGTCCTATATGCCCACCTAGAACAGGAGAATCATGGTAAGCATGGAGAAATCGTGGAATAAAGATAGAAGGCACCACCAGCCGTAAATGATCATCAAGATCCGTTCCCACAAAATAAAGAAGGCCATCTTCAAGGCGATATTGAGAATGTAAATGCCAAAAAGGCAAGTCATCAGCAAGTGATGCAGGATTCTCAAACCCATCTTGAAGCCTTCGAATCCATGGCTCAAGCTTTTGAGCCTCGCGAACCTCATCAAGCGAAGGTAGATCTTGCTCTGCACCTTGTGGACATTGAACATCAAGTATAGCAACTGCCGACAGCACAGAATCCTCGTCTAGAAAATCCATAGATGCTGGAACGACAGGCTGGTCAGAAACATGAGAAGAAAGTGGAGAAGGAAGAGGAGCTCGAGAAAGGGCATCAACATTAGCCATAGAACTCCCTGGGCGATGAACAACATCAAAATCATATATCTGAAGCTTCAAAGCCCACTAAGTAGTACGACCAACTAGGTTCTTCTGCTTCAATAATGAAGTAACAGCAGCATGGTCACCTTCAAGTAACATCTGAGAACCATATAGATATGCATGAAGTTTCTCGAAACCCCAGACTGCTGCTAAACACTCCTTCTCTGTCGTGGAGTAGTTCATCTCCGCTGGTTGTAATGTACGGCTTATATATGCAATGGGATGGCGCTGACTAAGCACACTTGAGCTCTCTTGCATTAACACACCTCTAAGACCAATGTCAGAAGCATCCACATGCAAAATAAAAGGTCGAGTGTAGTTAGGATATGCCAAAACCGGAGGAGTTGTCAATAACTCTTTGAGATCCCCGAACACCTGCTCACAATCCGAAGACCAAATGAAAGATGACGTTGATGACTTCAGCAATGCTCGCAACGGTGCAATGCAATCATAAAGCTAATCCACAAAACGCCCGAGATACTGCACCTTGCTCAAGAAGCACTGCACATCATTCACACACTTTGGAGTAGGGAACTTTAGAATAACCATAAGTTTGTCAGGATCAACTTGCAAACCCTCACAAGAAATATATACCCAAGATAAGTTGTGTCCTTGGATCCAAACATGCACTTCGACCACTTCAGCTTTAAACCAACGTCGCGTAACTGATTCAACACTTTACAAACATCACCAACGTGCTCTTCCCACGTCCCCTCCGAGTGGATCAAGACATCATCAATGAAGTCAGTAGTCATCTTCGGCATATCGCAAAGAACCTCGTCCATCATCCATTGAAAAGTTACTGGAGCATTGTTCAAACTAAATGGCACACCAAGAACTCGTACAAACCAAATGGTGTACGAAAAGCAATCTTAAGAATATCTTCTTTGGCCATCGGTACTTGCCAGTACCCAAAAGCAAGATCTAGCTTGGTGAACCAATGACTTCGCACCAGACGATCTAAGAGATCAGTAGTGTGAGGAAGAGGGTACACATCTGGGATCGTTACGTCGTTTAACGGACAATAGTCGATACAGAAACGAATACTCCCATCAGGCTTCGTCACAAGATAAGGTTCACATGCCCAAGGACTTCGCGACTTCCAAATAACACTTTTCTCCAACATCTCCTTGACATTTGTATGTAAAATCTTGATCTCCTTTGGTGACTGACAATGAATAGGAACCTTGATTGGACGAGCATCCCTAGTTGGAATCGGACGATGTGTGGCAATCTTGGCTCCAGACGATAGGTCAAATTCAAAGAGATCAGAATACTTCTTCATGAGCTGGTCAACTGTTGCAACACAAAGATTGTCGGAGGGATCGAAAAAGGGAAGAGCATAAGATGATGGAAACATAGGAGGAAATAGTGGGGGAACAAAAGTAATGGAAGCAGAGGTAGAAGTAGAGGGATGAAGAGGTACGGAAGTGAGAGGAATGGATGAAATATAAGGAAGTATGAGACAAGGGGGAGAAGCCTCAAAGTCACATTTAGCATGATTGTGCTGCAACCAATCCATACCAAAAATGAGGTCAAAAGCTTAACTTGGCACCACCCGCAAAACTGCAACTCAAGCTCAAGATCGCCACACGCACAACCAGGTCTACCTCATCCTATGCACATGCATGTGTACGGCCATTGCCATAAAGAATGAAAACTGGTTCCGCCGCACGACACAAGTGTAGACAACAACGTGTGGCAACAGGTTGAGCAATAAAAGATAAACTCGAACCTATATCAACCAACATGGAGAGAATAATAGGAGACCTCTTGTTATAAAGACGAGCTTGGAAAGTAAACACTGGATGAACTGGTGCCGAGTGAACCCCTTGATGATACTCCCGAAAGAAAGATGGAGGGGTCACTAACTTATTCGTGCAAGGTCCCTCCATTACTCGAGCAACTCCTCGTTTCCCAGATGCATCTTGGTGTCCAAACCTTCCACTGCAGCAGCACCAATGGGACGTTGCTGACGCCAAGGTCTCCACCTAGGAAATGGAGGTTGCCAATCTAGAAAACGTCGACAACACTGATAAGTATGACCAACTTCATCACATGCCCAACAGCGAACATCATGGCCACGACCACGTCCTCGCCCTTGGCCTTGGACTCGAGCAGCAGCAGCATCAACCTCCATTGGAATAGGACTATCACCCATAGGAAGTGGAGCTGAAGGACGTGCAGTGAGAAGAGGAAGAGGCGACACCTCATAACGTTGTGCCAAGCAAAGAGCATTGTCAAGGGTGGCGGGAGCAAGTGCATGCACAAATCTGACAAGATCTTGATGAAGTGCTAGCCACAACATTCCTAGCTTGATCCGCTCCGATATATTTGGCTCCGCACGAAGCAAAAGACTTCGGAAACGAACACCAAATTGCATCACTAACTCAAATGGCCCTTGGCAAAGATGATGCAATTGTTGGAAGGCATCCTCATAGTCGTCGGCATGTCCGAAAGCACGTTTGAAGATGTTCGGGAGAACACTCCAATCCCCACAAGTGGCTGCGCTCAAACCATTGTACCACTGCAACGCCGTCCCTTGAAGACACGTGGGAAACTCATGCAAACATCAAGCATCATCCCAAGAATGATATGTGGCAATCACTGTGAAGTGATCAAACCAATAGTACACATCATCCCCAGGATTCCTGCGAAAAAACTCCAGCCAAATGCGAGGATTGGCACAAGAGTAGGAGGAGTTGTACCATGTGCCGTGAACACCACCATCAACTGAGTTTGGTTGTTCAATTGCAAACACATAGCATCAAGCAATTGTACTAATTGCTACTATAGAGTCAAAGGAGGAGATTGTTGATCTACCATGAAGATGAACGAAGAAAGAGCAAAAGAAGATAAATGACAAAAAGCTGGAAAGAAATGGTAGATCTAGACAATGCAAAAAGCTAAATCTAAACCAAAATCCTAAAAGGAAAGAACAAAAGAAAAGAAATGGAAAAAGTTAAATTTAGACGATGCAAAAGTTAGATCCAAACCAAAATCCCAAATCCAAGCATTCCTCAGGGACAATCAAAGGTGCCCCTCATCTCCACCAATGTGAGTGCATGATATATATACAGAAATGTGCATATCAATTAGCCCAAAAACCCTAGCTTATATATAAGAGCGAGTGGTCTGGATTGAAACCAATCCGACGGCTACTAAAATCCCATTACACTAATATTAGTATATGGCATTGTAGCCATACACTTGGCCCTCACAACACAAATTATATACAAAATACATATTGGATAATTGTAATTTTTTTTATCATATCAATTTAGGATTTTATAACATTTTTTGTGGTGGCCAAATGTGGGCTATAAAATCCATGGGAAGGAATCCGAATGGCAAAGTTAGGCAAGGAACACTAATGTATTAAATGCTAAACCAACTTTTTTTTCTTTTGCAAGTGAGGAAGGCAAAAAACTTTTCATTCGTGGCACTGCCACAAGCAAAGATTGTGATGTAGGTCTCATGGGAAGTTTGTGGAGATAAACCTAGATGACTTTGTTATTTAAAATCTGAGCTGGTTATTCACTCCAAGATTCAAAGAAAATGAAGTGTAGTAGGCTTGAATTTGATAATAAGAGTTGGGTATAGTGCTTTAGTAGGCTTGACTTTTACTGATTGATGGATGATAACAAAATGTATTAAAATGAATTTGATCAGTTAAAAGAATATTCTGCCAGCTGCATGCCTGCTCCCTCGTTGTTAAATAGGGGCAAACTATTTTGATAAATTACAATAATTCAAAAATGGAAGATATTACTCTTCTTATGTTCGTGATTTGCTCTTCTCTCATACTATTTCCATCTGCAGCTATAGAACTTTGCAATTACACCATTGAGTTTTATGATTTCTCAAGCGGTCCTCGTATCAGATGCAATGAACAGAGTGCTTCAGTCAAGCTCTCAAATCTCAATGGCGACTCTGCCCAAGTCACTGGCTTGAAAGGCTCTTTCTGTGGAGGGAATTCTGCAACAGTCATGGCACCTTGTGACTACTGCATTATCACTATAAATGTCTCCCCTCAAAGAATGGTTCCAGGCTTGGTGACGGTTTTTCGTGAAGGAATGTTGGAAAATGAGTACTTCTTCCGTTTTTCAAGTGAAGTGCTCACTGAGTGTCCCGGTTTTAACGTCGCTAGTAATTTTGCCATTGGCTTCAATCGGGAGTTTTTCCTCTTTCCAACAACATGCATGTACAATTCAAGATCAAATTTCCTGATGTGTCCTGGTTGCTCAGCTTCAGGGACGGTAAATAATTCTTTATCATATCCTTCACAAATCCAAATTAACATTTTTCAACTTTTTTTGGCTTATATTTCAACTTAGTGCTCGTATTCCATCAAGCTGGATGCCCAGACATTGTTCCTATGTGTCACAAGTCAGAAGATTGAGGTGTCAATTTACAACGATTACGATAGAAATGTTGGGCGGGGATCTGGGGAGTCTGCAGCTTTTGTAGCATCTCGCAGTGACTTTCAGCAAGGAATCACTGTCATTGGGCGATGCGTGGATTTTTGTGCAGTTGGGGTTCAGATATATGATACAAGTTGCTCATATCAAGTGAATCAGGTGAATGTTATGGGTTCAAACAACATCTCTCGTACTTTCCAGGTTGGTGAAACCTTAAGCCCGAACCAAGTCATCTTCCTAAGGAACTATGCTTCAGTATACAGAACTCAGTGTGGTCGGCCTAATCCATACCCCATCATGATTGGTGGAACAACTGTACTCGTTCCAAGGGCCTGTGAAACTAACTTTACTGCTACACCAACTAGAATCACATGTCCATGCTAAGGAAACTTAAGCATGGAAATAATAAAAATAATGGGGGCCAGTCCTACGAAGACAGTCAGACCTGAATTTCAGAATAATGTTGAGTATTTAGGTCCTCCTAGTGTGCCATGTGGAGTGGACACATCAGCTAGTTAAGAGTTGTGACCTTTCGTTAATTGCTGAATATACTTATTATAATGCATCAGAGACTTCTTCCAGAATTCCTACATGGTATCAGAGACTGAGTTTTGCTGATATTCAGAGAGCCCTATGGAGAAATAAGATGGTAGTGATCCAGATTGAACCACCAGATGTGGTGGAAAGATGAAAGCATTTAGATGATGCTTTCAGCATGAGGAACAACTCAGATTTTGGCCTAGTGAGTGATTTGAGTTAACAGAGGATCTAGGCAATGGAGGATTCCCTTTTCTGGTAGATTGTTTGCATCCCATGTGCTAGAAGCCAAGAACGAGATGGTGCTGAGATTGCAATTGGTGGCAGGGGAGAAATGCCAGGGCACAGAGTGCTCAGACTGGTCACATGGGGGAATGTCAGCCAAAGGAACAGTGACATCCAATTGGGTAGGAACCCATCAGGCACATATATGCAAAATACATATTGGATAACTATACTTTTTTTATCATATCAATTTGGGATCTTGGAACATTTTTTGTGGTGGCCAAGTGTGGGCTATAAAATCCATTGGGAGGAATCCAAATAACAAAGTTAGGCAAGGAACACTAATGTGTTAAATGCTAAACCAACTTTATTTTCTTTTGCAGGTGAGGAAGGTAGAAAACTTTTTATTTGTGGCATTGCCACATGCAAGGATTGTGATGCAGGTCTTATGGGAAGTTTGTGGAGATAAACCTAGTTGACTTTGTTATTTAAAATCTAAGTTGGTTATTCACTCCAAGATTCAAAGAAAATGAAGTGTAATAGGCTTGAATTTGATAATAGGAGTTGGGTATAATGCTTTAGTAAGCTTGACTTTTACTGATTGATGGATGATAACAAAATGTATTAAAATGAATTTGATCAGTTACGAGAATATTCTGCCAGCTGCATGCCTGCTCCCTCTCTATTAAATAGGGGCAAACTATTTTGGTAAATTACAATAATTCAAAAATGGAGATATTACTTTTCTTCTGTTCATGATTTGCTCTTCTCTCATACTATTTCTATCTGCAGCTGTAAAACTTTGCAATTACACCATTGAGTTTTATGATTTCTCAAGCGGTTTTCGTATCAACTACAATGAACAGAGTGCTTCAGTCAAGCTCTCAAATCTCAATGGCAACTCTGCCCAAGTCACTAGCTTGAAAGGCTATTTCTGTGGAGGGAATTTTGCAACAGTCATGGCACCTTGTGACTACTGCATTGCCACTATAAATGTCTCCCCTCAAAGAATGGTTCCAGGCTTGGTGACGGTTTCTCATGAAGGAATGTTGGAAAAGGAGTACTTCTTCCGTTTTTCAAGTGAAGTGCTCACTGATTGTCCCTGTTTCGACGTCGCTAGTGATTTTGCCATTGGCTTCAATCAGCAATTTTTCCTCTTTCCAACAACATACATGTACAATTCAAGATCAAATTTCCTGATGTGTCCTGGTTGCTTAGCTTCGGGGACAGTAAATAATTCTTTATCATATCCTTCACAAATCCAAATTAATATTTTTCAACTTTTTTTGGCTTATATTTCAACTTAGTGCTCGTATTCCATCAAGCTGGATGCCCAGACATTGTTCCTATGTGTCACAAGTCAGAAGATTGAGGTGTCAATCTACAACAATTACGATAGAAATGTTAGGCGGGGATCTGGGGAGTCTGCAGCTTTTGTAGCATCTCGCAGTGACTTTGAGCAAGGAATCACTGTCATTGGGCGATGCGTGGATTTTTGTGCAGTCGGGGTTCAGATATATGATACAAGTTGCTCATATCAAGTGAATCAAGTGAATGTTATGGGTTCAAACAACATCTCTCGTACTTTCCAGGTTGGTGCAACCTTAAGCCCAAACCAAGGCATCATCCAGAGGAGCTATGCTTCAGTATACAGAACTCAGTGCGGTCAGCCTAATCCGTACCCCATCATAATTGGTGGAACAACTGTACTTGTTCCAAGGGCCTGTGAAACTAACTTTACTGCTACACCAACTAGAATCACATGTCCATGATAAGGAAACTTAAGCATGGAAATAATAAAAATAATGGGTGGCCAGTCCTATGAAGATGGTCAGACCTGAATTTCAGAATAATGTTGAGTATTTAGGTCCTCCTAGTGTGCCATGTGGAGTGGACACATCAGCTAGTTAAGAGTTGTGACCTTTCGTTAATTGCTGAATATACTTATTATAATGCATCAGAGACTTCTTCCAGAATTCCTACATGGTATCAGAGACTTGAGTTTTGCTGATATTCAGAGAGCCCTATGGAGGAATAAGATGGTAGCAATCCAGATGAACCACCAGATGTGGTGGAAAGATGAAAGCATTTAGATGATGTTTTCAGCATGAGGAACAACTCAGATTCTGGCCTGGTGAGTGATTTGAGTTAACAGAGGATCTAGGCAATGGAGGATTCCCTTTTCTGGTAGATTGTTTGCATCCCATGTGCTAGAAGCCGAGAAGGAGATGGTGCTGAGATTGCAATTGGTGGCATGAGAGAAATGCTAGGGCCACAGAGTGCTCAGACTGGTCACATGGGGAAATGTCAGCCAAAGGAACAGTGACATCCAATTGGGTAGGAACCCATCAGGTGCCCTAATAGAAAGAGGGAGAGAGCAGCAATGAGAGATGAATTGCCCACAATCTGCAGAGCATAGATACAATTTCTTGAAAGATGCATGTGATAAGGATTTTCCCAGGCTCATGTCAGATGAGGATTTAGGTCCTCTTATGACATGAGTGTATCATGTGGAATGGACACATCAACAATCATGGTAATTAAGAGTTGTGACATTTCGTTAATTGCTGTATATACTTATTATAATGCAATGATGATCGAACCCATTGTGACCCTTCATCTAAATTTCCAACAAATAAAATGTGTGATGTTATGTTCTATCATTCAAAATGATAAAGCCTATTAAATTTGAATATTCAACTAAAACCAGAGTTAATGAACCAAAATGAAGATAGATTGATTTTTGTTTTTGAAAATAAAACTAAAACCATTGACTTATAAATCTTAAACTATAAACACTTAATTAATCTACTTTTAATTTGTTTAGCTTTTTCAGATTTTTCTTAATTTAAATAAAAACATTTAAGTCTTAAAGCAGCTTTACATTAACCTTCTACCAAGAGGCACAGAAGGTGATGAGATAATCAGACCCTGCAGTGCAAAACAGCGGAACATTAGTATCATCAAACGGGTAAGTCTTTGCCCGAGGACAACACTCCTTGAACAGCAAACTGAACTGATTTGTATGGCATTTATCCGGTCCCAAGAACTCATCCTCGCAGCAAAACTCATCAGCGCCAAACGCTAAGAAAGGACTGTTGCAAGCAACTGGAGTTCCCCTCGAATTCCAAACCAGCAGCTCCGAAGGACACCGCGAATTCAAGTCGCAGCTGCAGCCACCACTGAGGCAAACCGGATTGCTGCTTGAAACTTTCACCGCCAAGTTGTAGCCTTCGACCAGAGAGACGCTGTACTCGTCGATGAAATCGCGATGGAGCTTGAACTCGACTGTGGTAGCCGGGGGCGAATAAGTGCTGTTGCATCCGATTGCATTTGAGCAATCTCCTGTTTCGCAGCAGCCTGTGCCTAGAACTGTGTCAAACTGACAATTGGGGCGCCCCCAGAACTTGCCTGACCATCCCGTCGAAGCATAAACGTCAAAGAGTTGCCATGAGTCTAGCTTTGATCCTCCCTTTCCCAGCTGCGGATGACCGGAGTTTGGTAACCACGCAGGCCAAACGGGGAATGGACATGCGTTCCAGAGACGAATCCTTGTTGCTTCGGTTCCTGGTAACGGAGTGAACACAGAAAACAGAAGCAGGGAGATGCTTACCACTTCCGAAGATCAAAAGCTGAAGAAGCTTGAAGCTTGAAGGCGATTTCATTGCTTCCGTAATGCCTCCTCTTCTGCAAAAGCTTTTGTACCAGGGGAAAGGAAAAGTAAAGCTGCTGATGCTGTCGTTCACTTGTAGCTAGAGTTGTCTCCACGAAACCACAAACACCTGAAACTTCAGTCACAAGCATTACCGTAGTTTAAAGGCTTCCGAATGCAAACTCCAGAATCTAAATGGCTTCCTTCCTCCCTCCTTCTACCTTGACTAGCCGCAACGTATTGGCTCCAGTGATCGTTTTCCTGATTCTCACAATCTCTGGTATAGGATTGCTTCAGCGTATGACGGATGATGTCTGGGACTGGAGCTGGGCAAAGGAACTGGATTTTATAGCACGGCCATCCTCTGGCCGGATCCTGGTAACAACCAGAAAGGAAGGCATTTTGTGCAGCCTGGATGCAAAGGCATTTCCTGTGCATGAGCTATCAATGGACGAAAGTAAAAAGATGTTTTGGAAGTTTGCCTTCGGTGTGCATGATCCACAACCCAGTGACCCTGATGTTGTGAGATTTGCCGAGGAAATAGCTCAAAAATGTGAGGGACTTCCTCTAGCTCTGGAAGTGATTGGCAGTGCCATGGCTGTCCACAGAAGTGAAGGGCCACATGTGTGGGAAGAACGATATAAGAGGTTGCACTTGTCCAATGACCCAGACGTTGAGAAGCAGATGTTCAAGCGCTTGAAGTTCAGCTATGACGAGCTGGGAAACTATGAGGGTGAAAAGCTGCAAGAGTGCTTTCTCTATGTGGCCGCATTCCCAGAAGACAAGAAGATTGAGTTTTCTGAGTTGAGGAAATGTTGGATGGAGGTTGGGTCAGAACTCTCACCCACACCGATTGTCAATGAACTGGAACGGAGATGTCTGGTCAAATAGATAAGTCTTGGAGGGATGACGAATTTATAATCGTACACGATATGCTACGCAAACTGTGCATAAGAATCTTAAAAGGGAAGTACGGTCCACAGCAAGAGCACGAGAAGGGATGCCTGTTTGGATATGACTGGACAATTGGCATTCAGGATGCAACATTTGCTAAAGTCTCATTCATCTCAAAGAATGTTAGCAGCTATTTATCCGATAATCATGTGCGAGATGTCTTACTTTTGGATAAATGTGAAGGAGTTTCTAATGTGGATGACAGTCTTATCAAACGCATAGAAGGTGTCAAGGTACTGAGCTTGCGGGAATATGCTATGAGATCCATTTTATTCCAGAGAGCATTTCCAAGCTGAAAAATCTTCAAGTGCTTGACATTCGAGGAACAGATGTGAGTGAATTACCAGATGCGCTTTTCAGCCTGACATCGCTGAAATTTCTAAAATGTGATTCATGCACGCAGTTTAACATTGCATTACTCCCCCAGCTCTCCAACTTGGAAGAGCTGGAGCTCGACGTTGATCCAAACGAGGACTCATCAGTTGTGGATTGGACTAGAATTTCGCGTAAACTAAGACATTTAAATCTAGAAATGAGACAGGGTCCAATGAAGGTGCCAGAAAGCATGGGGACACTGGAGCACATTGAAACATTGTATTTATGTGCAAAGAGCATCGACTTTGCCAGTGTCGTTGGACGATGGCAACTTATCAACCTAACACCATGTGAAATTTGTGTGGAGTACATCAGTAGAGCTCCCTTGAAGCGAATGTTTAAGAACTCAATCAGGCTTCAACAGTTTTACATCGATGGGGTAGAAGACAGTGAAAATAGTGATGACAGCTTTAAATGGTTGCCCCACCACCTAGAAACACTTGACATTGACTGCGGTGGTATCACTTGTTCAACCTGGATGGATCATTCCCTTGTCTTGGATATCTGCGTCTTACTAATCTACACATTGCACAGTCAGAATTCAAGGATGATTTGGCTGCCAGTCTTCCAAATCTGAAGCAGTTGGACTTTTGGCTAGCTCCTGATATTGAATGGGAACACTCGCCTCTCTTTGTGGCACAGCTCCCCAATCGCCTCGAGAGTCTGAAAATAACGGGTTGCATAAAGAGACTGTTGTTGCCAACAGAGAGGTCATCACTCAAAGGCTCAGATTCTGGTGCACGAAGATGCAAAATGATTTCTTTGAGCCATCAGATCAAATGACTGATATAGAAGATGTGCGCTTTGATGAGACTATCGTTCCATTGTCCATTGCATCGCTGCCAGGTTTGAAACGTCTTACCATTTATGGGCGAAGCGTCATACAGAACGAAGCACTGTGGTTCCACACTCAGAGCCAGGGCGCACTTCCCAGGCTGGAATCGCTAATCTGCCCGGAAGGCATGAAAATTCCACCTTGGCTTGAGGACCGCCCCAATCTCAAGATATAGAAGTTTTAATTTCCAAAGCGTTTTCTGTAGTTTTGACGTCTCACCTTTACGTAGTTCGACATATTTCTACTCTAAATCAATATATACAAAAATGCGACTGCACCGCTACTCTTCCACCAGGAGAGCTTCGCCTCTCACGCCCCTGGCAATCTCTAGCACCTCGGGTTTGCTCCTTGTCAATTCCAATTCTTGTTCAGCTGCTACCTCGGTTTTGCGCACAGCAGCACCACCTTTGCCGGCTCTTATCCTCGCCAGGAAACCTCTCACGAGAGCCTGCATTTTCGTCGCAGCGCCCTGGATGTACACGGCCTGGATCCGCTTCTCACGCTCGATGCGCAGAGTGAGAGGCAACCCCTGCGTTAATTCGAGCCAAACGTAAGTATCAAAAGCTTGGAATAGCAGCTACTTACAGTTGGTCCGATCTTATACAGCGTCAGCGTTTCCAGCAGCTCCTTGAAAGGGATTCCTTTGTTTGGAACTCGAAAACTCATCACCTCGTACTCTATTCTCATCTACCTGAGGAGAACAAAGAAAAAAACGAGTGAGAGACAAAGAGAGATTGACAGGAACCCGCGAAACCATTGGGTCGAGTATTTGTAGCGCCGGCCGAACGGATCCCCGAGGGCGTTTCAAATCGTCGCAGCTTGTGCATGCCAATGTATCCTGTAGCACTGGACGATTGTAAAGTTAGTTCTACAAGGACTTGAACGTTAAGTGGCTTACTTGGGATCGAATCGTTCTTGGCTCCACAAGTTTCTATATGCTAACAGGTGCTCCAGCATGACCATAGAGTTCTCGTTCACAAGGCCGAAGGTTACAGCATCCAGTATGACAGCCACCAACAAGTTCATGAATATGTGACTCCCGACCAAGACCAAGAAGGCAAAGAAGATAATGCCGCCCTCTGGATAGCCACAATCATCGCCGAGTAGTGTTTTACCGTTGGTGCAGGCGGGTGCATCAATTGTGGTATCCATCATAACGCAAGACCAGTTATCAAGAGTTGTAACCTGTACAAGAACAGCGAAACTGAAAGTGATAGAAAAACAAGCCTCAGAGGTGAACTCCTGCTCCGAAATTTGCTGCCATCCGGGAGCAAGATCTGCGAGAGAGGTCCTGCCAGGAGTTCTGCGCTGCCTTGGTATAAGCTCGTATGGCTTGGTCATAATGCACCGCTTTAAAGCCTCCCGCTCCCCTTCCAAGCGACATGATCGATTTTCTGGCAGAGAGAACAGCGACGGAGGGAGAAGCGGTCCTCGTCGGGATCCAATCCACGTCGGGAGAAGCGGTCCTCGATGGTTCCCACTCGATCATCTTTGGAGGCGGCGGCGCTTCCGCAAGATCATCGCGCATGAAATCCTCGTCGCCGTCAATCTGTGCCTCCTGTGGCTGCCTCGCCCTGGAGAAGAGCTCTTGTTTGTTGTCGGCCGCCCATAGAGCCGAGCGGTCTCATCTCGCTCTGGCATCACCGCATACAAACATCGTTCCAATGCTGCGTAGAACAAACGGATCGAGCGCACGCCTTGGTGCAAGCATCCAAATCCGAGACCCCATACACAGTGACGCACAAATTGGGCGTCACATCCTTTTCAAAGCTGCCCACTCGCTTCATCATCGGATCTGACACGCACACGCGCTTGCAAGCGAATCTATCCTGGGAATCCAAATCCTGCTGCTGCTGCTCGCTCTCATCGAGCGATGATCGCCAGCGCCGCCATCTCTCCGCAATGCCAATCACCATTGTTAAAGCTAGAAAGGGGAAAAAGTGAGTGAGGTGGGCATCTTTCTGTCCAACCAATGTAAATCATGCTCGCCACTCTCTTCCCTTGCATCACTAGCACTTGAGGTATATGACACAGCGCCACTCTTGCCGCTCTTCCCGCGCCGCCACAGCCGGATCATCGTGGCGGAGCCTGTGATTCCCTAGCACACGAGCCACTAAGCTATCCACTCGTAGATTAGAAGGATTGTATCGATATACAAGGAAAGAAAGAATATCCACTTGGAGCCAGAGGGTACGGCCTCGATTGTGCCAAACCCGGGAAAGGAGAAGAGCCTCACGTCACATCGCTAGACAACGCTCTTAAAGAATTTTGGAGCACGGCATCAATGGGAGTCGAACCGCGACTGTTGCTAGTCGAACCCCGGATGTTCTCCACGTGCGGTAGGGTTGAAGGATTGTGTGGATGGGGGGGATTGTCGACTGTGGTGTGCCGCGCGGTCATCATCAGCAATGGCGCCGCTGGAGCTGAGCATCAATCCATTGGTTTGGTCCGGGCGCTCGGCCTTGCCAGCAGCTACACCATCTATAAGAGTTCTTTTGCTCGCTGCGCGCGTCTTGTTCCCGGCGCTGGCATCACATCCAAGGGTATTGTGGATTTTTCGGAGCTCCTAGTCTCGATCCGGTTCGTGGCGCGCCCCAAATTTCGCACAGCCGATGCATGACGACGGTGTAGCGGCATCGGGTGTCGATGACCACTATTCCAGGTCTCGCGTTTTCATGTGTGCAAGAGGATTGGACAGAATTGATGAGGAGATAGATCGCTCGCCGGTATGCTCAGCAGGCGCTATGATCCACCGTTACCGGTAAAACATCCTACTGGAACACCGCCAACGCGCAGATCAACAAGGTTATGTATTCTCCTCTACAGGAAGAATGTGCTTCCACCGCTTTGAGTAAGACCAAGATCGGCGCATCGGTGTGGATTTCGTTGGAGCGAATGCGAACAGTGAAGCCGGTGCTTGTTCTCGGGCTTTTTGATACTCTGAAGATCGTGCCAGTAGTATCGAACATGGTACCGCATTGTCGTCCAGGATCTTGCGAATGGTCATCTTTCGTTCCTTTTGCCGCTTCTTCTTCACAGGTGTTAAGAATGGAACCTAGAGTTCGTGGTGTTTCGTACATGAAGGATTACGGCAACGCGAGGTGGATCGAGAAATGAGGATCGATCAGAAGAACACGCTCGTGAGTAGAGTTGGAACGAAGAAGGCCAAGAACGCGGTAAGTTTTCTATTGTTTCTATTGTTTCTTCGTTTTTTTTTCTTACAACTTTTTCTCCAGCTGCAAAGAATGTCGAGAGCTGATTGATCTAAGGACGCGCATTTTGATTCTGGAGGCCATGGAAGGCGAGGACACGACTTACCGATCGCTGCTGCGGGAGCTCCAGGTAAGCCTCGGGTGCTCGCGAAATATTGCCTCTGGAGTTTCTCACGATCGCGGTGGATCGGCCGCGCGTAGAGCATCTGGGAGGAGATGGGGGAGAGCGACGAGGAGAGGGACAGAATGCTGCTCCAGCTGGAGCAAGAATGCCTGGATGTGTACCGGTGGAAGGTGGATCAAGCGAATTGCGTGAGGGCTGGGCTGCACCAGCTGCTGGCGGATTCCGAGTCGGAGCTCGCGTCGCTCCTGTTGCTCCTGGGTGATCGCCCTTGCACGGTATGCTTTGTTTGATCCATCTCACAGTGCTTTTCCAATGCCCGTTGTTCTTCCTCCCAGTTAGAGAAGAGGTCGGGCAATACTCTGCGGGAGCAGCTCTTGTCCGTCTCACCTCAGTTAGAATGCTTGCGTCTGCGGAAAGAGGAGCGGCTGATTTGAGGACGTGCAATGCCAGATACAAAGGCTCTCTCAGGAGATATCGCCAGGGACATTGCAAGAGGCCGAGAATGTATATTATTATATCAGGTATAAATTTATTCTGTTTACATTTCTTGGCTGATGTGTCGTGTGCACAGGGATGGTGGACTTGTCAGAGCTACTTGCTACAATCGAAAGTAGTATCGCGGAGGCGAAGGAAGAATCACTCGGTAGACAAGATATAATGGAAAGAATGGAACGATGGATTAGTGCATGTGAAGAAGAAAGTTGGCTTGAAGAATACAATAAGGTATGAGCGTTACGCTATTTCACTTATTCATTTTCGATTGTAGGATGAAAGCCGCTTCAATGCAACCAGAGGAGCACATTTGAATCTAAAACGTGCAGAAAGAGCTCGTGTCATCGTGGCCAAACTCCCCAGTGCGTTTGAATTCTTTGTTTGCTATTTCCTTTTCTCAGTTTTCACAACCCTTTTGCAGATCTTCTTGAATCATTGAAGTCCAAAACGCGAAAGAGGCAGGCCCTTCTTATATAACGGGGTAAGTAAGTGATTTTCGTAGACGCTTCTGAGAGTGCTTTGCAGATTTCTCTACTGGCAATTCTAGAAGAATATAGCTTGCTACGACGAGAGAAAGAAAAAGAAAAGCGCCGACTGAGGGTAACTCTGCAGTTTAGTGCCTGTTGAGACGTTAACTGGCTAAATGCAGGAGGAGAAGAGAATGCAGGAGCAACTGCAAACTGAGCAGGAGCTGCTCTACGTCCAAAAAGGGACAGGTGGGACTTCGCGTGAGTGGAAACAATGCAAACCGACGACTTTCGATAGTCCCTGAGCTTTTACCCGCACCTAAGGCTAGCAATCAGGGTCCTCAAAAGGGTACCCGGGTGAAACGCTACTCTCCGATGTTATATTACGTTGCCTTGCGTAAGGATCCCGAAGGTTCTTCGATTGGATCAGCTCCGGATTCTCCTGTTGCAGCATGAAGGTCAGGTTTTTGTTAGAATGGACCCTTGCGTGATGTTTTGCCTGTGGTGGCCAGGGCAGTTTTGAAAATTAGGACGATAAGCGGGGTGTAAGTAGAGTTTGTTTCTTGCTATCAAGGCTAATCGAGTATCCTTTTTCCAGTGCTCCGTGTTTTGTGTATTGGGAAAGCGTAGGAGCGTGTGCTATTTGTTCAAAGCTTTCATTGGTGCAAAGCATCGAACTAATTGTTTCGTGTTAAGTTTCATTAAAGGTACATACAAGTCTTGGTTTGCTTACACTTGGAACTTTAAATTCTTCGCGCAGCTTCGGCTGTCGAGAATTGACGCAGACAAGGTTCACACAGGTTATACTCTCAAATGATTGAAAGGATCGCAGGCTTGACATGCTATGTACAAGAGAGCCGAAACAACGCTTTTAAACGGACTCCATTCCTTGGCAGCGGGCAAGGACCAAAGCATGGCCAGGGCCGGGGCTAGCTTACTTCCTGTCCTTCTCGAGAATTCTCAGGTAAGCACATCTTTCGAGCTCGCAGCTCTCTTCACTAACAGCTTCTCTGCAGGGATGCTTCACCAAAAGCGACTACAACATCTTCCCTGTTGCAGGCTGCAAGAAAGACACCGGTCCACCTTTCAAAGACGGCTGCGGCCTCGCATTCTCCGTGAACGTGACCGACACTCCGGATCCACACTCGCAGCCTGTTGGAAAGTACCGGGGAGTGGAGTTCTTCGTGGACAACGGCACCATCGCGCACCTGTCTGGGCATGTCACCTTGGATGATCTCCAGTGCACGGTGAGCTTCCAGGACGGACCGGGGCCATAGAGACTATGCGGCCTTGTTTAGAGCCTCTAGAAGTTTCCAGGAGAAGGACATTTGCTCCAGCGCGTCCAAGAGACGACTCTGGTACTTACCTGGAGACCACGTAAGAAGTTTTGGCCTTATATCGGTGCCATTTTAGCTGAAGCGGACACGATTTTTCGATCATGGAGTGTGTGAGCGGCTTGCTGAGCCAGCTGTGTGGCTTGGGTCTGGACGCTGCCAAGAAGGTTTGGGACTGCAATGCCAACATTGAAAGGCTGGGGAATGCCATGGCACCCCACATTCAGGCCAAGATCGACGCTTTCGGTCGCCACAAGGAGCGAAATGGACGTGGCTTTATGTTTTCTGAAGCGGCCGAGGAATGCTTGGAGCGTGTCAGGAAATGGAATAGCAAGGCGCAAGAACTCTTGAGATCACGCAACAACAGGATCTGGAGCCCCGTTAGACGGTATGTTTTGCAGCATTTTTGTGCAAGAAGGCTGAATTTATTTCTTCATATAGGTACAAGCGGAGTGGCAAGATCATGGAGTGCATAAGCTCCTACCAGGATCTCCTGTCGCAGATCGAAAGTCACGGGCACGAGCTGAATGTGGACATTGCGATGCTGGAAAAGGGGGGGGGGGGGGGGCAGCATCCAGGCCTTGCTTAACAAGTTTCATACTCACAAGCAACGGAATCCAGAGTTCCGCTATTCTGATGGAGCCGAGGAGTGTCTTGATCTTGTCACAAAATGGAACGACAACGCGCAAGCACTGCTGGGATCACAGTAAGCTTACACAAGAGCTCTAACAAAATATCTGTGGATCTTTCACAGGGAGAAGCGTTATGGCGAGATCTCGAAGCTGATACACAGCTACGAGGGCGATCTCCTTCCGAAAATGGAAAGGTACGAGCGAGAAGAGTTGAGAGTGATAAAGCCGAGCACTAGCTTCGCCGTACGGAGTTCCCCGCAAGACAGAGGCCCTGCAAAAAAATATGTACGGCGTGTTGTTCCTGTGGCCACGTTTGGGGGCCATGAGCAACTGCTGGATGAGGTGGTGAATGCCCTCTTGGATCCTGAAGCCCGTAGCAAATGGGTTGGACTGTTGGGAATGGGAGGGTGTGGAAAGACCACCCTCGCAAGCTGCCCGCACAATGACGAGAGGGTGCGGGAGCATTTCCATGACTACATTGTGTGGATCACTGTGAAGAAAGATGCTTCGGAGGACGATCTCAAGGCCCAGCTCCTCAACGCTCTTGAATGGGGTGAAATGAAAGAGAGGGCCAAAGGAAGCCTTGACGACGTGCAGCACTTGGCACGCGATGTTGCTGGTGGTAACCGTGTCTTGCTGGTACTGGATGATGTGTGGGACTGGAGCTGGGCAAAGGAACTGGATTTTATAGCACGGCCATCCTCTGGCCGGATCCTGGTAACAACCAGAAAGGAAGGCATTTTGCGCAGTCTGGATGCAAAGGCATTTCCTGTGCATGAGCTATCAATGGACGAAAGCAAAAAGATGTTTTGGAAGTTTGCCTTCGGTGTGCATGATCCACAACCCAGTGACCCTGATGTGGGATTTGCCAAGAAAATAGCTCGAAAATGTGAGGGACTTCCTCTAGCTCTGGAAGTGATTGGCAGTGCCATGGCTGTCCACAGAAGTGAAGGGCCACATGTGTGGGAAGAACGATATAAAAGGTTGCACTTGTCCAATGATCCAGACGTTGAGAAGTAGATGTTCAAGCGCTTGAAGTTCAGCTATGACGAACTGGGAAAGTATGAGGGTGAAAAGCTGCAAGAGTGCTTTCTCTATCTGGCTGCATTCCCAGAAGACGAGGAGATTGAGTTTACTGAGTTGAGGAAATGTTGGATGGAGGTTGGGTCAGAACTCTCACCCACAGCGATTGTCAATGAACTGGAACGGAGATGCCTGGTCAAGATATATAAGTCTTGGAGGGATGAAGAAGCTCCTGGTTATATAATCGTACACGATATGCTACGCAAACTGTGCATAAGAATCTTAAAAGGGAAGTACAGTCCACAGCAAGAGCACGAGAAGGATGCCTGTTTGGATATGACTGGACAATTGGCATTCGGGATGCAACATTTGCTAAAGTCTCATTCTTCTCATGGCAGCTTTCTATCCGATAATCATGTGCGTGATGTCTTACTTCTGGATAAATGTAAAGGACTTTCTAATGTGGATGACAATCTTATCAATCACATACAAGGTGTCAAGGTATTGAGCTTGCGGAAATGCTCTAAGATCCATTTTATTCCAGAGAGCATTTCCAAGCTGAAAAACCTTCAACTGCTTGACATTCGAGGAACAAAAGCGAGTCAACTACCAGATGCGCTTTTCAGCCTGACATCACTGAAATATCTAAAATCTACTCAGTTTGCATTACTGCCCCAGCTCTCCAACTTGGAAGAGCTGGAGCTGACCCTTGATTCAAAAGAAGACTCATCAGTTGTGGATTTGACTGGAATTTCGCGTAAACTAAAACTTCTAGAGCTAAGAATGATAGATGGTACAATGAAGGTGCCAGAAAGCATGGGGACACTGGAGCACATTGAAACATTGGTTTTACATGCAAAGAGCATCGACTTTGTCAGTATCGTTGGGCTATGGCAACTTGTCAACCTAAGAACATGTGAAATTCACATGGAATCCGTCAGTAGACTTCCGTTGAAGCGAATGTTTAAGAAATCAATCAGGCTTAAAGATTTTTCCATTTCTGGGGTAGAAGACAGTGAAAATAATGATGACAGTGGCTGCAACTACGATATTTACGCATCCGTGAAATTATAAACCTATCTTGGTTGCCCCACCGCCTAGAAAAACTTGAAATTGACTGCAGTCGTATCCACTTCTTCAACCTGGTCCATGGACCATTCCCAGGTGTTAAATTTCTGATACTTACTAATCTACACTTTGCACAGTCAGAATTCAAGGATGATTTTGCTGCCAGTCTTCCAAATCTGAAGGAGTTGGAGTTTGAGCTAGCTCCTGATATTGAATGGGAGCACTTGCCTCTCTTTGTGACACAGCTCCCCAATCGCCTCGAGTCTCTGGGAATAACGGGTTGCATAAAGAGACTGTTGTTGCCAACCGAGAGGTCATCACTCAAGGTTCAATTTCTTTCAGTATGGTGCAGGAAGATGCAAAATGATTTCTTTGAGCCATCAGATCAAATGACTGATATAGAAGCCATGCACTTGATCAGTGATGATGAGACTATCGTTCCATCGTCCATTGCATCGCTGCCATGTTTGAAACGTCTTAACATTTCGGGGCGAAGCGTGATACATAACGATGCACTGTGGTCCCACAATCACAGCCAGGGCGCATTTCCCAGGCTGAAAAGGCTAGACTGCCCGGAAGGCATGAAAATTCCACCTTGGCTTGAGGACCGCCCCAATCTCAAGACACGTAAGTTTTAATTTCCAAAGCGTTTTGGTATTCGAACGTCCCACCTCTACATAGTTTGACATATTTTCCTCTAAATTAATATACAAAAATGCGACCGCAGCACTACTCTTCCACCAGGAGAGCTTCGCCTCTCACGTCCCCGGCAATCTCTAGCACCTCGGGTTTGCTCCTTGTCAATTCCAATTCTTGTTCAGCTGCTACCTCGGTTTTGCGCACAACAGCACCACCTTTGCCGGCTCTTATCCTCCCCAGGAAACCTCTCACGAGAGCCTGCATTTTCGTTGCAGCGCCCTGGATGTACGGCCTGGATCCGCTTAACGTTAGTATCAAAAGCTTGGAATAGCAGCTACTTACAGTTGGTCCAATCTTATACAGTGTCAGCATTTCCAGCGGCTTCTTGAAAGGGATTCCTTTGTTTGGAACTCGAAAACTCATCACCTCGTACTCTATTCTCATGTACCTGAGCAGAACAAAGAAAAAAATGAGTGAGAGACAAAGAGAGATTGAGAGGAACACGCCAAACCATTGGGTCTCGTCCAACGGACCCCCGAGGGCGTTTACAAATCGATGCAGCTTGTGCATGCCAATGTATCCTGTACCACTGGACGATTGTAAAGTTAGTTCCACAAGGACTTGAACGTAATTAAGTGGCTTACTTGGGATAGAATGGTTCTTGGCTCCACAAGTTTCGATATGCTAACAGGTGCTCTGGCATGACCATAGAGTTCTCGTTCACAAGGCCGAAGGTTACAGCATCCAGTATGACAGCCACACACAAGTTCATGAATATGTGACTCCCGACCAAGACCAAGAAGGCGAAGAAGATACTTCGGCCCTCTGGATAGCCACAATCATATCAAGAGTTGTAACCTGTAAAAGAAAAGCGAAACTGAAAGTGATAAAAAAGCAAGGCTTTACCTGAAACACCGCGATGAAAGCGTTGACGAAAGTGTGAAAGTTGACAGACGGGCCAATGCAGGGTCCTTCCTTCATTGCACTGAAGAGTTGGAACGCCATCCCCGCGAACATATACATGAAAATTGCGAGAAGAGCAAGTATCTCAGCTACCGTTGGCAAACAGATGAACTTTGTTCGCATGCTCCCGCTACGTGAGGAGTGATGCAAAAAACTCAAGCAATGTAGGCAGTGCGGCTGACATAGCCCCTCACCGTCCCTTCTTTCCCATGAGACCAATGGCGGCCATTATGGAGAGTCCAAACTCCATTTGCCGTGCAACCTCGTTCTTATAGACCTTCCACTGGCGGGCAAGCGAGATGGAGCTGGCGCTAGCGGCGGCGGCGGCGGCGGCGGCGGCGGAGGGGGCTACGATTTCACGGTCAGGGGATCAGTTGCCGCCGTGGAGAAAGGAAAAACCAGGTGGTCAAACAAAAAACAATCGAGAAAAAGATGAATGAGGTACCTCGTTGCCAAGGAACTTCATCACGGATTCGAGCAGGAAATATGTTGTAATCGCACAGTGAGCCATCTGACGCCGGTCCGAAACAACTGCCGACTGGCCAGCATAGTTAGTTGCAAGTAGCCTGGAGTAGCCAAGGAGTGCGAGGATCATGCACTTTTGATATGTCAGATTGCGAATCAAGTAGAAGCACATCCCTCGGATGGGATTGCTTGGTCGTTGAGCCATCGGAATAGCATCAGTTCTCTGGATGATACGGTTCATGTCCCTCCACAGCTTCTGCCTCTCTGTGAGAAGAACTGCTCCAGAATTTTTTCCAAACTCGTTGATAAACACCCCGATGAAAACTCTGACGATATAAATCCCCCAATACAGCAGAATGCCACAAAAAACAAGGCGTTGACAGGACTCGCGTTCCGAACAGGCTGGTGGTCTTCCCTAGTGATGTACATGACAGGATACATGAAGTGCATCAGCCAGTTCTCGAAAGTGGAGCAGACGAACATACTGAGCAGGGCATTCTGAATGTTGTCGAAGTGGAAAACGTTATTAACCCAGGTTCGCGGAGCAAGGATTCCGATGTCATTAACATAGAGGCCAGCACAATATGCTCGGTGTGTGATTGTCGGGTCATTGCATTTCCAGAGAAGGCCCCGAAACTGCTGCAGCCCGATGGTTCCAAATATTAGGAGAATTGAAAATGTGAAGAGAATAACTGACACAATTGCTGGAATAGTCCGAAAAAGATTTGATAATAATGACCTCAGTCCTGTAAACCGAACCACGAAACGAAATGACCGAAGAGAAGTAAACACGGTTGGTATGGAAGTTTCATCCTCAGCGTTATACTTCAGAAGAATAAGCGCATCAGTGACGAGAATAAACAAGTCCAAGATGTTGAACCAGTTACTCAGGTACGTGTCTGGCGCAAAAACAAGTCCCTGTGCAACGATCTTCATAGCAAAAAGACCTGCTCCAGAACAATGTACAATGTCGAGCAAAATAAGATAAGCATGTGCTTAGCACAAAGTTGATCTTCTGTAAACTCCAGATGAAATCGGGGACAATTATCGGCTCTCCATCATCTCCCATCTCAACTACGAGTCAAGTATTGATGACCATCCAAACTATCACAAACCACAAGTACGGTTTACTGCCGAGGATCTTCCTAGACAGGATCCTTATCGTGTTGATAGAAGAAGCGACCCTTCTCGCAAGTACCATGGTCTCTGTATGGTTGTATGAGTTCTCTCGAGCTCTTCGTACTCCGACAGCTGGAAAGATTTCCTGTTGCTAGAGGCCCTGCTTAGATTTCTCCCAATTTTTGGACTACTGAGAATCTTGACGATCTTGAAGTGCGGTTCTTGAACCCCTCTTTTCACCGATATTAGAGGGAAAACCAGAAACCTGTAAAACTTGGGAAGAACGCCTGTGACGCGACGGCAGTGCTTCAGAAGACTCTGCAGCTGGAACGACCGATGATGGGGCCTCTAAAGCGGATCCAGTAGTACCCCCATCAGCCTTAGTTACTGCCGGGCGTTGACGACCCTGGGACCCCTTCTCTCTTAGCCTGGCTTTAACCGGTCTTACGTGATCTTTGACGCTTAACATGCGAGTTGTCATCCGTGACAAACCTTTCATTCCTTCTACCGCGCCCACAACCCAGCTTCCGCTTCTTGTGAGTGCCTGACTTTGCATTCTCTTGATGAACTTCATGTGTTCCATCTGAAAGAAAATAGTTCAGTTCTCATTTTTTACCTCACTCACCCATTGGATTCGCTTCTTCTGGTTGTCAGTAAGCTCGTTTCTCTTGAGCAAGACAGCAATGATAAGATTCATAACGACGTAAACTGTCACGACGAAGTAAAAGACGTATAAAAACGGTGCCACTACGCTGCAAACACGAATGCGTCAATACTAGAGATACTTGAGTGACTGCTTACTTATATTGAACTCCAGGTCGCAGGGAATTCCACATTTGGTTTAGCCAGGATGGTTACCGTAAACCAGACGAGCATGGCTTCCAGTATGGAATCATGATTTCCTCGCAGATACTCTTCAGGAAAGCTGTAATACTGTCCACTGTACAATTCCATGCTGATGATAGAGATTGCTATGATAACCAGAAGAAAAAAGGAAAAAAACCCCGCCAAAGAGCCAACACTTTCCATGCATTCCTCGCAGATACTCTTCAGGAAAGCTGTAATACTGCCCATTGTACAATTCCATGCTGATGATAGAGATTGCTATGATAACCAGAAGAAAAAAGGAAAAAAACCCCGCCAAAGAGCCAACACTTTCCATGCAAGTAGCCTGTATCACGTACTAAAATCAATCAAAGTGAATGCAGCAACTCACCACTACACTGGGATGTTTTGCAACATACTTCTTTGAAGAGTAAAACCACCGCATGATTGTTAAATTTGGAAACGAATGAGAACAATAGATATCATAACGATTATCAAGTCCAGCAAATTCATTCCTGGAAATTTAAGGATCAGACCAGAAGACAACCGGAAACAATGTACTCACCGTGGCAAAAAATATCGCCAGGACCGTACCCTAGAAAGTACAGCAGAAGTTCCGCGCTAAAAGAAAAAAGCATTACTGCTTGCAACCCGTCTGCATACAAAATTTATCAGATGAATGAACAGAAAGGAAGTCGTGAAATGAATACCGAGCGTATGCAACAACCGTTTTGACATGCCATACTTGAAGGACGATAAGAGCACAATGTTATCAATGTCTTATTGGCTCGCTGCCCTTCAGCATCCTTCACATCATGCATGACGAGGCTCCATCCTTCCACAATTATCACCTGCAGAGTGACCACTTTGAAGTGTGCTAAAGGCGATAAGATGCTATGAAGTGACACAAACCTGAAACATGGTAAGCAGCGAATACCAGAGATAATCAAAAGTTGTCGCGGATTCTGGTATGTCTACAAACAAAAAGATGGATAAGGAATGAGCTTATAGGAAAAACTCACCATACAGTTCTGAAATGGTGGACATACGTAGCCGCCAGCAGCTTTTTTGTCACAAAAGCGCATGGGATAAGCAAGTTGCTTGTCCGCTGTTCGAAAGCACCTGCCCAAGAGGATTTTGATTTCACGTGATAAGAACTATCAAGATTACCTTTGATTCATCGAGCTTTGCAAGAACTGCGTGCCGAGTAGAGAATAGAAAACCAACAGAAAAAACGTCAAAAGGATAACGTTTTGGAGAGGACCAACGCTCTTTTTCACGGCCGCCGTGATGGCCTATTGTCAAGTGTTAACAGTGCACAGATCAGCCGAAAGGAGATTTACAAACCATACTATGACATCGGCAAAAAATGAGACGTGCTTCAACGCTAGCAGGCCCCGAAACACGCGGAACACGGCTGTCCGCGCGAAAAAATCATGTCCAGTTATGCACCTCCCAAAGAGCTGGGGAAACACTTACGACCATCAAGTACAAAAGCTCAACATTACCAGGAATCGAAAACAATGACAAAGTCGAGCCTATGGATTCCACATGTAGCAGTGACGACCTCTGGTAAAACCAAGAGCCGAAATTTGTAAAACCATTTCAATCCTGCAAACACAAGTGTGAGGAGAAACAAGGATGGTAAACTTCTATCCATGTACTGATTGTAGAGAAGCCTAAAAATGTATAAGCGTGACGGGCTGTAGAGGCCACAAATTCCAAGCGCAGTGCCCTCCATTCTTGCTCCAGTCCTGACAGCACTCCGCCTTGCCTTTCTTCCAATATTCTAGAAACAGAACATAAGAACTCTCCAAAGTCAAAAGAAGTGAAGTTACCATGAGCCTCTTGATCGCAGTGTAAGCCCTCTTGCAGTTCTTGGTTGCCCGGGAATCGGGAATCGCTGGGGCCAGTTGATCCAGTGCGGCAATCAATGCGGCAGATAAAGACGATGACACTGCTCGGTCGCGATCCGGTGCTCCTTTGCTCAATCGGAGGCAGCCATGTCGGATGCGGAGCTATGAAATCGTGATCTTCTTGCGGGACGGGATCACTGCAAGAAGTATTTCCAGGCGATCGATCAATCACTAGCTAAGCTACATTATGCCTCTCAGAAAACTACTCAAACATGCATTCAACCATGACAAAAGTTAAAATAGAGTTCAGCGAACAGGAGAGATAAAAGTTTCCATTGTGTCGTACGAGCCGTTATAGGACATCCTGATGTAGAGGGCGATCGTCATAGCTTGCGTCGCCGCCTCAGAGCGCTCATCCACCGGCGAACTCCCTCCGCCAAGAGCCCCCTAATCCAAAAACGCGTGATACCATAATAGCCTTTTCTCCTTGCGATCGTTTTTGTTTCACAGAAGGAAGAATAAAGTATAGGAGAAAAAACTCCTCTGCATTGATAGCTTGGATCGTATAACTGCCTGTAGTTCCAAGCCTGACAGACGTAGTTCCCATGCAGCCGGAGCTTTCTCAGCTGTGCAGCATTTGGTCCGAGAGTGCTTGGCCACAAAACTCGAGCTCCAAAGCCTGAAAGTAAAAATGAGAGTGCTTGGCCACAAAACCCGAGCTCCAAAGCCTGAAAGTAAAAATGTTATGCATTATATGCTTTATTTCGTTAAAGTGGGACTTATTCAGTAAAGTGGGACATTAATTAGCATGTGTTCACATGCCATTTCCTAGTACTTAATTAATATTTATTAATATTTCTATCAGTTTTTTAATTTATTTTTTTATATTTCACAATATTATAACACAAAATCATATGAAAAGTTTTTAATTTATAAATTATAAAGTTAAAATTTCAATTTTTTATTGTTGTTATAAAAATGGCATGTGGCCACACACCATAAGTGGGATAATGAAAAGTCCCACTTTAACGAAATAAAGCATTTATAGGCTTGAAGAGAGAGAGAGTAACCTGGACTCCATCGAGGGGAGAGTTCTCCATCAGCTCGGTGAACTCCTGCTCCAACATTTGCTGCAATCCGGAAGTTTCTGCGCTGCCTTGCTACAAGCTCTTATAGCTTGGACGTAATGCACCGCTTTAAAGCCTTGCGCTCCCCTTCCAAGCGACGTGATCGATTTTCTGGCAGAGAGAACAGCGAAAGAGGGCCAATCTATGTCGGGAGAAGCAGTCCCTGATGGTTCCCACTGGATGATCTTTGGAGGCGGTGGCGCTTCCGCAAGATCATCCATGATATCCTCGTCGCCGTCAATCTGAGCTCTTCTTTGTTGTCGGCGTTGTACCGCCCATAGAGCCGAGCAGTCTCATCTCGCTCTAGCATCGCCGCATACAAACATCGTTCCAATGCTGCGTAGAACAAACGGATTGAGCGCACGCCTCGGCACAAGCATCCAAATCCGAGACCCCACACAAAGTGACGCACGAATTGGGCGTCACATCCTTTGCAAAGCTGCCCACTCGCTTCATCATCCGATCCGATGCGCACACACGCTTGCAAGCGAATCGATCCTGGGAATCCAAATCCTCCTGCTGCTGCTCACTCTCATCAAGCGATGATTGCTGGCGCCGCCATCTCTCCGCAATGCCACCGCCGCCGGATCATCGTGGCGGAGCCTGTGATTCCCAGTAACCCTACGGCCTCCTCCTTGCCCCTAGGGTGTAGATTATATTACGCTATGTGGATACAAGGAAAGAAAGAATATCCACTTGCTAATTGTCGAAAATTCACTTTTAGTTGCTACGGTTAGACGGTTGTTTTAAAGCAATGCCAGACCGAATCGTGCCAAACCCGAGAAAGGATAAGAGCCTCACGTCACATAGCTAGACAACGCTCTTAAAGAATTTTAGGCCCCTTTTTTTTCCACACTGGAGCACGGTGTCAATGGGAGTCGAACCCGCGACCGTTGCTAATAGCTGTCAGGATTCGAACCCGCGATGTTCTCCAAAGGCGGTAGAATGGTAAACCCGGTTGGACACGGCGGATCAACAACGCGCAGATCAACAAGGTCCCATCGATCCAATCGAGCCTCTGGAAGTGTCCAGGAGAAGGACATTTGCTCCACGCGTCCAACTACATGACTGCCAACCTGGAGACCACGTGACGACGTAAGAACTGTGCCATTTTAGCTGAAGCGGACACGATTTTTCGATCATGGAGGTTGTGAGCGGCTTGGTGAGGCCGCTGTGTGTCTTGGGTATGGACGCTGCCAAGAAGGTATGGGACTGCAATGCCAACATTGAAAGGCTGGAGAATGCCATGGCACCCCACATCCAGGCCAAGATCAAAGCTTTCAGTGAGCACAAGGAGCGAAATGGACCTGGCTTTATGTTCTCTGAAGCGGCTCCCTCTCGCTCTGGAAGTGATTGGCAGTGCCATGGCTGTCCACAGAAGTGAAGGGCCACATGTGTGGGAAGAACGATATAAAAGGTTGCACTTGTCCAATGATCCAGACGTTGAGAAGCAGATGTTCAAGCGCTTGAAGTTCAGCTATGACGAGCTGGGAAACTATGAGGGTGAAAAGCTGCAAGAGTGCTTTCTCTATGTGGCCGCATTCCCAGAAGATAGGTGGATTGGGTTTACTGAGTTGAGGAACTGTTGGATGGAGGTTGGGTCAGAACTCTCACCCACAGCGATTGTCAATGAACTGGAACGGAGATGCCTGGTGAAGATATCTAAGTCTTGGAGGGATGAAGAAGCTCCTGGTTATATAACAGTACACGATATGCTACGCAAACTGTGCATAAGAATCTTAAAAGGGAAGTACAGCCCACAGCAAGAGCACGAGAAGGGATGCCTGTTTGGATATGAGTGGACAAGTGGCATTCAGGATGCAACATTTGCTAAAGTCTCACTCATCTCAAAGAATGTTGGCAGCTTTCTATCCGATAATCATGTGCGAGATGTCTTACTTCTGGATGAGTGTGAAGGACTTTCTAATGTGGATGACAGTCTTATCGATCACATACAAGGTGTCAAGGTATTGAGCTTGTGGCGATGCTATGAGATCCGTTTTATTCCAGAGAGCATTTCCAAGCTGAAAAACCTTCAACTGCTTGACATTCGAGAAACAGGAGTGAGTCAATTACCAGATGCGCTTTTCAGCCTGACATCACTGAAATATCTAAAATCTACTCAGTGGATGCCGATAAAATGTAACATTGCATTACTGCCCCAGCTCTCCAACTTGGAAGAGCTGGAGCTGAACGTTGATTCAAAAGAGGACCCCTCAGTTGTGGATTTCACTGGAATTTCGCGTAAACTAAGACTTCTAGAGCTAAGAATGATAGATGGTACAATGAAGGTTCCAGAAAGCATGGGGAAGCTGGAGCACATTGAAACATTGGATTTACATGCGAAGTGCATCGACTTTGTCAGTATCGTTGGGCTATGGGAACTTGTCAGCCTAACAACTTGTAAAATTTGTGTGCAATCCGTTAGTAGAGCTCCCTGGAAGCGAATGTTTAAGAAATCAATCAGGCTTAAAGTTTTTTCCATTACTGGGGTAGAAGACAGTGAAAATAATGATGACACCTTCGAATGGTTGCAACTACGATATTTAAAAATCCGTGATATTATAAACCTATCTTGGTTGCCCCACCGCCTAGAAACACTTGAAATTGACTGCAGTGGTATCCACTTGTTCAACCTGGATGGATCATTCCCACGTCTTGAAAAGCTGTATCTTACTCATCTACACATTGCACAGTCAGAATTCAAGGA
Organism: Selaginella moellendorffii; assembly: GCF_000143415.4. NCBI lineage: Eukaryota > Viridiplantae > Streptophyta > Lycopodiopsida > Selaginellales > Selaginellaceae > Selaginella > Selaginella moellendorffii. The sequence continues at coordinate 826,135 of NW_003314319.1, forward strand.
TGATTTGGCTGCCAGTCTTCCAAATCTGAAGCAGTTGGACTTTTGGCTAGCTCCTGATATTGAATGGGAGCACTTGCCTCTCTTTGTGGCACAGCTCCCCAATCGCCCCGAGAGTCTGAAACTAACGGGTTGCATAAAGAGACTGTTGTTGCCAACCGAGAGGTCGTCACTTCAGGTTAAAGATGTTTTCGTATCGAGCAAGAAGATGCAAAATGATTTCTTTGAGCCATCAGATCAAATGACTGATATAGAAACTGTGACGTTGAGCTGTAATGAGACTATCGTTCCATCGTCCATTGCATCGCTGCCATGTTTGAAACGTCTTCACATTTCGGGGCGAAGCGTGATACATAACGATGCACTGTGGTCCCACAATCACAGCCAGGGCGCATTTCCCAGGCTGGAAGAGCTACACTGCCCGAAAGGCATGAAAATTCCACCTTGGCTTGAGGACCGCCCCAATCTCAAGAACAAAGTTTTAATTTCCAAAGCGTTTTGGTATCGGAACGCCTGTAGTTCGACTTATTGCTCCTCTAAATCAATATATAAAACAATGCGACCGTCTTCCACCACGTCCCTGGCAATCTCTAGCACCTCGGGTTTGCTCCTTGTCGATTCCAATTCTTGTTGAGCTGCACAGCAGCACCTCCTTTGCCAGCAGCACCTCCTTTGCCGGCTCTTATCCTCGCCAGGAAACCTCTCACGAGAGCCTGCATTTTCGTCGCAGCGCCCTGGATGTACACGGCCTGGATCCGCTTCTCACGCTCGATGCGCAGAGTGAGAGGCAACCCCTGCATTAATCCGGGTCAAACGTAAGTATGAAAAGCTTGGAATAGCAGCTACTTAACAGTTGTCCGATCTTATACAGCGTCAGCATTTCCAGCAGTTCCTTGAAAGGGATTCCTTTGTTTGGAACTCAAAAACTCATCACCTCGTACTCTACTCTCATGTACCTGACCAGAACAAAGAAAAAACGAGTGAGAGACAGAGAGAGATTGCGAGGAACATGCGAAACCATTGGGTCGCGTATTTGTAGCGCCGGCCCAGCGGATCACCGAGGGCGTTTACAAATCGTCGCAGCTTGTGCATCCCAATGTATCCCGTAGCACTGGACGATTGTAAAGTTAGTTCCACAAGGACTTGAACGTAATTAAGTGGCTTACTTGGGATCGAATGGTTCTTGGGTCCACAAGTTTCGATATGCTAACAGGTGCTCTGGCATGACCATAGAGTTCTTGTTCACAAGGCCGAAGGTTACAGCGTCCAGTATGACAGCCACAAACAAGTTCATGAATATGTGACTCCTGACCAAGACCAAGAAGGCGAAGAAGATAATCCCGCCCTCTAGATAGCCATAATCGAGCTTGAAAAGATATGGTTTAAGTCGATACTATTGTGCTAAGCTTTGTTTTCCTTTGAAAAACTACCTAAGCTGTTTAGTTTGGCAAATCATCGCCGAGTAGTGTTTTACCGTTTGTGCAGGCGGGTGCATCAATTGTGGTATCCATCATAACGCAAGACCAGTTATCAAGAGTTGTAACCTGTAAAAGAAAAGAGAAACTGAAACTCATAGAAAAGCAAGCCTTTACCTGAAACACCGTGATGAAAGCGTTGATGAAAGTGCGAAAGTTGACAGACGGGCCAATGCAGGTCCCTTCCTTCATTGCACTGAAGAGTTGGAATGCCATCCCCGCAAACATATACATGAAATTGCGAGAAGAGCGAGTATCTCAGCTACAGTTGGCAAACAGATGAATAACCCATGCTCTCGCTACGTGAGGAATGATGCCAAAAACTCGAGCAATGTAGGCAGTGCAGCCGACATAGTCCCCTCACCGTTCCCTTCTTTCCCATGAGACCAATGGCGGCCATTATGAAGAGTCCAAACTCCATCTGCCGTGCAACCTCTTTCTTATAAACCTTCCACCGGAGAAAGGAAAAACCAGGTGGTCAAACAAAAAACAATCGAGAAAAAGATGAATCAGGTACCTCGTCGCCAAGGAACTTCATCACGGATTCAAGGAGGAAATATGTTGTAATCGCACAGTGAGCCATCTGACGCCGGTCCGAAACATCTGCCGACAACCCAGCATAGTTAGTCGCAAGTAGCCCGGAGTAGCCAAGGAGTGCGAGGATCATGCACTTTTGATATGTCGGATTGCGAATCAAGTAGAAGCACATCCCCCGGATGGGATTGCTTGGTCGTCGAGCCAGCGGAATAGCATAAGTTTTCTGGATGATACGGTTCATGTCCCTCCACAGCTTCTGCCTCTCTGTGAGAAGAACTGCTCCAGAATTTTTTCCAAACTCGTTGATAAACACCGATGAAAACTCTGACGATATAAAATCCCCCGATACAGCAGAGTGCCACGAAAAACAAGGCGTTGACAGGACTCGCGTTCCGAACAGGCTGGTGGTCTTCCCTAGTGATGTCCATGACAGGGTACATGAAGTGCGTCAACCAGTTGTCGAAAGTGGAGCAGACGAACATACTGAGGAGGGCATTCTGGATGTCGTCGAAGTGGAAAATGTTATTAACCCAGGCTCGCGGAGCAAGGATGCCAATGTCATTAACATAGAGGCCGGTACAATATGCTCGGTGCGTGATCCTCGGGTCATTGCATTTCCAGAGAAGGCCCCGAAACTGCTGCAGCCCGATGGTTCCAAATATCAGGAGAATTGAAAATGTGAAGAGAATAACCGAAACAATTGCTGGAATAGTCCGAAAAAGATTTGATAATAATGACCTCAGTCCTGTAAACCGAACCACGAAACGAAATGGCCGAAGAGAAGTAAACGCACCGACGGTTGGTATGGAAGTTTCATTCTCAGCATTATACTTCAGAAGAATAAGCGCATCGGTGACGAGAATAAACAAGTCCAAGATGTTGTACCAGTTACTCAGGTATGCGTCTGGCACAAAAATAAGTCCCTGTGCAACGATCTTCATCAAACAGTCTAGCAAAAAGACCTGCTCCAAAACAATGTACAATGTCGAGCAAAATAAGGTAAGCATGTGCTTACCACAAAGTTGATCTTCTGCAGATTCCAGATGAAATCGGGGACAATTATCGGCTCTCCATCATCTCGCATCTCAACTACGAGCCAAGTATTGATGACCATCCAAACTATCACAAACCACAAGTACGGTTTACTGCCGAGGATCTTCCTAGACAGGATCCTTATCGTGTTGCCCTCTCCAAACAGAAGAAGCGACCTTCTCGCAAGTACCACGGTCTCTGTATGGTTGTAAGAGTTCTCTCGAGCTCTTCATACTCCGCAAGCTGGAAAGATTTCCTGTTGCTAGAGGCCCTGCTTAGATTTCTGCCAATTTTTGGACTGCTGAGATGGTAAGCAGCGAATACCAGAGATAATCAAAAGTTGTCGTTCCATGGTTGGGATTCTCGTATGTCTACAAACAAAGAGATGGCTAAGGAATGAGCTTATAGAAAAAAACTCACTATACAGTTCTGAAATACGTAGCCGCCAGCAGGTTTTTTGTCACAAAAGCGCATGGGATAAGGAAGTTGCTTGTCCGCTGTTCGAAAGCACCTGCCCAGGAGGATTTTGATTTCACGTAATAAGAACTATCGAGATTACCTTTGATTCATCGAGTTTTGCAAGAACTGCGTGCCGAGTAGAGAATAGAAAACCAACAGAAAAAACGTCAAAAGGATAACGTTTTGGAGAGGACCAACCCTTTTTCACGGCCGCCATTGTAAAGTGTTAACAATGCACAGATCAGCCAAAAGGAAATTTACAAACCATACTATGCCATCGGCAAAAAATGTGACGTGCTTCAACGCTAGCAGGCCCCGAACGTCGAGCCTATTGTACGGATTCCGCATGCAGCAGTGACGACCTTTGATAAAGCCAAGAGCCGAAATTCGTAAAACCATTTCATTCCTGCAAACACAAGTGTGAGGGGAAACCTCGAAGAGGGAAACAACGATTACGTATAAAGCGCCGTGATGAGCCCGTCCAGGAAATCGATGTTGAAACTCCGGACGTGTGTCCATCGTTCGTGCCTAGACCCAGCCATCGCTTGGAAGATAAGCACTACCATATGGGAGCATATAAGAAACACAAGAACATACTCGGCTCTCCTGCCACCAAAGCCTGTTAGAGGAAGGATGCTAAACTTCTATCCACGTACTGATTGTAGAGAAGCCTGAAAATGTATAAGCGTGACGGGCTGTAGAGGCTCCAAATTCCAAGCGCAGTGCCCTCCATTCTTGCTCCAGTCCCGACAGCAGTCCGCCTCGCCTTTCTTTTTATATTCTAGAAACAGAAAATAAGGACTCTCCAAAGTCGAAAGAAGTAAAGTTACCATGAGCCTCTTGATTGCAGTGTAAGCCCTCTTCCAGTTCTTGGTTGCCGGGGAATCGGGAATCGCTGGGGCCAGTGCGGCAATCAATGCGGCAGACGAAAATGATGACGCTGCTCGGTCGCGATCCGGCGCTGCTTTGCTCACGCCATGAATCGGAGGCAGCTGATCCTCCCATGTCGGATGCCGATCTTAGAAATCGTGATCTTCTTGCGGGACGGGATCACTAGAAGAAGTATTTCGAGGCGATCGATCAATCACTGCATCAGCTAAGCTACATTATGCCTCCGGCGCCTGTGAGCTTCGTCATAGCTTGCGTCGCCGCCTCGAGAGCGCTCATCCGCCGGCGAACTCCCTCCATGGCCGTCACCGCCAAGAGCCCTAAATTCAAACTACCTAATCCAAGAACGCGTGATCCAAGGGCGGCATTTTGGCCACGAGAGCCTTTTGTCCTTGCGATCGTTTTCGTTTCACAAATTTGTGAAGAACACAGTATAGGAGAAAAAATTTCTCTGCATTGATACCCTCATGATCTTAGACACTCGCTCTGGCATCGCCGCATACAAACATCGTTCCAGGGACGTGATGCTGCGTAGAACAAACAGATCGAGCGCATGCCTCGGCACAAGCATCCAAATCCGAGACCCCACACACAGTGACGCACGAATTGGGCGTTACATCCTTTGCAAAGCTGCCCACTCGCTTCATCATCCGATCCGACGGGAATCCAAATCCTGCTGCTGCTGCTTGCTCTCATCGAGCGATGACCGCCGCCGCCGCCATCTCTCCGCAATGCCACCGCCGCCACTCTTGCCGCTCTTGCCGCGCCGGTACCGCCGGATCATCGTGGCGGAGCCTGTGATTCAAGCTTGCTCCGCGTATATTCTGGTGTGTAAAGTAGATTTTATTTTGGCAAATTGTCAAAGAGTTATCATCTGCGATAAAATACCAGCTTTTGCCCATATCCGCGCCATGTAGCATGTCGCCCTCTCTCGTTCGTTCGTATTGCTTTCCAATATACAGGAAAGAAAGAATATCCAAGTGGAGCTCCCCCCCGTTGCGCCTCCTCCTGAGTCACTCTCTCTCCGCTTACTTGGCAGTGATGTGGCATCCTTCTTTTTGTTTTTTCTCCAGCGCACTCCCTCTCCCGTCCGTCGCCGCTGTGCACGCCCTCACGACTCCCGCCTGCACTCCCACCCGCCCTTGCACGCCCAGCGTGCGCCCTAATTACTTCCACGTGGCCACAGTCCCGACACTTAGCCAAATTTCAATCAGCGCGCTCTGTTCCACCCATAATTGACCTAAAAACGTTTCCATTCACACTGGATAATTGACTTAAAAGTGTTTTTGTTTCTTTTATGATCAAGCATGGCAGCAACATCAATTTCCAGAGGTAAGCAATTAATTCAACTTTATATTGATTCAAGAAAATTATTTAAGATCCCCCATAGCTTGATGAGGTGCAAGAATTCTATGAAAAGGATTTTTTTTTGCAGAGATTTAGATTGGAATTTGTCTAAATCAAATGAAATTATAACTCCTATTGTGTATATATTACAGAAGGATATGAACAAGTTTCTAGATAGTGAGAGGAGAAAGGGTGATGGAGTGGATTTTTGATGATTTTCCAACAAAAATCATGATCTTGGAAATTTGAAATGACCCAAAAACACAAACTTTTTATCATTAATTAGGTATATTTTTTTACAAAACATAATTACAAACTTCTTAACACAGGTATTGGTGTAAATATGAAAAACAAGATGCTTGTGAAACATTCTCTACAGTTGTTGAATCTACAGAAAAGTCAAGACTTGGAAGTAGAGGTCAAAGTTCTAACAAACAAGATCAATTTACATAGGAAGTATTCACTTTTAACTTATCGACTACATGAGAATGACGCATAAAGTGTATGTATTTGGAAGAACACAAATCTCGAGAAAGTATTTGTCTATCAAAAAGGTGATCGATGTAAAGATTGTTTTACCATTGGGATTCAGACAACTTGGCAACTACAAAAGATGGTGGACTTTGCAAATAATAATTTATTGAGTCTTGATGCAACTTTTGGAATTAATCGCTACAAAGTAAAATTTTCATTTATTTTTAAGTGAATAATAATTAATAATTTACAGTTCCCATTATACATCATGCTTGCTTTTGATTATTATGGAAATGGTATTCCAATTGCATGGGTTTTAACTTTTAGTGAGAAAGGAGAACATATAAAGAATTGAATGATAGCTTTTAAAAAATGAGTTTTAAAACACATGCCAAATTGGAAACCATGTGCAATAATGATTGATGATGTTGAAGTAGAGATTAATGCTATAACGTAATTAATTTGATATGATATTATTTATTTATTTTTCTTTTATATAGAGCTACATTTGATTGTCAAATTCTATTATATATTTGACATGTAAGGAGGAATTGGCTCAAACATATTATTCATAAAGTGAAATTTTGGGATATTAGGATGGAAATATAAAAATGTCTCAGAGATATTATGTATCATTCAATTCACGCAGCTTTTCATGATGATAATATTATGTGAGCTGAGATTAAACAATTTATCGAACATTTTGAGGTGGATTTTCAAAATGAAATAGCCTTTATCAAGTATTTTCAAGATGAATGGAAGGACAAAGTTGGTAAGTGAATCAATATTTTGATTTTTATAATTTATTTTAATTTATATTTGATAGATACATGGGTTGTTGCTGTTTGAAATTTCCCTCATACTTACAAGGAGACAAATAGTTTGATTAAGGCATTCCATGCAAATATGAAAGTTGCTCGCAGATTGGGCAATTCATCAACTTATTACTAAGGTTTATATAAGGTACTGGTTTACTAGTTATTGCAAAGATTATGGTTTTATTTGAAACCATGCATATGAAAAGCTAATTGATGGTGCAATTGTTAAAGCAAGAAATATCAACGACTCTCAATGGGGTCATTTATAGGGCAACTATCCAGTGTGAATGGAAATGTTTTTAAGTCATTATAGATGGAACTCGGTGATTGAAATTTGGCTAAGTGTTGGGGCTGTGGCCACGTGGAAGTAATTAGGGCACATGTTGGGCCGCGGGTGGGAGTGTGCAGTGGCGACGGACGGGAGAGGGAGTGTGCTGGAGAAAAAACAAAAAGAAGGCCTAATGCCACATCACCACCAAGTAAATGGAGAGAGAGTGAATCAGGATAGTGTTTAATGGGAGGCATCGTTACTGTGCACTTCTGCCTGCCCACTCACCCTCACAGCTCCCGCTTCCCACCCGCCCCCACATGTCGGCTTGCACCCAGCATGCGCCCTAATAACTTCCACATGGCCATAGCCCTAACACTTAGCTAAATTTCAATCAGCGAGTTCCACTTATAATTGACTTAAAAATTGTCGTGAATGTGATTTCGGGTATCGAAAGTACCTGTCGACTAGTCCTTTCGGATACTCTTTCCTTACTGCCATGACGGCAGGAGGTCAGTATTGTTGGACCCTTTATCAATCCCTCTTGTGCTAGTGGAGTTAACTAGGCATTTCGAGTGTATTTAGACCGGACGAGCATAAGGATGGAATTCTTACGTGTTATTAGCTAAACATACTTAGCCCAGTAAGGAGTTCCCATTTCATTATGTTTTGCACTGGCTAGTGACAAGAACCCTTACGTATTGAGATTAGTCCCTTAATATCACTAGATGATAGCTTACCATGTCTATTAAACACCTTTGCTATCATGCCCTTTGTGTTAGTCTCAATTCGGTCCCAAATGCTATTTATGGAAAGTGTCTAGATTTGCTCATTTGGCATATCTACAGAATGTAGAGATTGGCCTGAACACAATGGTATTCGTCCTGTGTCCAAATTCGCAATTTAATGCCATTCTATATTTCGTAAGTTTCAAGCTTGTCCCAGAGAGTAACTCTTGGTACTAAGGGTGGCTTGGGGTGAAGCCCAAAGTGTATGTTCCTCAAGGGGAAGGGGGTGGGGGCCTATGGGGGGTAGTAAGGATAGTGTATAGTAAGGATAGTGGGTATGTCGGGTATGGCCGACCAACCTGAGGCATAGTTTAGCTCCCGCTTGCGTGCCTGTTTTTGTTCTGCGTTTGGCTTGGGTTTAAGCCCAAGTTTCATTTCATGCTAGCTAATGGAGTACCCATGTCCTCATGTTAGGCCACTAGTATGCTGAAATAGCGCCAGACTCCGTTTGGCTCCATTTTGCATGCTAGTCTTGGCATTAGGAAGCTGGTTACTCTAGGACTGTTCCAAGTCGCTCTGGGCTCTCGTCCCTTTGCTCCTTGGGCTATATGCTCAGGTGTTACTCTATGGTCCTCACTCCTTGGCTCCATGCTTGGGAGTTTGGCACCGTTCCTTCGTTCAGTGGCCCAAGCCCTTGAACCTCGGGTTCCACACCACGTTCCTTTGGACACATGGCATGTGACACATGGCATCTGTCATGTGGCATAAAGAGGGTTTAGGTTCTGCTTCGTGGTGTTATCCTATGGTAGGATAAAGGGTAAAAACCACGTGCAGTACAAAAATATTTCCATTCACACCAGAAAGTTGCCTCATAAATGACATAAAAACGTTTCTGTTTCTTTTATGATCAAGCATGGTGGCAACATATCAATTTCCATTTCCAGAGGTAAATAATTAATTCAACTTCATATTGATTCAAGAAAATCATTTAGGATCCCAATGAGGTGCAAGAATTCCATGAAGAGGATTATTTTTGTGTAGATGATTTAGATTTGTGAGTATGTTTTCTTTCAGATGAGAGTATTGAGACATAAATAGTTTGATTGAGAGATTCCATGTAAATATGAAAGTTATACTCGTCCGAAAAAAAACACATTCACAATCTAAATCATCTACACAAAAATAATCCTTTTCATGGAATTCTTGCAAAAGGATTCTGAATGATTTTCTTGAATCAATATGAAGTTGAATTGATTGTTACCTTTGGAAATTGATATGCTGCCACCATGCTTGATCATAAAAGAAACAAAAACTTTTTTAAGTCAATTATATCCAGCATGAATGGGTGGGCTAAGTGTTAGGGCTGTGGCCACGTGGAAGTTTTTAGGGCGTATGTTGGGCACAGGCGGACGTGCGGGGGCAGGCGGGAGCCGTGAGGGCGAGCGGGTGGGCGGGAGTGCGTGGTGGCGACGGACGGGAGAGGGACCGCGCTGGAGAAAAAACAAAAAGAAGGTTTGATGCCACTGTAAGCGACTAATTTTTCCATTTTACTTTAGTCACTTAACTGCACCTCCGACCACTTGGAGGAGTCTCATTCACAACCTCCATAAGTCCCAGTTAGGACTTGGGGCTTGCCAGCCCTAAGAATGGCTTCCATGCCACTCAACCTTTGCACTTGGTCCAAGTGCTCCACGTGTCCGATCCCATTACCGACACCCCAGGGTACCACTGACATACCAACCCATTACGCTAGGCCATACCCATTCACCTTGGTCACACTGGCGGTCTAACGCCACCTGCATCATAATCCTATCTCTCAAAGACTGGGCCATCCGTCCATGAGCGATCATCCCAGATCCACTCCTTAGCATCCTTAGGATGCCCGCAGAGATGGGGAATAGCCTTCCCTGACAACTCTTTTCCAGTCCCCACCAAGTCCCTTTTAGTCTATGGCCGTGTTCACCAACACTGCCACTGGATCAAGGCCCGCAGGCCTGACTGCTAAGTCCCACTATCCTTTGGGACTTCCTCACCATGTGACCATATCCTTGGTCACTGCATTAGAGGCCTACTCCTCTTCCCTTTCACCGTTTGGGACTTTGGGACAACATTTCGGAACACCGTGGCCTTACGCAAGCCTCATGGGTACTCTCCCCGCCTTTCGCCTTTAGGTGCTCTAGCCATGGGCTTAGAGCGAGGTTCCGTTGAGCCACGACAAGTATCCAAGTAGGTAGTGCCACCCACACTTGGACTGGGAGCATCAGCCAGTCGATCTCCCGGGGGAACTAGAGCCGGCTCTTGAACACTTCACCAAGCTACCCCGCTTGTCGGTCCATGTTCACTTTAGTCTTGGACTTCCTAGTGGGCAGCTCATCACCCAACACTGGGTCCGGCCTTCCTGGGCCAAACTGGCCTTTTCTGGCCAAACTAGCTCCACTGCAGTCCTCCCCCTACTATACTTTTGGAGCTCACCAAACCCCCCAGGGTCTGGGAGACGAACGCTTTGGGCTTTCACCCTCTCAGACTCGGACTCGGACTCGGACTCGGACTCGGACTCGGACTTGGACTCGGACTCGGACTCGAACTCGGGCTCGGGCTCGGCCTCAGGCTCGGCCTCGGTCTCGGTCTCGGCCTCGGCCTCGGTCTTGGCCTCGGCCTCGGCCTCGGTCTTGGCCTCGGCCTCGGCCTCGGTCTTGGCCTCGGCCTCGGCCTCGGTCTCGGTCTCGGTCCCGATCTCGGTCCCGATCTCGGTCTCGGTCTCGGTCTCGGTCTCGGTCCCGGTCTCAGTCTTGGTCTCAGTCTTGGTCTCGGTCTCGACTTCGGACTCCATCTCGGGTCCATCTCGGACTCCATCTCGGGTCCATCTCGGACTCCATCCCGGACTCCATCTCGGACTCCATTTCGGGTCCATCTTGGGTCCACCTCGGACTCCACCTCGGGTCCATCTCGGACTCCATCTCGGGTCCATCTCAGACTCCATCTCAGACTCCATTTCGGGTCCATCTCAGGTCCACCTCGGACTCCACCTCGGACTCCATCTCGGACTCCATCTCGGGTCCATCTTGGACTCCATCTCGGGTCCACCTTGGACTCCACCTCGGACTCCATCTCGGGGTCCTTCTCGGACTCCACTTCGGACTCCAACTCGGGTCCATCTCGGACTCCACTTCGGATTACAACTCGGGTCCATCTCGGACTCCACTTCGGACTCCAACTCGGGTCCATCTCGGACACTTCCACGTGTCATGTGTTGGTCCTTTTGGGTCCCCTTTTTGGAGCCTCGCTTATTGCTCGCTTCGTGCTCATTCCTCGAGCACCTTGTTAGGAGTTCCACTCCCGCTCTCAACCTTTCAAGTCGGAGCTTTTAGTCCAAACGTGTTACGCTTGTTTGGTTTTCGCTTCGGCCACCACCACATGGCACCCTTCCGGCTCCACTTTGGGGCCTAGGGATTTTGTGTCTCACAGCCACATCACCACCAAGTAAGCCATTTGGCTATCCACAGCTAGAGTACGCTCCATGAATTCTTCTTTCTTCAGATTATGATGACAAATTTCCTTTTGGCTATCTTCCATTGTATCAATGAGGCTCACATTGTTGTCAGGTAAAGCTTCTGCAAGATGTTTTGCAAGTTGTGTGTGGGACTTCTTCCTCAGCCGGCCTGAACTATGCTTTTCAGGATTGTTGTTGTTTCCTATCATTGCCAAAAATGATTATGAACAAAAACTACAAAACATACCTTTAGGCTCTGATTCTCCACATGGAGGTGATGGTGATCTTTGTCGTGAAGCTCCTAGTGTCGATAATGGTGATCGTTGGGATGTAGGTGGTGAAGACATTGATTCTTGAGTCTATCCCTGTGAATTCACAGTTCGAAGGTCTTGAAGCCACTTGTCCATCACTGCATAGAGTTGATCATTGAACTTTGGTGGTAAATCAGCTTCACGATGTTGCTCCATTGTCATGTTCCAATAACTGCTTCTGCCAGTAGGAACATGATATTCATGTGACTTGATTTTGTTGAACTCTTTGTAGATATACTTCTAACGAGATTGGCATTGCCCAGGCAAATAGTTGACACCATGTGTCAAACAATAGCTGCAAAATCAATGAACCACTGGAAGTCTAAAAAATCCAAAACTTACTTGAAGACTTGCTGCTAACAAACACTTGCAGTCTTGTGCCTGTATGTGGACCACTCCACGTGCGGATGGTGGGGCCAACTAAACTGCAACTAGGGCCTCCCGTTAAACACCATCCTGATTCACTCTCTCTATGGTGAAGAGTGTGGATTAAGCAGCTCAAGCCTTGTTTGCAATTGCTGATTCTTTGGTAAGTCAATTCATTTTCTTATTCATGAACTTGACTTTTATAGTTTACAGCGTCACTGATTACTATCTCAGCAGCAATGAGAGAGATGATGAACTGATGAAGACATGTTGATTTACCTACGAAATGACAATCTTAGACTACTTTTGCATCGGAGTCTCTGCCACTCTTTTCTTGGCCTTTGTAGTCGCGAAGGAAAACTTTCTTGAACTTGGGAAGCGCAGAGTCAAACTCATCGAGGATTTGCTTTGCATGTTGGCATTTCATGTTTCGCTGATGCTGTTGAATCATAGCCCTCAAAGTCAACACATCCTCGCTTGGCAATGCTGTGGGGATTTGAGATGAGAATTTTCCCAAGAAATAAAGAGAAGAAACTATGTACTGGAAGTAAAGATCGCTATATACCTTCTACTACCGATAGAAACTTCAGGCTTGACTTGTAAATTGCCAAAAACTCTACTGGTTTTGCAGGTGAAAGTGCACCAAGCTTGCTTGCCACTATCGCTGAGCTCACTTCTCCAGTGTTTTCTAAAAAGAAACAAGATCATAAGAAAACAAGCGAAAAAAAGAAAAAGGCTTTTGGAAAGCTTACCAGACGCTACAATATCCAACATGAACTTACAATCTCGAGCAATATGCACCTCAACCTATTTATAGTCTTCCTCCAGCTTGTCTGCAGCTCCTCCACCCACAAAGAATTCCCAGGAAAAATCCTGGAGATAAAAGGTGCCACAATTGTGATACGAAAAGCCTCTTCAGCTCCAGTAGTGTTGTCAATAGCCAGTTTTCTCTCAAGGAGGTATTGGCATTCTGGATCCTCTTTTCTATGTTTTTGATAAACGGCAAGTCCTGTAATGAAATGTTGACAAGAAAGATAAGTGTCACATTTTCCGAAAAATAGAACTTCACTGTAGCGCACATGGTTTTTACCCTTTATCCTATGGTGCTTTACCATAGGATAACACCACGAAGCGGAACCTAAACCCTCTTTGTGCCACGTGATAGATGCCACGGATCACATGCCACGTGTCCATAGGACAGTGGAACTCGAGGTTCAAGGCCTTGGGCCACTGAACGAAAGAACGGTGTCAAACTCCCAAGCATGGAGCCAAGGAGCAATGACACTAGACCACGGAGCAACTCCTGAGCATGCAGCCTAAGGAGTGAAGAGGCAGGAGCCCGGAGCGACTTGGAACAATCCTGGAACAACCAACATCCTAATGCCAGGACCAACACACAAAACGGAGCCAAACAGAGGTTGACACTATTTTGGCATATCAATGGCTTAATGCGAGGATATGGGTACCCCACCAACTAGCATGGTATGGAACTTGGGCTTAGACCCAAATTGACACAGAGCAAGGATAGGCACGCAAGCGGGAGCTAAACTAAGCTTCAGGTTAGTCGGCCACCCGACCTACCCACTATCCCTATTATACATTTGGAACCCCCCATATCCCCCCCCCCTCCCCCTCCCTGAGGAACACACACTTTGGGCTTTCACCCCAAGCCTCCCTTAGTACCAGGAGTTAGTCTCTGGGACAAACTTGAAACTTACTAAATATGGAATATCCTTAGATTGCGAATTTGGACACAGGACGAACACCATTGTGTTCAGAACAATCTCTAAATTCTATAGATATGCCAAATGAGCAAATCTGGACACTTTCCATAAATAGCATTTAGGACCAAAATGAGATTAACATAAAGGGCATGATAGCGAGGGTGTTTGGCAGACAGGGTAAGCTATCATTCAGCGATATTGAGGGACTAGTCTCAATATGTGAGGGTTCTTGTTACTAGTCAGTGCAAGACATAACGAGATGGGAACTCCTTACCTGGCTAAGTATGTTTAGCTAATAACACCAAAATGCCCAGTTAACTCCTCTAGCACAAGAGGGGTTGATAAAAGGTCCAGCAATACCGATCTCCTGCCATCATGGCAGTAAGGTAAGAGTGTCCGTAAGGACTGGCTGACAGGTAACTTTCGATACCCGAAGTCACATTCGCGACACTCTCCCCCCTTAGGGAAGATCGACGTCCTCGTTGATGCATACTCGAGTCTAGAATATCGCCAAGGAAACAACTCCAAAAAAAGTTCAAGGTATTCACATTATGTGAGAAATGCACCAACTTAAATGAGTTAGGGTAACCTCTTCGTCTAACGCGGATGCGCTACCAACTCAGACACCTTCCGGCCATCACTAACAAGGAAATGACGAACGGAGTTAGCCACCCTTGCTGCTTTGGGTGTCACCTAGCTACAAAAGTGTGATATGCCCTTGCTCGCAAGGATATAGAGAGAGAAGCCAGAGTGTAGCGCACCTGAATTTGGAGCCGAACTCCAAGCCCGTTGCGCTACGAAACGAGGGTCCGGTACAATCCCACGAGCACCAGCTCCCCGTATCCAGCACCTGCACGCAAAATGGTGTCAGACGGAGTCTGGCACAATTTTGGCATACCGGTGGCCTAACGCGAGAAGGAGGGTACTCCACCGACTAAAGCAGCATGGAGCTTGGGCTTAGACCCAAGCCGGTCGCAGAACAAGGAGCGACACAGCCCAGCGGAAGCCAAACTAATGTCTCAGGTGGTCGGACATGCATTCCAACCACTATCCCTACTATACATTTGGAACCCCCCACAGCCCCCCCCCCTTGAGGGACACACGCTTTGGGCTTTCACCCCAAGCCACCCTTAGTACCAGGAGTTAGTCTCTGGGACAAGCTCGAAACTTACTAAATATGGAATGGCCTTAGATTGCGAATTTGGACATGGGACGAACACCATTGTGTTCAGGCCGACCTCAACATTCCGTAGATATGCCAAATGAGCGAATCTAGACACTTTCCATAAATAGCATTTGGGACCGAAACGAGACTAACACAAAGGCGTGATAGCGAGGGTGTTTGGCAAACACGGTAAGCTATCATCTAGCGAATATTGAGGGACTAGTCTCAATATCGCGGGGGTTCCCAACACTAGCAAGTGCAAGTCAACATCATGAGTTTCTCATCACCGTGTCAAGTATGCTTGACTTAATGACAACTTAGGATTTCCTTCCTTAGTGCCCTTCCGGTCTAAGTGCACATGTGCTGACCAGTTTCTCAACTAGCTTGGGCGGAGACCATAAAGGGAACCAGCAGTACCGACCTCCTGCCGTCGTGGCAGTAAGGAGAGAGAGTCCGTAAGTACTAGCCGACAAGTATCTTTCGATACCCGAAGTCACATGCGCGACACAGAGGCCCCAACCCTCATGAGCAAAGAAACCAAACCTGTCGGTAAGGTTTAGATAGACTACTGTAAACAGTTAGTTAGAGTTGTTTACATGGTCATGCTCTTTTTAAACGACAAAAGGAACATCGACAGAAAGGCGGGTAATGTAATCAGTCGACAGTAGCTACCCCATGACTAGAGATTTTAGCATGCACACGAAGTGCCAAAGTCAATCTGCCTATACTGGCCCAAATTCAAAGATCAATAGATGGACAATATCAAAGTCATAAACAATGATATCTAAAAGTCTTATTTATCAATGATTAAATCTTAAATTAGAACACAAAAGTATTCCAAGTAAATTATCATCCGATAAACCAGTAGTAGAGTATAGGAACCACCAAGATCACTATAATTGGAAAACATAGGATTCACCATCGAACAAAATTCAATAGCCAAATTATCATTAAGAAAACTCAATGATAAAATTTAATTATCAAAGATTGCAGACAGTATGCCAAACAACTTACAAAAGAGAACTTAAAGAATACAAAGTATCATTGACTGGCAAGTAAAATGCTCGCGAATGTACAATCTACCAAAACTAACTTAAGCAATAATCAACAGAACAAAATAAATGCGGTAAGACTAACAAACACTCATTCATGCCAACTATCGCATTAGCCAATCTAAATAGATCGTGGTCAACAATACAAAGGAACTCAAGTTGCTTAAGCAAGTGTTAGCAACATCCTATTGATATTTCAAACCCAATAGACGCAAACCACAAAGAACATATAGTAATGCGAAAAGCCAAAAGCCATCAATGAGAACAACTAACTATCATAAAAGACCATTAATTATCCCATAAATAGTGAGATGCATAATCATTGTCAAAGAAAGAATCTACCATCCCGAAGAATGACAAATCATTCTATACCAACAATAATCAAGTAAAACTTTTTTGACAAGGATAATCAATTATCCTAGATGATAGTCAATCATCACCAATGATTGCTAGATGCAAAAACCAACTTCAATATCGAAGCTAATGAGCCAAAATATCTTCCCCCAACAACTTCTAATAAATGGAAAAATGAGCATGAAAACTCAAGGAACCAAAAGTTTGAAGAAGCTTATAGCCAAGTCTTGCTTAACAATGATCACGAGTCTTGCATATATTAACTTTAATGCTAAGAAGAAATTATGGTACAACCCACAATATCCTTCTCAACACATCTATAAACTAAACTTCATAATACAAAAGCTAATGAAGAGCATGTTTGCATCAATCCAAAAGCTAAGTATAATGAAGTTATGCTCAACAAGTGATCATCTAATTCGATCCTCCATGAATCCATCTATAGTAAGACGTAACTCACTTCATAACAAGCACAAGAAGAATCATCAATGATCGATATATCCTAACTGAAATTCAACAAAGATTCAATCACTTCAATACCAATCACTAACTCTTCCTCTCATAGAGCTAGCATAGTCCATGACTAAATCATCTTTCAAGGAAAATCCAAAACTCAACCCCTACTAAATAATCTTATCTAGAACACAACTAACTCAAACTTGCCACTCAGTTCATTTGAATGTCAATGTAGTTGTTAATTAGCAATTGCACAAATGCCAATAACACAAAGCCATAGCCAAATCATCAACACTATCTTCATTAAGACTAATGAAATTCAATATCAATCTTTCAGAAAGACATCTCATCTCACTTAAATCTCAACATCAATAATATTAATGATAGGGCATCACTTCAATTCCATCAACACCATAACAAAGCTAGAAGAAAGCACGAGTGAATCACCACTCAAAACTCTCTTAGCAACTAAACTAACCAAAGTCGACGATACCTTAGCCAGTATCTAAGACCAATTCTTCAACAATACTCAGCTATAGATAATACATCACCAAAGAGTGATTCACCACATCCAAGACTCAATGAAATCCAAAATCACAAACTAAATGTAACCAAATGATATCGATAGAGGAATCGACATGCCAATATGGAAAACCATCCAAGCCATGACACGATCCTCCGCAACACCATCTGGTAAAGCAAGCCCATCACTGCTAAATCATCATCGAGCGAAGCAAGTGTCAACAGTACTTGACGAAGTTTACAAGCAATCACTAGTCGCAAAGCAATTAACAATCGCTCTTCAACTTGCATTCACAAGACCCAAACACTAAACTCACATCATTGAGTTATATACTTGTTCAATAAAAACGTAATACCTCATGCCGAAATAAAGGTTCATGAACAAGCACGAACTAAATGACAACTCGAATCCAACTCAACTGCAATAAGCTCACCAACACATCTAGTTAGTAGCTCTGAGCTTACCTTGAAAAGGCTAGCTATGCATGATCAACATTTAGTCGAAACTAAAATGAAGACCATGAGATGAACTCATATTGGTACACAACCTCCTCACAAACAAGGCTATTGTACAGGTACTAACATTTTAACCGCAAACAACTAAGTTGAACATCACTATCCTCAGCTAAAGCGCAAAGCCACCAAAACCAAGTCAAGATCAGTGAGAGCTCACTACTCTCATAGAGTCTAACAAATGCAAGGTGAAACTTGCCACAAAGCACAACACTCCAAAGAAAGGCACAAAAGTCACCTTTCTAGAAAAGCACAACGGCCATTTTTCTACACCAACTTTAGACTCTATTCAACTCAATTGCCTTAGCCCCAAAAGTCAGCATCCCTTTCGGGCGCATCATACAAACTACCTATTAAGGTCTAAGCTAACAAAGGTCAACTTCAACCCCTTCACTAGTTTGTATCAGCTTACGAAAATAGAAAGGTTTTTGGACAAAGTGATTAACAAATCAGCCATTGGAAAAGCCTAAGAAAATTTATGGAAAATTTTCCATCCTAGAGAAAGAATGACTCTCAATCCAGAAATGCAAACTTTCAAGACTCAACCAATTTCCTCCTACTAACAACTTCACATAGGTTCACCTCAACACAAATTCTCAAGACCTATAATATGCTTAAGCCTTAAACACCATGCCTATAATTTTGATATCCAATACTAATATCCGTAAATTGCAAAATGAACATCCAAGGCTTGATCATGAAGACCATATCTTCAGATATCCATATTGTACTAACACCCTTCTTCAATTTTTTTCAAGATCCAATGTGAAGCCAAAACACTAACAAGAAAAACGACTTAAAAAATCAAGGTCTAAGGAGAACTCCTCATCACTTGAAATAACAATGCTACTTCCACTAACACGAATGCTAGTGATGTCAATGCCTCAACCACACATCTTCTTCATCCAATAATCTACTCCAAGTGCTAACGGCTCAACCGAAAAACCATAGCAAGTGAATGCTATAACTCTTTTCCAACACCTTATGGGCAAACCCTCAAGGAAACAACATACCAACTTAAGCTTAGCATATCATAGATCACTATTGAGAACCAAGTCAAACCTACTTCAATGCTACTACTTACAAGTAGACTAGTATCACTATCAACCACTTTGGGGTTGATCATCGTTTATCCAAGCAACTTCGTAAACTTATTGTTTACGATCACATAGATATGATATAAAAATCACAATGACTTGATCATCAATCGAGCAACACTATGAGTAATGCCCATGTCACTACTTCAAAAGTTTATGCGAGTATCACATGCTAACTCTATTCGACAAAATGCAACATAAATGTCACACTCCACCGATAGATTTACAACACCCAACGCCACTAACTTTTGTTCACAACATAAACAAGCTCATGCCACTCTCTTTCTGACCAAACTCAACACTAATCCAACACCAAGCTACTCAAGGAGCAATAGGAAGGTTCCTTGGAAAAGAATTGAGCATTGTAACCCAAGTCTTCAATAGCAAGTTTAGACAAAATGGTTTAACGCTTCACTGTTATCCATCCCATGACTCACCACTTGTAAGACCATCATTTCCAGCATGCATCAAGATAGGGACTCTTAATTGCATAATGTGAACATGAG
Organism: Selaginella moellendorffii; assembly: GCF_000143415.4. NCBI lineage: Eukaryota > Viridiplantae > Streptophyta > Lycopodiopsida > Selaginellales > Selaginellaceae > Selaginella > Selaginella moellendorffii. Next base: position 845,714 of record NW_003314319.1, read on the forward strand.
CAATGAGTCACACCTCGTTGCAAATCATCTCTCCAAAAAGAGAAAATGATTTACGTGTTTGATTCTTCGTCCCTGATGACTCTCTTTTCGGTCTCATCTTTTGACTAAACCTCCAACTTGCATTTGCACTGCCTTCAGTCTAATCCAAGAAAAGTTTATGAGAGAGCATGGCAATAATTACTTGAACCAATAGACTAATCCCTACAGTCTTGTAATTATGGCTAAGAAGGATCCACTAGTGCCGTGCTAAACAGCTACGGACTAGCTTATTCGCCACTCTTTGCAAACCCAAGGAAGGTTTACTTTCACCCATGGTACATAGAACAACTCATGGAACCATTGGAACAACTCATAGAACCATTGATAGGCAAACATTAATCTTGCCAACTCAAAGTGCAATCTTGAGTTGCTAATGTGCCTCATTCACGAGCCCAAGCGCAAACTTGTGCAAACGGAACACCTCAATCCTTTTAATGAGCTCAAGAGAAAGCTCATTACTCTAGTACGAAAAAGTAACCAAAATCCATACCCAAGGAACAAATGCAAAGCCTTTGCACCCAAATGTGTACCCACTCGGATCATCGTTTTCATCTCTACATATGTAACAAGACTAGTTACCCAAACTCATTGAATAATACTCACTCAGACTCATCCTTTGATACCAAATGTAGCGCACGTGGTTTTTACCCTTTATCCTATGGTGCTTTACCATAGGATAACACCACGAAGCGGAACCTAAACCCTCTTTGTGCCACGTGATAGATGCCACATATCACATGCCATGTGTCCATAAGATAGTGGTGTGGAACTTGAGGTTCAGAGCCTTAGGCCACTGAACGAAAGAATGGTGCCAAACTCCCAAGTATGGAGCCAAAGCGTAATGACACTAGACCACGAAGTAACTCCCGAGCATGCAGCCTAAGGAGCGAAGAGGTAGGAGCCCGGAGCGACTTGGAACAGTTCTGGAGCAACTAGCATCCCAATGCCAGAACCAGCACACAAAATGGAGCCAAATGGGGTTTGGGGCTATTTCAGCATACTGGTGGCCTAACGCGAGGATATGAGTACCCCACCAACTAGCATGGTATGGAACTTGGGCTTAAACCCAAGCTGACGCAGAACAAGGACAAGCACGCAAGCGGGAGCTAAACTAAGCCTCAAGTTAGTCGGCCATGCCCGACCTACCCACTATCCCTACTATACATTTGGAACCCCCCATATCCCACCCCCCCCTCCCTGAGGAACACACGCTTTGGGCTTTCACCCCAAGCCTCCCTTAGTACCAAGAGTTAGTCTTTGGGACAAACTTGAAACTTACTAAATATGGAATGTCCCTAGATTGCAAATTTAGACACAGGATGAACACCATTGTGTTCAGAACAATCTCTACATTCCATAGGTATGCCAAATGAGCCACTGAACGAAAGAACGGTGTCAAACTCCCAAGCATGGAGCCAAGGAGCAATGACACTAGACCACGGAGCAACTCTCGAGCATGCAGCCCAAGGAGCAAAGAGGCAGGAGCCCGGAGTGACTTGGAACAATCCTGGAGCAACCAACATCCTAATGCTAGGACCAGCATACAAAACGGAGCCAAACGGAGTTTGGCACTATTTTGGCATATCGGTGGCCTAATGTGAGGATATGGGTACCCCACCAACTAGCATGGTATGGAACTTGGGCTTAGACCCAAATTGACACAGAACAAGGACAAACACGCAAGCGGGAGGTAAACTAAACTTTAGGTTAGTCGGCCATACCCAACCTACCCACTATCCCTACTATACATTTGGAACCCCCTATATCCCCCCCCCCCCCCCCCCCCTCTCCCTCCCTGAGGAACACACACTTTGGGCTTTCACCCCAAGCCTCCTTTAGTACCAGGAGTTAGTCTCTGGGACAAACTTGAAACTTACTAAATATGGAATATCCTTAGATTGCGAATTTGGACACAGGACGAACACCATTGTGTTCAGAACAATCTCTACATTCTATAGATATGCCAAATGAGCAAATCTGGACACTTTCCATAAATAGCATTTAAGACCGAAATGAGACTAACACAAAGGGCATGATAGCGAGGGTGTTTGGCAGACAGGGTAAGCTATCATTCAGCGATATTAAGGGACTAGTCTCAATACACAAGGGTTCTTGTTACTAGTCAGTGCAAGACATAACGAGACGGGAACTCCTTACCGGGCTAAGTATGCTTAGCTAATAACACGTAGGAATTCTGTCCTTATGCTCGTCCGGTCTAAGTACACTCGAAATGCCCAGTTAACTCCACTAGCACAAGAGGGGCTGATAAAGGGTTCAGCAATACCAACCTCCTGCCATCATGGCAGTAAGGTAAGAGTGTCCGTAAGGACTGGCCGACAGGTAACTTTCGATACCTAAAGTCACATTCGCAACAAGAGACAAAAGGTGCCACAATTGTGATACGAAAAGCCTCTTCAGCTCTAGCAGTGTTGTCAATAACCAATTTTCTCTCAAGGAGGTATCGGCATTCTAGATCCTCTTTTCTATGTTTTTGATAAACGGCAAGTCCTCTAATGAAATGTTGACAAGAAAGATAAGTGTCACATTTTCCAAAAAATATAACTTCACTCGATTCATCTCACTCGCAATTGGCTCCAACAATCGACTCCTTGGGTCGTCACTAGTGTTGTCGACTGGATCCAAAGCCTTCACTACCACTCACTAGATTTCTATTGGAAATTCTATTTTCCTTGACTCGCTCCACTCAATCTTACCTTGGAAACCACATGAGAGGTGTTGAGCAGCAACTCTAGAATCTCCCAAAATCATTGACATCCTTGTTGATGAGCTAGGCAAGCTCATTCTTGAGCACTGCAAGGTGACTGCGCAGCTCACCGTGCAGCACTTTGAGTAGCATGAAGCTGCGGCTAGAAATGTGGGCGCACAATCAAAACCCTGAAAAATAAAACTTGAGTTTGGCATGCTAAAATAAACACATTCATGAGCTTCAAGTAGATTTGTTTAAGTCTATTACATAAGTTGTGAGAATGTTTCTAAGCTCCATAGCAGTGATATGAGGCTCTGGTCGGTGGCCTTGTGGTGGATTAGTCACTGGCTTAGACTTAATGTCTATTTGCCCTATGTCACCTGTACCAATAATGAAGTTATGCAGAATGCAAGCTGTTTTTATGGCAACTATTAGTTGAGTGATGGTCTCAACTTCAACTAACTTCCTAAAAATCCTTCAATGACCTTTATGCAATCCAAAACTTCTCTCACATGCCATCCTTAAAGACGACAAGTAAAAGCTGAATGTGTAAGCGACCAAATTTTCCATTCTACTTTAGTCACTTAACCGCACCTCCGACCACTTGAAGGAGTCTCATTCACAACCTCCATAAGTCCAATTCAAGACTTGGGGTTAGCTAGCCCCGAGAATGGCATCCATGCCACTCAACTTTTGCACCTGGTCCAAGTGCCCCACGTGTCCAATCCCATGACAGACACTTAAAGGTACCACCGACATAACAACCTATTATGCTAAGGGCATGCCCAATCACCTTTGCCGCACTGGTAGTCCAATACCATTTGCATCACAGTCTTGTCTTTCCAAAACTGGGCCAACCATCCATGAGTGGTCATCCCAGATCCACTCTTTAGCATCCTTAGGATGCCCACCGACAAGGGGAACAACCTTCCCCAATATCCCTCTTTCAGTCCCCACCAAGTCCCTTCCTACCCATGGCCGTGTTCACCAACACTACCACTAGGTCAAGGCCCATAGGCCCGACCACTAAGTCCCAATGTCCTTTGGGACTTCCTCACCATGTGACTGTATCTTTAGTCACTACGCCAGAGGTTTGCCCCTCTTCCTTTCCACAATCTGGGACTTTGGGACAACATTTTGGAACACTATGGCCTTACGCAAGCCACCTAGGTACTCTCCCTGCCTTTCACCCTTGGGTGCTCTAGCCATGGGCCGTTGAGCCACGCTAGGTATCCAAGTAGGTAGTGCCACCCACACTTGGATTGGGAGCATCGACCATTCGATCTCCTGGGGGAACTAGAGTCAGCTTTTGAACACTTCACCAAGCTACCCCACTTGTCTATCCGTATTCACTCTAGTCTTGGACTTCCCAGTGGTCATCCCATCACCCAACAACTGGGTATGGCCTTCCTGGGCCAAACTAGCCTTTCCTGGCCAAACTGGCTCCACTGGGTTCCAACCCCCACACTCTCCCTACTATACTTTGGAACCCCCCGCAGCCCTCCCCCCCTGGGGGACGATCATTTTGGGCTTTCACCCAATTGCCTGTATTAGTATTCGGACTCGGACTCGGACTCGGACTCGGATTCGGACTCGGTCCCAGTCTCGGTCTCGGTCTCGGTTCCATCTCGGGTCCATCTCGTGTCTATCTCGGATTCCATCTCGGGTCCATCTCGGACTCCATCTAGGGTCCATCTCGGACTCCATCTCCGGTCCATCTCGGACTCCATCTCGGGTCCATCTCGGACTCCATCTCGGGTCCATCTCGAACTGCATCTCGGACTCCCATCTCGGGTCCATCTCGAACTGCATCTCGGACTCCCATCTCGGGTCCATCTCGGACTCCATCTTGGACTCCATCTCGGGTCCATCTCAGGTCCATCTCGGACTCCATCTCGGGTCCATCTCAGGTCCATCTCGGACTCCATCTCGGGTCCATCTCGGACTTCATTTCAGACTCCATCTCGGACTCTATCTCAGACTCCATCTCGAGTCCATCTTGGACTCCTCTTGTGTCTTTTTTTTAGAGACTCACTTATTGCTTGCTCATGCTCATTCTTTGAGCACTTCGTTACTAGGAGTTCCACTCCCACTCTCGACTCTTCAAGTCAGAGCATTTAGTCCAAACGTGTTACGCTCGTTTGGTTTCTGCTTCGGCCACTACCACGTGGCACCCTTTCAGCTCCACTTTGGGGCCTAGGGATTTGGTGTCTCACAACTCCACCACCCATAGACGAACTTTGATGTCCTTATCGAACGGTAAACCATTTTATAAAGTAACACTTGCATGTGTTACTATTTCCATCCTTGGCACCTAGCCAATATTTATCTATGGTTTGACATTGAAGGCTCACCATGCCTTATCCATCCTCTAAAGAGCATAGTGTAAGCCACAAATTTTTCCTTTCCAATTTGCCAGCTTACCTCGTCTATCCGTCCAACACTGCCTTGGCTTTCGCTAAGTTCCCTTGCCAAGGTTCTCGCCTATGGTACCAGCTCCTACTTGGTTTTAGCTACTCACTGCACGAGCAATGGAGTGTTAGCCATCCTTCCACGGATTCCCAAATCACTCCCAATCCCCCTCCCCGGGTTAGACTGGACTTAAGGTTCGGCTACACTCCCTGCAAACACAAGCAGCCAAGCACACCAAGCTTCCAGGTTCCTAACATCCCTTGGTACCACAAGACTTGATCATGGGACCCTCTAAATCCCAAGTCTTGAGTGCAACACTTGCTTCGGGACGCCGAGGCGAAACACCGTGGCCTAGTGGCCCGGTATGGGTACCTCTACCCCCCCCCCACTTCCATCCCAAAGGAAGGCCCAAGCCCCTAGGAAGGGCGAGGACCAATGAGCCGCATGGTACTCAAGTGGGGCACCACTCCACATGAGCCGGGAGCACCGCGATCGGTTTCCCTTTTGGGAGTGGGAGCTGCTCTTGAGCACTTCCTTGGATGGCCCCTCTGGCACCAGCCAAGTCCATGCTCACTCCCACCCAAAGCCCCTTGGTCCCAGTCTCAACCTCAAGTCGGTTTGGGAGCTCCACTGGAGAGTCCCTTCAAAACTAATTCCTGAACCTCACTATCCCTACTATACTTTTGGAACCCCCTGCAGCGCCCCCCCCCCCTGGGAGACGCACGCTTTGGGCTTTCACCCCTTGACCCGTATTAGTATTTGGACTTAGTCTCTGGCTCGATCTCGGACCCGATTTCGGATCCGACTTCGGATTTGGTTTCGGACTCGATCTCGGACTCGATCTCGGACCCGAT
>NW_003314319.1:851872-862452 GCF_000143415.4 Selaginella moellendorffii
CGGTCCTAGAGTCGGTCTTGGACTCGATCCTCGACTTGGTCCCATCCGATGAACTCTTTGTCATTTCGGTCAAGCTTTTGGGGTTCCTTTAGCCTACGACATCTCGGGGAGTCGGTTCCTTACAACTCCACCACCCATAGAAGAAGTTCGATGCCCACATCGAACGTCTCATTTTATCCTACGACTTGTTGACCATGTCTTCGGGGGCATCCCCCCACTTAGCGGTGTGCCTAAGTCAGCCTCCCCAGCCAAGAGCCCATGACAACGGAATATAGGTGTCCTTATACTCCTCACCTCACCACGCCCTAGTATGGGGTCGGGACTTGAACCCAGCCTTGCTTTACTAGGGGGTTGGGACTTGAACCCAACCTCCGTAGAATACGTCTACGGATTCGACATCCCCACAGGGAGTCGGGCGTAGCTCCCTACGCCTGGTCGACCTAGCTAACCCATGCTAATTAGCTTACCTTCGGCGTGCCTTCGGGTCCCAACATATGCCATTGCTCAACTTCTCAAATTGATACTTTTAATTGAACTTTGCATAAGTACATAGAGTTTTGCCATGCAGAAATTCCTCCACAAGATCTCGCGCGTTCGCTAGGTTCTCCTCCGGTTCCCATGTTGCTTCGCAGTGTGGAAATCCTTTCCACTTCACATGGAACTCTCTCACCTCGCGTCCTTGTCGCTTGCTCTTGCGCGCATTGAGGATGGCCTCGACTTCGTATTCCTCCTCCCCTTGGATAACCTCAGGTAAAGGTCTTACTTGGTCCTTGCGAAGCAGATCCTCAAAATACGGCTTGAGTAAGTTCACGTGGAACATGGGATGCATCTTCCCCATCTCTCGAGGAAGTCGGAGACGGTAAGCCACTTTACCGATTCGAGCCTCAATCTCGTAAGGCCCCGCGAACCTGCTTAAGGAACTCAAGATCAATTCATTTACAGGAATACATGCATTTTTACCTTTGGGTCAACTTTCGGCTGATCCCACTTGGTAGCCTGAGGTTCTTGGTGTTCAGCCACACCTTCTCCCCAGCTTGGAACTCCACATCCCGACGCTTTTGGTTCGCGTACTTAGTTTGCCTTTGTTGAGCCCGTTCCAAGGATCCCTCACTAGATTCCAAATGTTAAGTCTTTCCGCCGTGAATGCCTCCACTGCGGGTAACTCTCCATGATACTCGGCCACGCCGAGTTCCATAGGACCTTCAATAGCTCGCCCATTGATGACTTCCCATGGACTCACCCCGATGCTCGAATGTGGTGAGTTGTTATAACACATTTCCGCAAGTCCCAAATGACTCACCCAGTCGGTCTGGTCTCGCGAGACATAGCATCGCAAATAATCCTCCAGCTGCCTATTCACCCTTTCCGTTTGTCCGTCTGTCAAGAAGTGTTAGTGCCATCAATCTTGACTTAATACCCATTACCTGTCTGTGGGTGATAGGCTGTGCTGAATTTTAACTTGGTGCGATACTGTTCTAGGAGTGTCCTTCAGAACCTACTGGTGAAGATCTTATCTCGATCTGAGATAATCTCTTCCGGCCTTCCCCGCACTCGAACCACTTGTTCGAAGAACAGCTTCGCCACACCTTCCACATCCACTTCCGTTGTGGTGGGTATGAAATGTGCCATCTTCGAAAATCGGTCCACCACCACGAATATCGCATCGAACCCCTCGCTTGGGGGTAGTCCCGTGATGAAGTCCATTGTGAGACATTTCCACGGACAATCTGGAATGGGGATGCTTTGCAACAAGCCCCCACTAGCCTTAGTCACGGCTTTGACCTGCTGACATGTTGGACATGTCTTTACATAGTCTTGGACGTCCTTAGCCATATCTGGCCAGTGATACTTCCTTTTGAGTAAGCCCATCGTCTTGGGCACTCCGCCGTGTCCCGCGAGAGGTCCGTCATGACACTCTTCCAAGGCTACCTTCCTTAGTTCCCCTTCTGAAACATACACCCTCGTTTACTTGTAATAGATGAGTCCATTGCATTCCGCATAGCCCGTTTTCTCTTCCGTTGGCAGCTCACCTCTCTGGTGAGCTTCCCGCGCCTCTAGATTCCTCAGCAACACTTCTTGTGCTAGACCGTCGTTCTCGTATGCAGTCCGCACATCATCCCAAAAGGTTGCTGTCGCGCTAGATATCGCCAACTTCAAGCTCGCTTTTCGACTTAGCGCATCTGCCACGATGTTGCTCTTCCCAGGCTTGTACAGGATCTCGCAATCAAACTCGGCCAAAGCATTGGCCCACCGACCTTGTTTTCCCCTTAGGTCGGGCTGTGACAAGAAGTGTTTCGTTGCCACATTATCCGTGTAAACTTTGAAGTGTCTCCCAAGGTAGTGTCGCCACTCCTTGAGCACCTTGACCACCACAAACAATTCCTTCTCATGGGCAGGCCACTTCTATTGAGCCTTGTCCAACTTCTTCGAGAAAAATGCTACTGGATGGTTGTCCTGCTTCAAAACTGCGCCCAACGCAAAGTCTGAAGCATCTGTTTCTACCTCAAAGTCCTTACCAAAGTCTGGTAATGCCAACACGGGGGCCTTCCTCAACTTCCCTTTGAGGTGGACGAATGCCGCCTCGCATTCTGCTGTCCATACCATCTTCCCTTTTCCCGTTTGGTCCGTTAAGGGCAGGGCTACTCTCAAATAGTGTCTGATAAACTTTCGATAGTAGTTGCATAGCCCCAAGAATGCCCTCAACTCATGTACATTCGATGGTCGCTCCCATTCCTAGATCGCTTGGACCTTCTCCGGGTCCACCTTGAGCCCGTCCTGGCCCACCACATGCCCGAGAAACTTTACCTCTTGTTGAGCAAAGTCACATTTGCTCTCTTTAGCATACAGTTTGTGTTCCCTTAGTTTCTCAAACACCTTCGCCAAGTGTTCGGCATGCTCCTCTAGCGTCTCGCTATAGATCAGGATGTCGTCAATATAGACGACCACGAAGTGATCCAGATAGAGTACAAAGATGTGGTTCATCAATGCCGAAAACGTTGCCGGCACATTGCACAGCCCAAAGGGCATCACCAAAAACTCAAAGCTCCCATACCTCGTTCGACAGGTTGTCTTCTCGACATCTTCCTCAGCTACCCTGATCTGGTAGTATCCTGACCTTAGGTCAATCCTCGAGAAGTATTTTGCCTTTCCCAACCTATCGAACAGGTCCTCAATCCTTGGCAAAGGGTACTTGTTCTTCTTTGTATACTTGTTGAGCAACCGGTAATCTATGCACATGCGCATAGATCCATCTTTCTTTTTCACAAATAGCACCGGTGCCCCATACGGCGATTTGCTCAACCTAACATACCCTTTGTCCACCAACTCCTCTAGTTGGCGTTTGAGCTCCGCGAGTTCTTTTTCGTTCAAACAATAGGGTGGACGAACCACCGCCTCAGCGCCCTCGACCAGCTCAATCTTATGTTCTATCGGCTGTGCGGGGGGCAACCCCGCCGGTAGCTCCTCCAGCATGGTATCCTGGAATTGGTCCAACACCCGCTGGATCACTAAAGGTACTTCTTCCATTCCTGTCTTTTTGTCACTCTTCACCGAGAGTAAGCACAAAAAGGCTGCCTTAGTTCCTTTAGTGAGTTGTCCTCTCGTGGACACCAGGTTTAAGCAGGATTCTTTGGCCTTGCTTTGCCCTACCTTTAGATCCTGGGCCTCCACCCTAGATCTTCTTCCTTGGGCATTCGCCAGTACCACAAGGTTCCTACCTTGTCCATGTAGGGCTACCACGAACCGATTGAACCAATCCATTCCGAAGATCACGTCAAATCCCGCCATGTCCAACACGGTGAAATCCATGTCTACTTTCCATGTCCCTACTTCGACTCTCGCTTGTCGAAGTACCTCATCGGTGCTTTGACTACCTTGAACAAACTCAAACCGGTCCTTGGTTCGCCTAGCCGCTGCACCGTTAGTCCGGCTTGCCGGACTATGTCTGCAGCCACAAAATTATCCGAAGCACCCGTGTCAATAAGGATCTTAACAAAGCTACCTCCGAGCTTCCCTCGGAGGGCTAGTAGATGTCGCGAACGACTCTCTACCAAAGTTGCTCGTGTAATGAGCAACTTTGAGTTAAGGACTGGATCACATACCTCAGTTTGGACTTCACCCGACTTGATGGCCATATTGGCTCTGGCCTTCTTCGGGTAGGGACATTCCCTCGAGAAGTGTCTCGCTTCACCGCAGTTGTAGCATACGTTGTTTCCCACGCTGCTATATGACTTGACCTTCTTATCCATGGGTTTGTCTCTTTTCGCTTGGCTCCCCCACGTACTCGCTCGCTGGCCACCGGATTTGCCTTTCCGGAACCCCGAGGACTCATTCTTAGAGAAACTCTTCTTGAATTTCCCCCTGCTATACGTTCCCCTTGGTTTAGCTCCTTTGCTAAACGTGGATCCCGAACCCGTCGTGTTCCCCTTTCGCAGGTTATCGTTGAAATGCACCTTGATGGCCGCATCCAACGCTTCCTTGTAGTTGGTCGGGTTCTAGCGCATCACTTCACCGCGAGCCAAGGTTTGCAAACCTGATATAAAGGCATGGAACGCATCCATATCCCCCATGTCCGTGACAAGTATCCTCTTTGCCATGAACCCATTCACATATTCCTAGATGGTTCCAGTCTGCTTCAGCCTACTCAGCTCATCTCTCAGATGCAGAGTGGCATTCGGAGGAACGTATGTTGCGCGGATCCTCGCCTTCATCATGTCCCAGGTGGCCACCGGTCCTTCGTTGGCCTCCGTTGTTCTCCACCAAGACTTGGCATTATCTGCCAAGTATGGTTTTGCACATGGGACCTTCTCTGAGCTCGGTAATCGCAACGCTCGGAAGTAGTCCTCCATATCGTAAAACCAATCCTCCACAACCTTATAGTCGTTCACTCCCTTGAACACCGGTGGGGGCTTTGGTTTGTACTTGGGAACTGCCTGAGGGACTGATTCCACTTTGGTCTGTTCGACCTTGTCTGGTTTTGCCTCAGTCCCTGCCGAAGGGTCCGCACCTTCTGCGCTGCCAGCATCCGCAGTCTTTCACTTTTTCTTCCGCTTCTCGTCACGCTTTAACTTGCGTATGAGAGTCTCTAGCAGGGCATTGGTCTATGCCAATTGTCCTTCTAGCACGTCCAATCGAGCCTTGGACGACCGAACCTCGCCACCGGACTCCTGTTTGGAAGTTTCCTCACTAGAGTCCTTCTCATGCAAGGATTCCTCATCCATAGCCTCTTGTTCAACCGGAGGCTGCAGCTCCGGCGGAGGTTCCGTCTCCGCCTGGGTTCGCTTATGCCCTGCCCTTGCCATCTCCCAGCAATCCGCCTCTATCCTTCGCTAGAACTGAGGAAAAGGCTCCAATACCAAATTGTAAGCCACAAATTTTTCCTTTCCAATTTGCCAGCTTACCTCGTCTATCCGTCTAACACTGCCTTGGCTTTCACTAAGTTCCCTTGCCAAGGTTCTCGCCTATGGTACCAGCTCCTACTTGGTTTCAGCTACTCACTGCACGAGCAACGGAGTGTTAGCCATCCTTCCACGGATTCCCAAATCACTCCCAATCCCCCTCCCCGGGTTAGACTGGACTTAAGGTTCGGCTACACTCCCCACAAGCACAAGCAGCCAAGCACACCAAGCTTCCAGGTTCCTAACATCCCTTGGTACCACAAGACTTGATCATGGGACCCTCTAAATCCCAAGTCTTGAATGCAACACTTGCTTCGGGACGCCGGGGCGAAACACCGTGGCCTAGCGGCCCGGTATGGGTACCTCTACCCCCCTCCACTTCCATCCCGAAGGAAGGCCCAAGCCCCTAGGAAGGGCGAGGACCAATGAGCCGCATGGTACTCAAGTGGGGCACCACTCCACATGAGCCGGGAGCACCACAATCGGTTTCCCTTTCGGGAGTGGGAGCTGCTCTTGAGCACTTTCTTGGATGGCCCCTCCGGCACCAGCCAAGTCCATGCTCACTCCCACCCAAGGCCCCTTGGTCCCAGTCTCAACCTCAAGTCGGTTTGGGAGCTCCACTGGAGAGTCCCTTCAAAACTGGTTCCTAGACCTCACTATCCCTACTATACTTTTGGAACCCCCTGCAGCCCCCCCCCCCCTGGGGGACGCACGCTTTGGGCTTTCACCCCTTGACCCGTATTAGTATTTGGACTTAGTCTCTGGCTCGATCTCAAACCCGATTTCGGATCCGACTTCGGATTCGGTCTCGGACTCGATCTCAGACCCGATCTCGGACCTGATCTTGGACCCGACCTCGGACTCGACCTCGGACTCGGTCTCGGACCCGATTTCGGATCTCGAACTCGGTCTCGAACTCGGACTCGAACTCGGTCCCTGAGTCGGTCTCGGACTCGATTCCGGACTCTATCTCGAACTCGGTCCTAGAGTCGGTCTTGGACTCGATCTTCGACTTGGTCCCATCCGATGAACTCTTTGTCATTTTGGTCATGCTTTCGGGGTTCCTTTAGCCTACGACACCTCGGCGAGTTGGTTCCTTACACATAGTCTCTCCAATATAGAGACTCATTCGACCACCTAGGGTGGTTTACTCCCTTTTATTGGTTCAATTCTTGCTAAACCTATTAGAGACACCTTCTCTAACCCAATCCCATTACTCATTCCCGAGTAGTCTCAATTCCCATCAATATAAACTTTGCACTTTGGAACTTTTAATTTTGACTTCTTAGAGTCAATTTCCTAAGTGTCTCCGACACCTTGCTTTGCACATTTTGTGCATCTCCACTACTTCATCCTAGGAAGTTCTCTACTCAAGGGCACCATTATCCTCTTTTCTATTTTGTGTCACTATTGGCACTACATTCCATTTATCATTATTTGTGCTAGGGCTGTCCACGGCCTTATCTTTTGGCTACTTTACTACTCCCTCACTTGGAGCTTTTATTTTGCCAAATTGAAGCACTTGGGAATCCATCCTTGGAAGTCCACTTCCTTTCCCACAATCTGTTAGCATCAAACACATTAATGTTCCTTGGCTAGCTTTGCCATTTGGATTCCTTCCAATGAATTCCATGGCCCAAACTTGGCCATTAGTCGTTTGCTCCTATCTGTTAATTGTTACACTAAGCAACATAAGCTCACTACCTCCATCCTTGAGGTATTCTTTTGTTTCCATGGCAAAGGCTCCACTTTACCAAGTCCAGAGGGTGCTCACCCCTAGTACATCTTATTAGTATCTTCTGCTGTGGGCTCCATCCACGGCCCAACTTTGTGACCCTCCCATGGGTCTTTTATAGAGACTACTTTTTTCGGACTCACTATGCCATCACATTAATTCCCTTATATGTTCTTCCCACTTGGTCACCTTGACCAAGCCACACCATCATCAATATTTCAAATTAACATTTTGAACTAGGAACCTTATTCCTTTACCTAAACAAAAATTTGTCCTTATTTAGCCACAAGATCACCTAATGATCTCACCTTGGTCACCTTGACAGGTTTACCAATAGATACTAGGTCTTCTAGACCTTTAACTTGTTGACCATGACCCTGGGGGCATCTCCCACACTTAGCAGTGTGCCCAAGCTAACCCTTCCGACCAAGGGTCCATAGCAACTGAGACTAGGTGTCCCCATTTCATTCACCACGTCCTTGGTGCCACTTGCACCAAAGTGTTCAAGTTAGATATGCCAAGCCATACTAAACAATCTAACTGTGCATCATGACTCTGGGGCATCCCTCCTCTTGGCGGTGTGCCCAAGCCAGTCTCCTTACTGAGAGTCTATGACCATTGAAAAATGAGTGTAAGCTCTATTTCGTTAAAGTGGGAATTGTCATTATCCCACTTGTAAAATAAGGTTTCCAAACCTTTATATAGTATATAAATATAACAAAATTCAACTGCATTGAGGCACATGCCATTTTATTTTAAACAAGGAAATGTCTACTCAATCACTTCTCCTCCCCCTGCCACTGCTTCACCTCTCTCTTCTCCTTGTCATCGTCGTCCAATTTCTTTCCATCCTTTTAATATTGGCTCAGTTGCTCCGAGTCTAGGTGGAGCCCAAGTCCCCATTCAATCTTTACTTTCCCATTATTAATAAAACAACTTCGTAGACTTCCAATAACATGCTGTAACACTTCTAGTATAATGCAAATCCTCTCAAAGAATTGTCTTTTAATATTAATACAATTGCATGGAACACCATGCCATAATAAGTTACATTTTTAAATAAATACATGCCATCTCAGACTGTTATTTTTTGCCTCCAACGCCTATACAATAATCTTGGAATTTCATCACTCTCCACACTATCAGGATTTAAACCCAATAGTAATGCCATCTCTTCTCTAATACGTCCACGCTCATGTTCAGTGGTCGAAGAACCCATCCGGTTGAGCAGATTATGGAGATGCGGATAGTGCTTGGCTAGACAATATACATGCCATAAATGATGACTGGTGTCTGTCCGATCAAATGGCTTCTGATATACCGTTCCATCTGCCATTTGGTTGATTTCTGCAGCCACCTCCTGGACTGGCCGGTTCTCTATCACCATCGCTCCAAGCCGTTTTGCAAGGTCCCCCAGAACATACGGTTTCTTCTCCCTAGTTTCCATACTGCAAGAGATGGGGTGCACTGCATATGTGTGCGTGTTCGCTGCAGTTTTAATCGGCGAGTCATCGATGATGAGGATTTCACTTGAGCTAGCAGTCCGGTTCATCACTACAGCCTCTGGCTTGACGAAGATGGGCTTGCTACCCCTCACATGGACCATAGTCAAGCAATCCTCCTGCGTTAGGAGAAAGTCAAATGGTAATATTACTCGCGTCTGATCGTGCATCATCTGTAGCAACGTTAATGCATTGTGGCGCATCATGGATGTCCAAACTCCCAATTGCAAATTGAACCCGGCCCTCTGTTTTAAGTGTCGCATGGTCATTATTAGATCCCGCAGTTTCTCCCGTGTGATTAATGTGAATCTGTCTCTTTTGACCAACTTGCGACCGCAGGCTTTGGAGGGTGCAATGACATTCGAGGACGAGCCACGCTCATGGGAGAAAAGGACACCGTTCAGATCAAAAACGATACAGTACCTTCGCCGTGACTCTGAAATGAAATGCGTCAGCATAAAAAATGGTACAAGTCAATTTTACCATCTACAATATTAGCGAATGTTGCTCCCGATGGTCGTTGAGAGGGTTTTGGTCGAGGAAACGTGAAGGGCGGAAATACTCTCCTCTGCAATGTGGGGTCAATCGCATCCGATGGCGTGTGGGCACATGCCATTTCAGCTGTAGACTCTGGTACAACTGGCTCAACAGTGGCATGGGGTGGTTCCGATGGCGTGTGATCACACGCCATTTCAGCTGGTGCCTCCGTTGGCAAAGTGGACATGACCGAACAAGCAGCAGGGGCGGTGTAGGGAGGTTCCAACGGCGCGTAGTCAGACGATTGGGCACACGTTGAGTCCATTGGAAATGAGGATACGACCGGCTCGGCGGCTGGGGCGGCCTCATGTGGGTCCAATGGCGCCTGGTCACCGTCAGTTGGATACGTGGACAAGATTGACTCAGTGGTATGGGCAGCATCAAGTGGAGCGTGGTCAGCTTGCTTGGCGTTGATATGGATAGTAGCCTCCACCAGCTCTGATGACTCTTGCAGCCAAGTAGAGTCCACTGGCGGATCCATATGCATGTCCAAATATCTCCCTTCGATTGAGATGGTATCCTCCCGTGCTACTAAAAACAAACTCATTAGCACATTGAATCGACTATACTGTATTTACCATCAACTGCTATTGAGGAACTAGGACCGATATCACTTGAGCGCACTGCTGATTCTGAAGGATTGGACATACGTTTCGACCCTTGCTTGGCACTATCCTTCCTCGACACTAAAGGCTAGAGTTTGTAAATTCAACTGAATAATCTCTACTTACCATTTGCTCTGCGACCTACATGGACAATGTTAGAAATGGTAAAAGGTTAGGAATGGATGTATTATTATTTACCTGATGGTTTGTCTTGTATGACCTTCCTCCGCCGCTCTTTGGCCACCTCAGGCTGGCCATCGTCGTCATCATCGTCGTCGTCGTTATTGTGATCGTCACCATTGTGAGGACCATCCAAGTCCTCTTCGTCCTCCTCTTCTTTGTCCTCCTCTTCTTTGTCCTCCTCTTCGTCCTTCTGCTCTTCTTGCTCATTATCTTTCTCTGGCTCCTCATCCCCCTCCTGCATTTCTTCCATAGGCTGCTCAGGCTGGATGGCTTGTTCTTCCAGGACCATCTTGGGAAAATCATCTGGCCGAGTCTCCATCTCAAAATACAAGACATCCATAGCTTGTTTTAGTGCGTGACCTAGGACCGTATCCTCACCCGACTGTCTTAACATGGTTTCTGCACGTTCTTGCACCCTTCGAAGACGACGAGATGAGAAAAACGTGGCCCTGCCTTGAAAAGCTTCCCTCATCCATTGTACCTCTCCATTGAGATTGGGGAAGGGGAGTCCGCCATAGGAATCTGAGTCATGAGGTGGTGACTGCCTGCTTTCACTCAGCCCTTGATCTGCAATGAATGGCATGAGCACACACGCCATAACCGCGAGGCATTACCTATCATC
>NW_003314319.1:862552-902063 GCF_000143415.4 Selaginella moellendorffii
AATCAAACGCCTCTGATCTCGACGACTGTCCAACGTGCTTTCGCTTTTTATGACCACTGTCAGTTTGAGCTTGGCTGGTGCTTGCCTGTTTTGCCTTTGAAGAAGTTTCTCCTGCAAGGAATGGCATGAGACCACACGCCATTGCAAATATAATTTGTACCTCCTTTTTTCCTATTGCTTTTCTGTTTGTCCTTCTTCGATGCGCCACCAGTGCGCTTTTTAGTCCTCGTGTCTAAATATTCACAACGATCTATAATCAAAATGGCGTGAGGCCTCACGTGACCTTACCTTGTGCAGGTTGTGAGCTCGGCCCAACATGGGTATCTTCAAAAGTAGCTGTTAACGCCGTTTCAGCATCTGGGGGTGGCCACGCTCCTGCATACAGAGCTTGTGAGATAACATTTAAACTTAAAGTGTGTACTCACCAGGTTCGCAGAGAAGATACTGTTTTTCTTTGGCAACTGTAATTATATGCTCCATTGAAGTCATCTCTTCAATGGAGTTTGTCACCGCAACACAAGGGACACCCTTGAGTAGTGCGGCTCGAAAGAATAGTCCGCCGCAGTTGTACTCGACAACGCATTTGCCCTTGGAGTCGGAAGCAGATGACCCACCCGCTATTGCGTTGAAGACCCAGCTGAGCATTTCCCATGCTGCACCTGGAGCTTTCTTTGGATTCGAAAGCTCCATAGCCGTCTTCAGTTCCTCAGGCACGGGTAAATTGACCTCCCTCAGATCAATTCGATTGGCCTTGTCGAACGAAGCTGGGAAGTCACTCCAGTCCCACTCTGCTGCAGGACCAATAACAAGGGCGAGTGTGAAGATGCGGACATTCGTCGGTATCTTCTTCTTAGCCATTATCCCATGGATCTCCCGCATCTCCTTGCCTTTCAACCGAGCCTTCACCTCGTTCAAGGCCTTCCAGAACTTGTGATAGGATTCGGAGTCGTAGATCATATAGTGGACTGAAGATTCCACCTCCGCAAGTCCCACCATTAAGTCAATGATGGAGCTGACTTCGTCTGCATGAGTGATCTCCTCGTTTGTGAAGTCCATCACACAAAAGATGTTCTTGACCTGCTCATCTCCGCGGGAAACGATGCTCCTCCACCTTTGATCCTCATCCGAATTCAAGTATACCCGGTAAGGTTCTCGATAGGCCTCTGCTGCGGGGTCGAGCTGTTTCTGAAGCCGGCGGTCGACATCAATCTTAATGAAATTTGGATACTGATCCAACTTCTCAGCTTTACTTTTCGTGGCATCCCGCAGCAGATCGATGAACTTGGGGGCCCCCTTCACGTACTCGTCGATGTCTTCATTTGACAACTCCAGCGCTTCCATCATCTCTTGCGTGGTGTCGATGCTCACCCTCTCCACGGCCACTTGCTCGAAGATCCAATCCTTCAATAGCGCACGAGCTCTCAGAGTCGTGCACAAGTCCTCGTATGTCACAATATGGCCGGGAGTCATTTTGGTCTTGTTGAAGACAACCTCACCACGTAGAAGAGCATTAACCACTGTCAGAAGGTCGTCGTCGTCTAGAGACCGCGAGAAACGCAAGGCGTTGAGCTTCAAATCATTGGGCTTCCGGCCGTCCTCCACACCCATTGAGTTTGGCAACTCCCCGTCATGGTACCTCCTCAGCACATCTACCCATTTGTCAAAAACAACTTTTGTTGCGAGTAGAATGTTATGGATGCTGAGTGTGTCATTGACCCCCAGTGTTTTCGAGAGAAGACTCGAGAATTCCTGCAATGGAAATGGCGTGAGGCCACATGCTATGCCACATGCAACGAGGCTTACCTGCCAGGCGCTAGTTGCTAGTGCACGTCCTTGTCCTGGTTTTTGTGGCTTCTTCAGTTGAACCCAGAGCTTCCGTGTTCGTGCCAATGTCTCGTGCAGACCCGATTTGTAGCACGTTTCTTGCTTGACATTCTGCGCGTGGGAGATGTATATGATAGATCGGAGGGGCGAGTTGCCTTTTATCAGGCGGACAACTCTTGTCTTGAAGACTTTCTTCACCTCCTCGCCCACCATAATATCCACAACTATCTCTTGCATCGCCAAGCTAGAATGCTGCCCGGAGACGGCATAGAACCGGATGTTCTGATCGTCCAACACCTTCCTATTGATCAAGTCTGGAAACCTCGTCTCGCCCTTCATTGTTCGGTAGTAGGGGATCACGTCTGCGATGTCGGGTGTTACTGGACTTGCCAGCATCTTCTGCTTCAGTTTCTCCACCCACTCATCAGATACTAGCCTGTGGTTGTATTTGCTTTGGATGTCGATACGGCTCACGTCGATTGTATATACATTGTTGGAATAGTAACAAGTACTATTATCTGCGACGATTTTTGCTGCCTCTTCTTGCTCTTTCTGCTCTTTGCGGCTCTTCTTTTTGGTGGGTGTAGTGTTCGAACCCGAGGCAATGGCATCACTGAGTAGCTTCTTTTTTGGAGCAGGAGAGTCGGACGTCGGCTTGAGCTTGACCACCCTTTTCTGCTTTGAGGTAGTTTCCAGATCGACCCCCTTCCCCTTTGCTTCGCGAACTGGAGTCACTCTCAACGGCTCAATGTTGGAATATAGTTTTTGAACATCGCCGTAGGTGAGGTCCGTGGATTCCATGTGATCTTCATAGACCCGCAGCGTCTTTGAAATTGTGGGCCTCCTGGACAACCTCTCCCTAGCTCCCTCTAGGAATTCCTCATAGCCGCTGCCCCCCTCCGGGAAGCCGCTAGGATGTGCAAGGTGGATCTTGAAGGCAGACGCTGTCTCTACCACAAGTGCCAGTCCATATTCTTGCATGGAACTGCATGGAGTGTCTGTCACTTGGATGAGGATCCCCATGCATTCTTTTCTCCCACCATCTGTGTTGTACAGCCTCAGATCCTCGCCTTCTATCCCGAAAGTCCAACTGGTGAGCTCCTCCCCCTTCTCTGCATCCACATTGACAGTGGCTGGAAGAAGAACGCAATTCCTCGCCTGTTCAGAAATGCACAACAATTAGAGCTGACAGATGAAAAGCTAGTAGCTGGAAATAACGTGAGGCCACACGCCATTCACCACTGCATCAGATGTCTTGAGGCTGCATCCTAAGATGGCGTGAGGCTACACGCCATCTGTAACCGGACTGCACTCGAGAGCCCAATCGGTGCATGCCAATGTTGCTACTGAATGGCATGTGGCCTCATGCCATTTTCTACTTGGCCTAAAAGACTTACCATTTGAAGCCGAATGGAGGCGTGACAACCGGACTCGCTGGCGAATGTGCACTGTGTGTGCAGCGGATTGTAGCAGCAAGGCTACTCTGCCACTTACAGTTGGAGAGTGGCGCTGAAATCTCCTGGGACGCCAAGTGGGCTGCGTGTGGGTGGCGGAGTGGGCGGCGGAGTTGGCGGCGAAGTTACAAACTGGGTGTGTCTTGAAGTGGACGCCGATGCACACGAGCGCGATGCGAGCACGAGTGGACGCCGATGCACACGAGAAACCTGTAGAGAAGTGGGAGCGCGAGTGGGAGCGCGATGCGAGCGCGAGTGGGAGCGCGATGCGAGCGCGAGTACGAAGCAAAATGCAAAACCTAACCTCACACGCGCGAAATGTCACGACGGTTGGTAATCCCGCCACGTCATCATTTCTCGGACTTGGGCGCCACCATTAATTTCTGGATCGGCGCGCGCATGCGTGAAATCCAAAAGAAATCCGCAACGTCATCATTCCTCGGACTGCATGCACGCGAAATCCAAAAGAAAGATCATGATTGGGATATCATTTAATACCCTCGCTATATTTATACCATGCATGATTGGATATTCCAAAGCATCTTGTATTTCCAAAAATGCCAGATGTTCAGCTAAATAAATTGTCAGAGGATTTGATGTGACGTTCAAGCATGTGGGCTCATGCAATTTTGAACCAAAAAATGCACCAAAAAATGCTCGGCGTCATCTGGCGTTATCTCTTGAATGGCGTGGGGCCGCATGCCATTTTCAGGAGCACATAGGAGTATATTCCTAGAATATTCTGACACGCGCGAGATTGTTTTGAGTTTCCTGGAGATCCAACCGTTAGATCGCAACTAGATTTTACAGAATGGTATACAATGTCCTTCTTGATGACCCTGCAAAGAAGCATCTCGATCGGACACCACATGAGACCACACGAGCCTTACAATGTTTCAGGGGCATTTGCCATAGATCCGACCGTTATTTTGCTCCAAGATTCTACAGTTTGGTGTGCATTGACCTTTCCATCGACACTGCAAAGGGACATCACAATCAGATGCGGGATCACAAGAAACCAACTTCACTAACTCTAGTTTCACCAAGATCTACGTAAGGAGTTATGAAATGAAAGGACCCTCTCTATTGAAATGTGTTTATGGTCCTAAGGGCATTGTGACATATCAAAGGATTTTGCATCAAGTTCTGTATTTGCATGTTTATCAAGCTACTGAATTGCTAAACCCTAAACCCTAAACCCTAACCCTAAACATGTGGCAAATGCTGCGTGAAGAAAGATGCCCTTTCTGGGCAAATGCTGTAAGAGGCAGATGCCGAGCAGATGTATCTCAGGCTAGCGAAGGGGATAAACGAAAGCTAGCTATAAACATGACGGGATGCAAATAGATTACTAGGCTGGTCCTGCGAAAATCAAAAACCATAATTGAAAACATTGAAAATGCAAAAAGAAAGGTTTATAATATTTTTGAATTTTAAGCAACCAAAGGAATGTAAGTAGGGCATGTGTTTGTAAGTTTAAAAATGCCTCAGCCATATAAATTCCCAAGTAAATAAAGTTGTTTCTATTTTTGGTACAGGTAAACTTTATAGCGTGTGGGCTCATGCAATTTTGAACCCAAAAATGCACCAAAAGATGCTCGACTAGCATTATTCTTTGAATGGCATGTGGCATTATATTGCCATAAATGGACGTACACACACAGCATAATTATTCCTTTACACGGCGAATAATCTTGGCGCGGATCGCTGACATGGCATGGCAAAGTTCGAATCACTGACATGGCACAGCTGGATCGAGGCAAGGACATGATGTGACAAAGTTCAACCTCCGACAGCAAAGTCTAGAAGCTACTCAGTTTGAAATTTGTCAGAGGAATCATAAGATCTGGTTTGTCAGAGGATTTGATGTGACGTTCAAGCGTGTGTTATTTTTGAATTCTCGAACTCATTCCTAGGTCTATCATTTTTGTGCGCCGTGTTCTTGGTTCCGCTGAGCGCAGTGAGCGCTGCTTGTGTAAGCGGCGTTGTGAGCTGTGGTTTATGCGTCTACGAGCGATTGCGGCATTGCGAGCGCCATTGCGAGCGGCAGTTTATGCGAGTGGCAGTTTGTGCGAGCGGCGCTACGAGCAGTTGCGGTGTTGCGAGCGGCGCTACGAGTAGTTGCGGTGTTGCGAGCGGCACTGTCTTTGGTGTGGCTACCGCTTCCTCTTGATATTCGGCACTTGTGCTTCCTGGTATGTTCACCATGGAATGGTTTAGGACCACATTTAGAAATGGCATGAGGCCACATGCCATCTTGGGCCCTTGCAATTTCATGGCTAGCGTATTGTCATGTATGTTTTTACTTGCCTGCAGCTGTGTGTATATCAAGATGGCATGAGGCCTCATGCCAATTTTGTGAATGCGAAATTTCATGTGGGTGTCAATAGCATGTTTGAATAATGGCATGTGGCCTCATGCTATTGAGGTTGTTTGGTATGTTATGATTTAGGCCATTCTCCAATCATTTTTTGTATGGTCTTAACTTCTTTTCTGCACTTTCAGAATGGCCTTCAGGGTTGGGGAAAAGGTTTACATTTTGAATGGTGGGAAGAGAGTTGCAAAAGGGACCCTTGTGTCTATGGATCGGAACTTTGTTATACACTGTCAAAGGCTTGGGGAAGGCAATGCTGCTGTATCAGTAGAGACTGTCTTCGATGGGAATGTGGTCGCTATTGAACGAGGAGAGATGGTCGTCGGGGTAAAAGTTGTTGTTGCCTTGAAAAATCTTCAGAAGAAAGCAGATGTTGGGGACAGCGCAAGTGCGACGCATGTTCCCTCCGTGGATCTTAAGAACCGTGCTACATGGATTCAGGCAAAGGTGTTTCTAAACAACCCCGAAGGGGAGGTGGTAGCTGAGGGCTTAGCCACAGTTGTCGATCCAAGAGATGCGGTTGCTAATCAAGAATTGGGCTGGGATGATATTGGAGTTGCAATTTTAGAGGTTGTTGACACAGAAGAAAACAGTCTGACTATTGGAAGCATTGTGCGGTGGAAATTGAGGCATTTAGTGTTTGAGAATGTGAAGGATTCACAATCAAACACCACTACAACTGATGACAGAACATCTCTTCATGGGAAAAGAAAGTACACCTTCCTACAGCGCAGCCAAAGGGATCTGAGCAACGAACCGAAAAGGCAGAAAATGGCGATGGAGGTTCGAATGGTCTCGACAGTTGCTTGTTGCAAGAGGAGGTGCTGTCAACATGCTGATTGGGATGCTATTGAAGAGGAGAGAGCAAGATACAAGACATTGTCCTGGAAGGCAGCTCGCAATTTTGTGTATGAGGCATTACGGTCATCTGTTGATGCTTCAGAACATCAGGTGGGGGGCATGGTCTTCCAGAGGGGTTTGGTCTGCATGAAGGCATGGAGAATCATTTATGGAGTCCCTCGAACCACATTCTACAGAATCAAAACTGAGTTCGAGGAACAAAGGGTTCAACAGGCAGTCCATGGGAACGACGGTACGCACAAAACCAGGGGTCATGTTGTATATGGAGAGGCAATCTTCAAGAGGTTTGTCGAGACATGTAGCGAGCAGCAACCACATAAAACCCGCCTCTTGGAAGATGGAACACGAGACACCCAACAAGTTCTCCCTTCCATGTATACCAAGGGGGCCATATTGGAAGATGTGAATCGGGAACTCCAGAGTAATGGCTACAGGAAGCTGAGCCAATCTAGATTTAGTAGATTGTGGAGCAACAGGTTCAGGGATGTGAGTATAGGAAAGTACTCCAGCTTTTCAAAGTGTGACGAGTGCACTGCTATCAAAATGGCTTTGTCGAAGAATTCTTGCAGCGCTCAAGAGCGAGAGACGTTGGTTAGAAGGCGGCTCGACCACAACATCGAGCAGAGAAGCTGCAGGACTGCATATTATCATAACAGGATTCTCTCCATGGAGAGACCTGACTCTTACCTCTGCATCATCCACAACAAAATGGATCAGAAAAAGACGTGCTTACCTCGACTCAATCCTGCCCCCAAGGCAATCTCTTCATCCATGCAGCTGCCTGTGTCTCTGTTTGGCATAATCGCTCATGGGCATGGTGCCCAGAACTATGGGAACTTCTTTGTGCCTCTATGGGGTGGCGGGGGTGCAAACATGATGATTGCGTCCTTAGCAAAACACTTAAGGTCTCTGCAAAGTGCGCAGACTGAGCTGAACGGCCAACCCTTGCATAAGGCCCTTGTCGATCGAACCCCATACAGGGTTCAGCTGGAGGAGGAGCAAAGGCTTGCAGTATCGCGTGGGGCCCCATGCCATCCTAGTGAATATGTTGGCCGTCAGATTGTAGGGTTATCACGTGAGGCCTCATGCCATTACGACGAGGCTGGTCGCCCGGTGAATGCACAGCCTCATCCAAACGAAGCAGAATCTCAAGGAAGTTCTTGCGGCCGATGTGGCCTTCCACCCCATCTTCTGCTCCAAACAGACAATGCTGGCAGTGAGAACAAAAACATGTACGTCTTCGCGTACTTGGCGATGCTTGTTGCCAAAGGCATATTTGAAACGGTTACACTTGGCTTTCTCATGGTTGGGCACACTCATGAAGACGTCGATGCCATGTTCAGTCACCTGGCAGAGTCCCTCCGGCGATCCAATGTCCTCACCCTCCCACAACTCTACGATGAATTCCAAAATTGCATCAAAGGCACTGTTGAAGCTGCACTTGTGACAGAGGTTCCAGACTTTAAGGGGTTTGTAAGAGGCTACATCAGGGACGGATCCGAAACGCTGATTGGCCACTCCAAGCCTCTTCAGTTTCATTTCAGCATGCGTGACGGTGCTCCAGTGATGAGGTACAAGATGAGAGAATGGGACACAGTGTGGCTGCCAGTGGATGGCATTGAACTCTTCAAGAGAGATCCCATAATTGGGGAACCTATGATTCCTCAGGGTTCCCCACGGCCGATGCACCCGGATGGACTCAAAGACCAGGAAAGTATAGTGGCCGGGATTAGACAGCATATTGCCTTCTGGAAGAGGGGGTTGGTGTTTGGTGGAGAATCCTATTTTAAGAGGTGCAAGCCTTTGCTCGAATACTGGGAGAAGATTATATTTGCTATCCAAAATGGGCCGGTTGTATATGAAGAATTGGAAGAGTCCTTTTGGCCAGAACCCAGAGCACCAGATAGTAGCGGAACAATGTCCTCTGGAAATGCAGTGACAGATAACGATGTTGAGGATCACTATTGTGGGCCGAGGAACAAGAAGCCGGATTCAGCATTCAATCCAGTACAGGTCTGCAAAGGAATGGTCGTGCTTGTCAGACCCAGTAATAAAAAACAAATGATATAGGTGGGGCGCTGCATCACTGATGCAGAGGAGGACGCGGAAACTAACTCCTTCAATGTAACTGTGGAGTGGTTCAAGCCAAGTTCCGGATATACGAAGGATTGCCTAGAAAAGAGATGGGTGCTGAATCCAAGGGATCCCAGCATGAGCATATCGGTGGATAATGTTGTGCATGGTTGGATGCGGAAGCAGAGTGCCACCATCACCTTGCCAGACCATGCAAGAGATGCAGCAAGAGCATTCATAACCCGGGTTCAAGGTGAGATTCATTAATATTCCTTTACTAAGTTTCTAATGTATTTTATTTCAAGGTGAACAATCCGAATCTGAATCAGAGGAGGCGTGATGGCATGTGGCCCTTTGCACTAGTATATCTTAATACCGGTCTGAGAAATAGAATGGCATGTGCCCTCAGGCCTTTTACTAAATCACCTTTGAAAGAAATGCAAGCCTCTATGTCGTAAAAAAAAGGTACTAGAGAAATTCCTTAATAATATGAATGTTATTTAGTTTCATGAAAATACACTAAGGGTCAAATGAGTTAAATGACTTCTCCAGACTAGCAATGCCTCTTGCTACACCTTCACAA
The DNA here is from genome assembly GCF_000143415.4 of Selaginella moellendorffii. Taxonomy (NCBI): domain Eukaryota; kingdom Viridiplantae; phylum Streptophyta; class Lycopodiopsida; order Selaginellales; family Selaginellaceae; genus Selaginella; species Selaginella moellendorffii. The sequence continues at coordinate 871,722 of NW_003314319.1, forward strand.
TTAGATTCGTTAGAAAAAGATAACATTGAATAATATCTAAATGTTCTCACCATTAAGTTATATGTCTGGCTAATAGGAATGACGTTCATCTTGGAAAGCTCACCACACGCTCAATGAACAAACAAATAGTGTGTGCGCGCATGCCATCGCTCTTCTTTAGCTTCAGATTCGGCTTGTTCACCTTGACAATGAGATTTATTATACAACCAGATGGACTCAGTCTGGACACAAAGTCACCGCGCTAGTCACCATGCCCCAGATATGTCTAGCCCCTGGACAAAAAACATATAATTTCACGTCATTTTCAAATACTTGAAAATTTGTACCTAGTCCCATTTTACTGAATAAATCCCACTTTAACGAAATAGAGCTTGTGTCCTCATTTTCCAAACCATCACCGCGCCCTAGTGATTTGGGACTCAAACCCAAGCACTAGAAGGTCAGGACTCAAACCCAACCTCCGTATATGCATCTACGGATGACATCACCCAGGATGCCTGGCGTGACTCCCCACGCCGGTGCACCAACATATACTTAAAGTGCGCTACAGATAATAGTTTAGGAATCTAGTTCCTCCACACTACCAAGTCCTCTCATTTTATAAGTCTGTGATCATGCATGGACTCTTCCATGCTTGGCCCCATGGGCCACCCTTATAAAAGTTAGCACCTTCAACTAGGGGGTTTGTTCCCCTGACTTGCCAATTTCACTACACAAGTCATCCAACCAACGTAACATGGTTTCATGAAAGTCCTTGACTATCAACTTTCGTTCAAAGCCATCCCTTTGAAAACTTGGAGACTACTTCCCTAACGTTGATAGCATTTCCTCATGGCAAGCTTCAAAATCACGCTTCAGCTGCACCACTCTGATTTTGCGCGTTCTATGAACCATTTACCCTTGGCTTTCTAAGTACTAAGCTGCTTAGAATTGTCTTTGGGAACCTTGAAAGAACTCTGTCCTTTAGCTTGCTAAGGCCTCTCTTTTCGCAAGCTTTCTAATTGCCATATGGTCTAACATAGACCATTCCATGCTTTAGACTCTCTATGGCATCACGGTTACTAATGACAACATGTTTGAGCGCCCATTTGATTCTCCACTCCCAACTAGCATAACCATCTTTGGTTATGCTCTTTAATCCCTATACTTTGGTTCTATCCCCTTCCTACTTGCTTTTGGCCTCACATCTTTCCTTTAATTATTCTCCTCCAAACTAGGAGGATAGCTTTGCACTTTCTACCATGCCTTAGCAAGTATTCTTAAGGATGAACCTACCCGATAGCTTAGGGAGTGGTTTCTCAATCCGGATATCCTCACCTTATAATCCCACACATTGGGATTAACATTGCCACTTATGGGCTTTTATATGCCCATCACTAGCCTTGCCAAAATTCCATTTTTGGCTTTGTCCAATTCGGGTAGATGGACTTCTTCCATCTCCACTACTTTGGACATTTGGATAGGACCTTTTATCCATCATTCGCTAGGGATTTAGTCCCTTTGGGCTTTATCTATTGCCCTTGCAACATCAAACAACACCTCCTGGTATTCTAAAGTGTTTAGGTGTCCCAAATAATGGCCTCTTTGACAATGGGCATTCTCTTTATGATATTGACTTATTATATCACAACATAAGCAATTCATTCCCTATAAGGGTAGATCTAACTTTCTTATCCCAATAAAAAGTCTTAGGTAGTTACCTTCTACCAGTTTCATCAATTATTTTGCATCTTTTTGCTTAGTTGCCTTATAATTGTCAAATCTTACAACTCATTGCTGGTGCTTCCACATCTCCATCCTTGTTTGGGTCACCATGCTCTACCACATACCTTCCAGCTTAGGCTATGCCATTCCTATTTCTATTGGGATTCCCTTGGCAAAGGGTTCTCATGAACCCACCAACATAACCTCAAGGTATCACACTTTGGCACATTTGGTGTCTCCACACTATCGGCTCCGCGAGCCTACCTTTATGACACTTGCACTCGTGTCTAGGTCTTTTGCAAAGACCAACACAGTCGTTTCTCATGCCAACTATCCGTTAGCACTTCACCACAGTGTTCTCACACAACTCTGCACCAAAGTTGCTTTCTTCTGGGAACACTTTTCCCATGAATTTAGTATGGCTCATTCTACCACCCATGAGATACTCGCTTGTCTGTCCGTATTCACTCTAGTCTTGGACTTCCCAGTGGTTATCCCATCACCCAACATCTAGGCATAGCCTTCCTGGGCCAAACTAGCCTTTCTTGGCCAAACTGGCTCCACTGGAATCCTCCCCCCACTATGCTTTTGGAGCTCACTAAACCCCTAGGGTCTGGGAGATGAATGCTTTAGGCTTTCACCCTCTTAGACTCGAAGTCGGACTCCGACTTGGGCTCAGTCTTGGCCTCAGCCTCAGTTTCAGTCTCGGTTTCGATCTCAGTCCCGGTCTCGGTCTTGGTCTCGGTCCCGGTCTCAGTCTCAGTCTCGACTTCAGACTCCATCTCAGGTCCTTCTCGAACTCCATCTCGGATTCCATCTTGGGTCCATCTCAGACTCCATCTCGGATTCCATCTCGGGTCCATCTCGGACCGCAACCCAATGGTTTGGCGTGTTGCCTCCCGTTAAACACCATCCTGATTCATTCTCTCTCCGCTTACCTGGCGATGACGTGGACAATGATTGGAGGGTGCGGCAGCATTTCCATGACAACATTGTGTGGATCACTGTGAAGAAAGATGCTTCGGAGGACGATCTCAAGGCCCAGCTCCTCAACGCTCTTGAATGGGGTGAAATGAAAGAGAGGATTTTATAGCAGGGCCATCCTCTGGCCAGATCCTGGTGACAACCAGAAAGGAAGGCATTTTGCATCCGGATGCAAAGGCATTTGCTGTGCATGAGCTATCAATGGACGAAAGCAAAAAGATGTTTTGGAAGTTTGCCTTCAGTGTGCATGATCCACAACCCAGTGACCCTGATGTTGTGGGATTTGCCAAGAAAATAGCTCGAAAATGTGAGGGACTTCCTCTCGCTCTGGAAGTGATTGGCAGTGCCATGGCTGTCCACAGAAGAGAAGGGCCACATGTGTGGGAAGAACGATATAAGAGGTTGCACTTGTCCAATGACCCAGATGTTGAGAAGCAGATGTTCAAACGCTTGAAGTTCAGCTATGACGAGCTGGGAAACTATGAGGGTGAAAAGCTGCAAGAGTGCTTTCTCTATGTGGCTGCATTCCCACACAAATTAATTGAATTTAGTTCCTTGAGCAAATGTTGGATGGAGGTTGGGTCAGAACTCTCACCCACAGCGATTGTCAATGAACTGGAACGGAGATGCCTGGTCAAGATAGATAAGTCTTGGGGGTATGAAGAAGCTCCTGGTTATATAATCGTACACGATATGCTACCATCTGACTCACTTTTGTTCCTCGAATGTCAAGCACTTGAAGGTTTTTCAGCTTGGAAATGCTCTCTGGAATAAAATGGATCCTAGAGCATCGCCACAAGCTCAATACCTTGACACCTTGTATGTGATTGATAAGACTGTCATCCACATTAGAAAGTCCTATACATTCATCCATAAGTATAGCGCTTTTCAGCCTGACATCACTGAAATATCTAAAATCTACTTAGTGGACGCCCATAAAGTGTAACATTGCATTACTGCCCCAGCTCTCCAACTTGGAAGAGCTGGAGCTGAGCCTTGATTCAAAAGAGGAGTCATCAGTTGTGGATTTGACTGGAATTTCACGTAAACTAAGACTTCTAGATCTAAGAATGACACATGGTACAATGAAGGTGCCAGAAAGCATGGGGACACTGGAGCACATTGAAACATTGGTTTTACATGCAAACAACATTGACTTTGCCAGTTTCGTTGGGTTATGGCAACTTGTCAACCTAACAAAATGTCTAATTCGTGTGAGAACCGTCAGCAGAGCTACTTGGAAACAAATGTTTATGAAATCAATCAAGCTTCAACATTTTTCCATCGTTGGGGTAGAAGACAGTGAAAGTAGTGATGACAGCTTCGAATGGTTGCAACTACGATATTTAGACATCCGTGATATCATAAACCTATCTTGGTTGCCCCACGGCCTAGAAACATTTTTTTATTAAATGCAATCGTATCCACTTCTTCAACCGGATGGATCATTCCCAAGTCTTGAAAGGCTGTGGCTTACTAATCTACGCATTGCACAGTCAAAATTCAAGGATGATTTGGCTGCCAGTCTTCCAAATCTGAAAGAGTTGCACTTTTGGCTAGCTCCTGATATTGAATGGGAGCAATTGCCTCTCTTCACGAGAGCCTGCATTTTCGTCGCAGCGCCCTGGATGTACACGGCCTGGATCCGCTTCTCACGCTCGATGCGCAGAGTGAGAGGCAACCCCTGCGTTAATCCGAGGCACGCTCCCATTCGCCTCCCAACAGTCCAACCCATTTGCTACGGGCTTCAGGATCCAAGAGGGCATTCACCACCTCATCCAGCAGTTGCTCATGGCCCCCAAACATGGGATCAGGAAAAACACGCCGTACATATTTTTTTGCAGGGCCTCTGTCTTGCGGGGAACTCCGTACGGCGAAGCTAGTGCTCGGCTGTATCACTCTCAACCCTTCTCGCTCGTACCTTTCAATTTTCGGAAGGAGATCGTCCTCGTAGCTGTGTATCAGCTCCGAGATCTTGTCACAACGCTTCTCCCTGTGAAACATCCATAGATCATTTAGCTGTACTGTTAAAGCTCTCAAGTTTATATGCTTACTGTGATCCCAGCAGTGCTTGCGCCTTGTCGTTCCATTTTGTGACAAGATTAAGACACTCCTCGGCTCCATCAGAGTAGCGGAACTCTGGATTCCGGTGCTTGTGAGTATTAAACTTGTTAAGCATGGCCTGAATGCTGGTCGCCGCCTTGTCCAGCTTCGCAATGTCCACATTCAGCTCGTGTCCTGACTTTCGATCTGCGACAGGAGATCGTGGCAGGAGCTTATGCACTCCATAATAGGAATGGAGTCCTTTTAAAACCGTTGTTTCGGCTCTCTGGTACATAGCATGTCAAGCTTGCGAGCCTTTGAATCATTTGAGAGCATAGCCTGTGTGGAACTTGTCTGCGTCAATTCTCGACAGCAGAAGCAGCGAGAAGAATTTAAAGTTCCAAGTGTAAGCAAACCAAGACTTGTATGTACCTTGAATGAAACTTAACACGAAACAATTAGTTCGATGCTTTACACCAATCAAAGCTTTGAACAAATAGCACATGCTCCTACGCTTTCCCAATACACAAAACACGGAGCACTGGAAAAAGGATACGCGATTACCCTTGATAGCAAAGAAACAAACTCTACTTACAGTATAAACCCCGCTTATCGTCCTAATTTTCAAAACCGCTCTGGCCACCACAGGCAAAACATCACGCACGGGTCCATTCTAACAAAAACCTGACCTTCATGCCGCAACAGGAGAATCCGGAGCTGATCCAATCGAAGAACCTTCGGGATCCTTAGGCAAGGCAACGTAATTCATCATCGGAGAGTAGCGTTTCACCCGGTTAACCTTTTGATTGCTAGCCTTCGGTGCGGGTAAGAGCTCAGGGACTATCGAAAGTCGTCGGTTTGCATTGTTTCCACTCACGCGAAGTCCCACCTGTCCCTTTTTGGACGGCTTTGTGCCGTAGAGCAGCTCCTGCTCAGTTTGCAGTTGCTCCTGCATTCTCTTCTCCTCCTGCATTTAGCCAGTTAACGTCTTAACAGGCACTAAACTGCAGAGTTACCCTCAGTCGGCGCTTTTCTTCTTCTTTCTCTCGTCGTAGCAAGCTATATTCTTCTAGAATTGCCAGTAGAGAAATCTGCAAAGCACTTTCAGAAGCGTCTACGAAATCACTTACGTACCCCGTTATATAAGAAGGGCCTGCCTCTTTCGTCCTCCCAAGACCGCATTTTGGACTTCAATAATTCAAGAAGATCTGCAAAAAGGTTGTGAAAACTGAGAAAAGAAATAGCAACGCATTGGGGAGTTTGGCCACGATGACACGAGCTCTTTCTGCACGTTTTAGACTCAAATGTGCTCCTCTGGTTGCATTGAAGCGGCTTTCATCCTACAATCGAAAATGAATAAGTGAAATAGCATAACGCTCATACCTTATTGTATTCTTCAAGCCAGCTTTCTTCTTCACACGCACTAATCCACCGTTCCATTCATTCCATTATATCTTGTCTGCCGAGTGATTCTTCCTTCTCCTCGGCGATACTACTTTCGATTGTAGCAAGTAGTTCTGACAAGTCCACTATCCCTGTGCACACGAAACATCAGCCAGGAAATGCACACAGAATAAATTTATACCTGACTCCCGATCGTCTTGGCTAAGTTCTCTAGCGTCTCATCGCTAATACTTCTGCTCTGGCCTGGATCACAAAGGCTCGGATGCACTTCCTTGACAGCCTCGGTGTAGTCTGCCCCCAACAGGACGCAATATCCCTGCAGAACCTCGAGAAGCTCTGAGAATTTGTGGAGCCGGCTACTCTGGAAATGTCACTTGTAAGAAAAAAGAATGCCAACCGTGCCAATACAAACCAACCTTTACATCCTGAAGCTCTTGAACCTGGCAATGGTACTCATACAGCTTTCTCAGCAACAAACCTTTCCAAGAAAAAGCTCCATTCTCGGCCTCTTGCAATGCCCCTGGCGATATCTCCTGAGAGAGCCTTTGTATCTGGCATTGCACGTCCTCAAATTGCTTCAGCCGCTCCTCTTTCCTCAGACGCAAGCATTCTAACTGAGGTGAGACGGACAAGAGCTGCTCCCGCAGAGTAGTGCCGACCTCTTCTCTAACTGAAAGGAAGAACAACGGGCATTGGAAAAGCACTGTGAGATGGATCAAACAAAGCATACCGTGCAAGGGCGATCACCCAGGAGCAACAGGAGCGACGCGATCTCCGACTCGGAATCCGCCAGCAGCTGGTGCAGCCCAGCCCTCACGCAATTCGCTTGATCCACCTTCCGCCGGTACACATCCAGGCATTCTTGCTCCAGCTGGAGCAGCATTCTGTCCCTCTCCTCGTCGCCCTCCCCCATCTCCTCCCAGATGCTCTACGCGCGGCCGATCCACCGCGATCGTGAGAAACTGCAGAGGCAATATTTCGCGAGCACCCGAGGCTTACCTGGAGCTCCCGCAGCAGCGATCAGTAAGTCGTGTCCTCGCCTTCCATGGCCTCCAGAATCAAAATGCGCGTCCTTAGATCAATCAGCTCTCGACATTCTTTGCAGCTGGAGAAAAAGTTCTAAGATAAAAAACGAAGAAACAATAGAAACAATAGAAAACTTACCGCGTTCTTGGCCTTCTTCGTTCCAACTCTACTCACGAGCGTGTTCTTCCGATCGATCCTCATTTCTCGATCCACCTCGCGTTGCCGTAATCCTTCATGTACGAAACACCACGAACTCTAGGTTCCATTCTTAACACCTGTGAAGAAAAAAGCGGCAAAAGGAACGAAAGATGACCATTCGCAAGATCCTGGACGAGAATGCGGTACCTTGTTCGATACTACTGGCACGATCTTCAGGGTATCAAAAAGCCTGAGAGCAAACATGGTCGGATTCCAGGCACCGGCTTCACTGTTCGCATTCGCTCCAACGAAATCCACACCGATGCGCCGATCTTGGTCTTACTCAAAGCGGTGGAAGCACATTCTTCCTGTAGAGGAGAATACATAACCTTGTTGATCTGCGCGTTGGCGGTGTTCCAGTAGGATGTTTTACTGGTAACGGTGGATCATAGCGCCTGCTGAGCATACCGGCGAGCGATCTATCTCCTCATCAATTCTTGCACACATGAAAACGCGAGACCTGGAATACTGGTCATCGACACCCGATGCCGCTACACCGTCGTCATGCATCGGCTGTGCGAAATTTGGGGTGCCCCACGAACCGGATCGAGACTAGCAGCTCCGAAAAATCCACAATACCCTTGGATGTGATGGCAGCGCCGGGAACAAGACGCGCGCAGCGAGCAAAAGAACTCTTATGGATGGTGTAGCTGCTGGCAAGGCCGAGCGCCCGGACCAAACCAATGGATTGATGCGCAGCTCCAGCGGCGCCATTGCCGATGCTGACCGCGCGGCGCACCACAATCGACAATCCCCGGAATACGAGAGTCATCCCCATCCAAACGGGTTTACAATCCTTCAACCCTACCGGAGAACATCCGGGGTTCGAATCCTGACAGCTACTAGCAACAGTCGCGGGTTCGACTCCCAGTGCTCCAGTGTGGAAATGGTTCTAAAATGGGTGTAAACTTGGGCGAGGCTTACTAGACAATGAGCTAGGGCAATCAACAATAAGAGCTCCCGCAATATCCTTTATTGCTGCCTTACTACATCCTAAGAAGTCCTTGCTGATCCGATGCTCAATCCTCTGTAACAAACCTTTCCCCGCCACGTTAGATCTCCCTGCCAAGTCATCCCTCCACATGTTCTGTGTTATTACCTTTTAACAAATCAAGGTTATTGTCCTACTGGCTCATTATTGGCTACTATAGCATTATAGGCTCTTCTCCTTTCTCGGGTTTGGCACAATCAAGGCTGTTGTAGCAGCCAATAACAAGCCCGTAGAACAAAGTGAGGTAGAACATGTGGAGGGATGACTTGGCAGGGAGATCTGATGTGGCGGGGAGGGGTCTGTTATAGAGGATTAGGCTGCGGATCAGTAGGGACTTCTTGGGATGCAGCAGGGCAGCGATAAAGGATGTGGCAGGAGCTAGGGCTGGGGGGAGGATTGGCTTGGAAACGGCATAACAAGCAAGGGTGATCAAGATCTGAGCACAATAAGGGCTTTGACCGGATGTGGACTCTAGTAAGCCTCTCCCGGGCTTACGCCCATTTTATGGTGGAGATGAGAGGCACCTCATCACATCACTGGAGTCTATATGAATTTTCCTTTTCAATTCCATTTCTAGCATGACTGAAATTTTGAGCATGAGGTGCATTGTGCAGTAACATGCCTGCGTGGAGGACATGCATGGCCAAAAGGACTTTCCTGGCTAGGATAGCTAGTGTGACCAAGAGGTTTGGTCACAAGGCATGGCATCCAAACGTTGGAGCCGCCATACATCCAGCCAGGGGTTGAGGAATGAGCTGAGCTGAGGAGGCCAGTGGTGGGGGGTGTAAGCGACTAATTTTTTCCATTCTACTATAGTCACTTAACCGCACCTCCGACCACTTGGAGGAGTCTCATTCACAACCTCCATAAGTCCCACCCAAGACTTGGGGCTTGCTAGCCCCGAGAATGACATCCATGCCACTTAACCTTTGCACTTGGTTCAAGTGCTCCACGTGTCCAGTCCCATGACCGACACCCCAAGGCACCACCAACATACCGGCCCGTTACGCTATGCCATGCCCAATCACCTTGGTCACATCGATGGTCCAACACCACTTGCATTGCAATCCCGTCTCTCCAAGACTGGGCCATCCATCCATGAGTGGTCATCTTAGATCCACTCCTTAGCATCCTTAGGATGCCCATAGACATGGGGAATAGCCTTCCCCAATATCTCCTTTTTGGTCCCCACCAAGTCCCTCTCTGTCCTTGGCCTAATTTGCCAACATTGCCATTGGATCAAGGCCCACAGGCCCGACCACTAAGTCCCACGGTCCTCTAGGATTTCCTCACCACACGATTGTATCCTTGGTCACTACACCAGAGGACTACTCCTCTTCCTTTCCACAGTCTAGGCCTTTGGGACAACATTTCGGAACACCGTGGCCTTATGCAAGCCTCGTGGGTACTTCTGCATTTGGGTGCTCTAGCCATGGGCTTAGAGCGAGGTTCCATTGAGCCACGCATGGTATCCAAGTAGGTAGTGCCACCCACACTTGGACTGGGAGCATCGGCCAGTCGATCTCCCGGGGGAATTAGAGCCGGCTCTTGAACACTTCACCAAACTACCTCGCTTGTCAATCTGTGTTGGACTTCCCAGTGGGCAGCTCATCACCCAACACTGAGTACAGCCTTCTTGAGCCAAACTGGCCTTTCCTGGCCAAACTGGTTCCACTGCAGTCCTCCCCTTACTATACTTTTGGAGCTCACCAAACCCCCCAGGGTCTGGGAGATGAATGCTTTGGGCTTTCACCCTCTGAGACTTGAACTCGGACTTGGACTCGGACTCAGAATCAGACTCGGACTTGGACTCGGGCTCGGTCTCGGCCTCAGCCTCGGTCTCGGTCTCGGTCCCGATCTCAGTCTCGGTCTCGGTCTCGGTCTCGGTCCCGGTCTCGGTCTCGACCTCGAACTCCATCTCGGGTCCTTCTCGGACTCCATTTCGGATCCCATCTCAGACTCCATCTTGGACTCCGTCTCGGTCCATCTCGGACTCCATCTTGGATCCATCTCGGACTCCATCTCGGGTCCATCTCGGACTCCATCTCGGACTCTGTCTCGGTTCATCTCGGACTCCATCTCGGACTCCAACTTGGGTCCATCTCGGACTCCATCTCGGACTCCATCTTGGATCCATCTCGGACTCCATCTCAGACTCCGTCTTGGTCCATCTTGGACTCCATCTCAGACTCATCCACGTGTCACATGTTGGTCCTTTTGGGTCCCTTTTTGGAGCCTCGCTTATTGCTCGCTTCGTACTTGTTCCTCGAGCCCTTCGCTGGGAGTTCCACTCCCGCTTTCGGCCTTTCAAATCGGAGCTTTCGGTCCAAACGTGTTACACTCGTTTGGCTTTCGCTTCGGCCACTACCACGTGGCACCCTTTCGGCTCCACTTTGGGGCCTAGGGATTTTGTGTCTCACAACTCCACCACCCATAGAAGAAGTTCGATGTCCTCATCAAACAGTAATCCCTTTTATAAAGTAACACCCACATGTATTACTGTTCCCATCCTTGGCACCTGGCCAATATTTGTCTATGGTTTGATACTGAAGGTTCACCATGCCTTGTCCATCCTCTAAGAGGCATAGCCTCTCCAACTTAAAGGCTCATTTGGCCATCTGGGGTGGTTTGCTCCCTTTTATTGGTTTAGTTCTCGCTAAACCTGTTAGAGACACCCTCTCTAACTCAATTCCACTACTCATTCTTGAGTTGTCTCAGATTCCATCAACATAACACTTTGGAACTTTTAATTTTGACTTCTCAGAGTCAATTTCCTAAGTGTCTCCGACACCTTACGTTGCACATGGTGCAACTCCACTTCCCCATCCTAAGAAGTTCTTTACTTGAGGGCACCATCATCCTCTCTTCGATATCATGCCACCTTTCGCACTAAGTTCCAGTTATTATAATTTGTGCTAGGGCTGCCCACAGCCCTATTATTTGGTTACCTTACCGCTCCCTTTTTTAGAGCATCCACTTTCGCTAAATCAGAGTGGTTGGGAATCCATCCTTGGGGAAACATTGCCTTTCTCACAATCCGTTAGCACTCAACACATAAGCTCTATTTCGTTAAAGTGGAAATTGTCATTATCCCACTTGTAAAATAAGGTTTCCAAACCTTTATATAGTATATAAATATAACAAAATTCAACTGCATTGAGGCACATGCCATTTTATTTTAAACAAGGAAATGTCTACTCAATCACTTCTCCTCCCCCTGCCACTGCTTCACATCTCTCTTCTCCTTGTCATCGTCGTCCAATTTCTTTCCATCCTTTTAATATTGGCTTAGTTGCTCCGAGTCTAGGTGGAGCCCAAGTCCCCATTCAATCTTTACTTTCCCCTTATTAATAAAATAACTTCGTAGACTTCCAATAACATGCTGTAACACTTCTAGTATAATGCAAATCCTCTCAAAGAATTGTCTTTTAATATTAATACAATGGCATGGAACCCCATGCCATAATAAGTTACATTTTTAAATAAATACATGCCATCTCAGACTGTTATTTTTTGCCTCCAACGCCTATACAATAATCTTGGAATTTCATCGCTCTCCACACTATCAGGATTTAAACCCAATAGTAATGCCATCTCTTCTCTAATACTTCCACGCTCATGTTCAGTGGTCGAAGAACCCATCCGGTTGAGCAGATTATGGAGATGCGGATAGTGCTTGGCTAGACAATATACATGCCATAAATGATGACTGGTGTCTGTCCAATCAAATGGCTTCTGATATACCGTTCCATCTGCCATTTGGTTGATTTCTGCAACCACCTCCTGAACTGGCCGGTTCTCTATCACCATCGCTCCAAGCCGTTTTGCAAGGTCCCCCAGAACATACGGTTTCTTCTCCCTAGTTTTCATACTGCAAGAGATGGGGTGCACTGCATATGTGTGCGTGTTTGCTGCAGTTTTAATCGGCTTCTCACCTAACTTTGCCATTTGGATTCTTTCCTATGATTTGTATGGCTCTTTTCTTAGCCACTAGTCTTTTGCTCCTATCCTTGATTGTTGCACCCAGCAACATAGGATTGCTACCTCCATTTTCGAGGTTTCCTTTCGGTTCCATAGCAACACTTTGCTTTGCCAAGTCCAGAGAGTGTTCACCCCTAGTACGTTTCTTTAACATTTTCTGTTGTGGGCTCTATCCACGGCCCAACTTTTGGGACCCTCCCTTGGATCTCTTGTAGAGACTACTTTCCTCAGACTTACTATGCCATTGCCTTGACATAGCTTATTTCCCTTAGGTGTTCTTCCCACTTAGTCATCTTGACTAAACCACACCATTATCAATAGTTTAAATCAACACTTTTGAACTAGGAACTTTATCCCTTAAACTCACAAGGACTTTTTCCTTGTTTTAGCCATAAGACCACTTAGTGATCTAACCTTGGCACCTTAACAGGTTTGCCAATAGGTACTAGGTCTTCCAGACTTTTAAGTTGTTGAGCATGACCTTGGGGGCATCCCCCACACTTGGCGGTGCACCCAAGCCAGCCCTTCCGACTAAGGGTCCATAGCAACTGAGACTGGGTGTCCCCATCTCATTCACCACGTCCTTGGTGCCACTGGCACCAAAGTGTTCAAGTTAGATATACCGAACCACACTAAACAATATAACCGTGCATCACGACTCCAAGGCATCCCTCGTTTGGCTGTGTGCCTAAACCAGTCTCCTTACTGAGAGTCCATGACCACTGAAAAATGAGTGTCCTTATATTCCAAACCATCACCACACCCTAGTGATTTGGGACTCGAACCCAAGCACTAGAGGGTCGGGACTCGAACCCAACCTCCATATATGCATTTACGGATGGCATCGCACAGGATGTTTAGCGTGACTCCCCACTCCGGTGCACCATCTTATACTTAAAGCGCGCTATAGATCACAGCTTAGGAACCTAATTCCTCCGCACTGCCAAGTTCTCTCACTTGACAAGTCTGTGATCATGCATGGACTCCTCCATGCTTGGCCCCATGGGCCACCCCTTTTGAAGTTAGCACCTTCAACTAAGGGATTTGTTCCTTTGACATGCCAATTTTACTTAGCAAGTCATTCGGCCACCGTAACATGGTTCATGCATAAACGTGAAAGTCCTTAACCATTGACTTTCATTCAAAACCCTTTCTTTGAACACTCGGGAACTACTTCCCCAACCTCAATAGCCTTGCCTCATGGCCAGCTTCAAGATCACGCTTCTGTTATGCTACTTTGATTTCACGCGTTCTAGGAACCATTTACACTTGGCTTTCTAGGTACTTATCCACCTAGAATTGTTTTTGGGAACCTTTAAAGAACTCTGTTCCTTAGCTTGCTAAGGCTTTGCCTTCGTAAGCTCCTTACTCACCATATGGTCTAACGTGGATAATTCCACGTTTTAGACTCTCCATGGCATCGCAGTTGCTAGTAGCAACATCCTTGAGCACCCTCTTGATTCTCCACTCCCAACTTGCATAACCACTGTTGGTTATGCCCTTCGATTTCTATGGTTCAGTTCCATCCCAATACTACTTGCCTCTTGGCCTCATATGGTTATTTTGGTTATTCTCCTCTAGACTAGGAGGATAGCTTTGCATTTTTTACCATGCCTTAACAAGTATTCATAGGGATGAACCTACCCAGTAGCTTAGGGAGTGGTTCCTCAATCTGGGCATGCTCACCTTATAATCCCACACATTGGGATTAACGTTGCTATTTATGAGCCTCTATATACCCATCACTAGCCTTGCCAAAATTTCATTTTTGGCTTTGTCCAAATCAGGTAAATGGATTTCTCCCATTTCCACAATCTTAGACATTTGGATAGCCCCTCTTATCCATCATTCGCTAGGGACTTAGTCCTTTGGGCCTTATCTAATGCACTTGCTACACCAAACACCACTTCTTGGTGTTTTAGAGTGTTTGGGTGTCCCAATGATGGCTTTCTTTGGCAATGAGCATTCCCTTTACGACATTGACTTATTATTTCGCAACATAAACAATTTTTCCCCCATAAGGGTATATCTAACTTCCTTATCCTCATTAAGAAGTCTTAGGTAGCTATCTTCTACCTATTTAACCAATTATCTTGCACCTCTTGCTTAGTTGCCTTATAGTTGTCAAGTCCTACAACTCATTGCTTGGTGCTTCCACACCTCCATCATTATTTGGGTCACCACACTCTAACCACATACCTTCCAGCTTAGGCTATGCCATTCCCTTGGTAAAGGATTCCCATGAATCCATCAACATAACCTCAAGGCATCACACCTTGGCCCATTTGGTGTTTCCACACCATTGGCTCCATGCGTCTGCATTTATGACACTTTGCACTTGTGTCTAGGTCTTTGCCAAGACCAACCCAGTCGTTTCTCATGCTAACTATCCGTTAGCACTACACCATAATGTTTGCACACAACTCTGCACCAAAGTTGTTTTTTCTAGGAACACCTTTCCCAAGACTTTAGCATGGCACATTCTGCATCGATGAGATACTCTCTGTTCTCATCCTTGGATCCTATGATCCCCCCCCATCATTCGTGGGGTACCACACACCTCAGTCCAAATGCTTCTATCAATCCTTTAGGATTATTCCTTGACTCTATTTGAGTCCTCCAGCTTTTTGGACTTTGTCATCCGATGACCCATGAGGTCCCACCTTTGAGGTGCCAGCTCACTGGAATACAACTTTTTGTATTCAAGTCCTACTCACAAGGACCATCTTTGCAAATGTTACTCCGACATTTGATTTGTTCTCTTGGGGCAACCTTTTGCCCTTTAGGATCACTTGTCCATGTGATGAGAATACTAACTCATCCTCTAAGTACATCCTCAACTCCTTGGGTTGTTCCAGCATTTATTAGAAGTAGCCCTGGATACCATTTCAAAGACTTGTGTCCTCTTCCGTATTTGACCTTCCACGGTAATTAATTCCAGTCTCAAATTCATTAGCACCAGCCTCAACTATATAAGGGTAATCTTGTGACTCCTTTATCGTTTTGGAGTCTATATCTTCCCTGCAATCCCAACTATAGTTGTTTACCACAACTATGTTAGCCCGTTTGCTGAGTCAAACGCTCATCTAGATCACATCCTCAACTCAATGAGGAAAACCTTGCACTGTTCCCAAGATCCCAAAGTCGTTCCATTATTAGCCTTTTTCTATTCACCACCTCACACCCAAGTTCACGCATGAACTTGAGTGGAGAGCCATGTCCTCTCGATATGCTACTCCTCACGGATAGGCCCACTCCTAGGACCTTCCGATGCCAACATCAATGGCGATATACTTGAGCACCAATAAAAGTCGGACTAAGGAACAACTCCGATACCAAATTGTAAGTGACTAATTATTTCCATTCTACTATAGTCACTTAACCGCACCTCCGACCACTTGGAGGAGTCTCATTCATAACCTCTATAAGTCCCACTCAGGACTTGGGGCTTGCTAGCCCCGAGAATGGCATCCATGCCACTCAACCTTTGCACTTGGTTCAAGTGCTCCACGTGTCTGGTCCTATGACTGACACCCCAAGGCACCAC
Organism: Selaginella moellendorffii; assembly: GCF_000143415.4. Classification (NCBI taxonomy): domain Eukaryota; kingdom Viridiplantae; phylum Streptophyta; class Lycopodiopsida; order Selaginellales; family Selaginellaceae; genus Selaginella; species Selaginella moellendorffii. Next base: position 887,600 of record NW_003314319.1, read on the forward strand.
CAACATACCGGCCCGTTACACTAGGCCATGCCCAATCACCTTGGTCACATCGGTGGTCCAACACCACTTGCATTGCAATCCCATCTCTCCAAGACTGGGCCATCCATCCATGAGTGGTCATCTTAGATCCACTCCTTAGCATCCTTAGGATGCCCACAGACATGGGGAATAGCCTTCCCCAATATTTCCTTTTTGGTCCCCACCAAGTCCCTCTCTGTCCTTGGCTGAGTTCGCCAACACTACCACTGGATCAAGGCCCACAGGCCTGACCACTAAGTCCCACGGTCCTCTAGGACTTCCTCACCACACGACTGTATCCTTGGTCACTACACTAAAGGACTACTCCTCTTCCTTTCCACAATCTGGGCCTTTGGGACAACATTTAGGAACACTGTGGCCTTACGCAAGCCTCATGGGTACTCTCCCCGCCTTCCGCCTTTGGGTGCTCTAGCCATGGGCTTAGAGCGAGGTTCTATTGAGCCACGCATGGTATCCAAGTAGGTAGTGCTACCCACACTTGGACTGGGAGCATCGGCCAATCGATCTTCTGGGGGAACTAGAGCTGCCTCTTGAACACTTCACCAAGCTACCTTGCTTATCGGTATGTGTTCACTCTAGTCTTGGACTTCCCAGTGGGCAGCTCATCACCCAACACTGGGTACAGCCTTCTTGGGCCAAATTGGCCTTTCCTAGCCAAACTAGCTCCACTGCAGTCCTCCCCCTACTATACTTTTGGAGCTCACCAAACCCCCCAGGGTCTGGGAGATGAACGCTTTGGGCTTTCACCCTCTAAGACTCGAACTCGGACTCGGACTCAGACTCGGCCTCGGGCTCGGACTCGGACTCGGCCTCGGGCTCGGACTCGAGCTCGGGCTCAGTCTCGGTCCCGGTCCTGGTCTCGGTCTCGACCTCGAACTCCATCTTGGGTCCTTCTCAGACTCCATCTTGGATCCCATCTCGGACTCCATCTTGGACTCCATCTCGGACTCCGTCTCAGTCCATCTCGGACTCCATCTCGGACTCCATCTTGGGTCCATCTCGGACTCCATCTCGGGTCCATCTCGGACTCCATCTCGGACTCCATTTCGGACTCCATCGCGGGTCCATCTCGGACTCCATCTCGGACTCCATCTTGGATCCATCTCGGACTTCATTTCAGACTCCGTCTTGGTTCATCTCAAACTCCATCTCAGACTCCAACTCGGGTCCATCTCGGACTCCATCTCGGACTCTATCTTGGATCCATCTCGGACTCCATCTCGGACTCCGTCTTGGTCCATCTTGGACTCCATCTCAGACTCATCCACGTGTCACGTGTTGGTCCTTTCGGGTCCCTTTTTGGAGCCTCGCTTATTGCTTGCTTCCTACTCGTTCCTCGAGCCCTTCGCTGGGAGTTCCACTCCCGCTCTTGGCCTTTCAAATCAGAGCTTTCGGTCCAAACGTGTTACACTCATTTGGCTTTCGCTTCGGCCACTACCACGTGGCACCCTTCCGGATCTACCCTAGGTGCTGAGGAATGAGCTGAGCCAAGGCGGCTAGTGGTGGGGGGATCTTGGTGATCTACCCTAGGTGCTAGACATGCTTGGGCCATGGCGCCTTCCTTATTTGGCATGAACTGGAAGCATGGCATCTCCGCTGTCACAAGGACGGGCATCTAGCCATGAAGGGGACTTGAATGCTCCACTCCCACTCAAGGAAAGGGAGGATGCATTTGATTGGCTGTTTAAGGAACCACGATGAGAGGCTGTTGGAGAATGCTGACAACGAGCATCTGGCTGCAGCCATGGTTGCACTCTTGAAGGACCTCCAAGTCACACAACGATTGGGCAAACTGTCAGCAGTAGTGGGAAATGTTATAATGAGAAAGGAGCTTTTCTGCCCAGAAGTTTCACCATCGGCTCGTGTCAAGTATCCTATATACAAAATGGGAGAAGACTTTGAGCTCTATCTAGAGATTTTCAAGTGTGCAGCACACAACAACAAGTGGCAGGGAGAGAGATTATGCATGGCTCTAGAAGGGGAAGCACAACAATTTTTTATGGCCCATCAGAGTGGAGTTGAAGAGGAATCTTGGGAGGAGGCAATTCAACATCGCCACCACCTCTTCCAGCTTGGACAGCCTGCTGAACGTGCCTTCCTCATGATGAGGGATCGCAAATTCAAGAGAGGTGAGTCTGTGCAATAGTACTAGGCAGCATTGATTTGGGCAGCTAGGATGCTAAACAGTGACGCAGCAATGGCTGAGGGTATGGCAAAGTAGACATTCTATATAAAAAATGAGGTAAGATTACAAGGGGAAACATGTGGAAGTGTTTCCATTTTATCAGAGGGAAGAACTACTAAACCTGTAGCGAGCCTGTAGAACAAAGTGAGGCAGAACACATGGAGGGATGACTCGGCAAGGAGATTTGATGTGGCAAGGAGGGGTTTGTTACATAGGATCGGGTGGCAGATTAGCAGGGACTTCTTGGGATGCAGCAGGGCAGCGATAAAGGACATGGCGGGAGCTAGGGCTTGGGGGGAGGATTGGCTTGGGAACGGCACAACAAGCAAGGGCCATCAAGATTTTAGCACAATAAGGGCTTTGACCGAGTGTGGACTCCAATAAGCCTCGCCCGGGCAAACGCTACACATGTGACTGTCACCGTCATTTTCTGTGCAGTGACGGTGATAAAATGATGGTGGCACTATACATGTAACCATCATCCATGTCAGACTATTCTAGAATATTCTAAAGTCAAGTTATGCTGATTTGTCATTGATCAATGTCACATCATTAGGGTTCAGGTGGGATGAACAAGGCAATGGCTATGGTTTCTATGGTTGTTGCAACTGTTGCTGCAGTTGATCAGTTGGTTGTTGCTTATAGAAGATCAAAAGGCGTTTTAGAGAAGATCTTGAGGATGAGAGGCTTGAAGTTGCTCTTCAACAACAATCAATGTGTGAGACACCACATCCCTAGGCCCAAAGTGGAGTCGAAAGGGTGCCACATGGTAGTGGTCGAAGTGAAAGCCAAACGAGCATAACACGTTTGGACTAAAAGCTCCAACTTCAAAGGTCAAGATCGAGAGTGGAACTCCCAATGAAGTTCTTGAAGAACAAGTACGAAGCAAGCAATAAGTGAGTCTCTAGAAAAGGGACACAAGAGGACCAAAACATGACATGAGATGGAGTCCGAGATGGACTTGAGATGGAGTCCGAGATGGAGTACGAGATGGACTGAGATGAACCAAAACGGAGTTCGAGATGGAGTCCAAGATGGAGTCCGAGATGGACCCGAGATGGAGTCTGAGATGGACCGAGATGGAGTCCGAGATGGACTCGAAATGGAGACTTGTAGTGCCGGCTCAGCGGGTCACCGAGGGCGTTTACAAATCGTTGCAGCTTGTGCATGCCAATGTATCCCATAGCACTGGACGATTGTAAAGTTAGTTCCACAAGGACTTGAACGTAAGTAAGTGGCTTACTTGGGATCGAATGGTTCTTGGCTCCACAAGTTTCGATATGCTAACAGGTGCTCCGGCATAACCATAGAGTTCTCGTTCAAAAGGCCGAAGGTTACAGCATCCAGTATGACAGCCACGAACAAGTTCATGAATATGTGACTCCCGACCAAGACCAAGAAGGTGAAGAAGATAGTCCCGCCCTCTGGATAGCCACAATCATCACCGAGTAGTGTTTTACCGTTGGTGCAGGCAGGTGCATCAATTGTGGTATCCATCATAACGCAAGACCAGTTAATGAAAGCGTTGACGAAAGTGCGAAAGTTGACAGACGGGCCAATGCAGGTCCCTTCCTTCATTGCACTGAAGAGTTGGAAAGCCATCCCCGCAAACATATACATGAAAATTGCGAGAAGAACAAGTATCTCAGCTACAGTTGGCAAACAGATGAACATTGTTCGCATAATAACCCGCACTCTCACTACGTGAGGAATGATGCAAAAAACTTGAGCAATGTAGGCAGTGTGGCCGACATAGCCCCTCACCGTTCCCTTCTTTCCCAAGAGACCAATGGCGGCCATTATGGAGAGTCCAAACGTCATCTGCCGTGCAACCTCATTCTTATAGACCTTCCACTGGAGAAAGGAAAAACCAGGTGGTCAAACAAAAAACAATCGAGAAAACGATGAATGAGGTACCTCGTCGCCAAGGAACTCCATCACGGATTCGAGCAGGAAATATGTTGTAATCGCACAGTGAGCCATCTGACACCGGTCCGAAACAACTGCCGACTGGCCAGCATAGTTAGTCGCAAGTAGCCCAGAGTAGCCAAGGAGTGCGAGGATCATGCACTTTTGATATGTCAGATTGCGAATCAAGTAGAAGCACATCCCCCGGATGGGATTGCTTGGTCGTCGAGCCAGCGGAATAGCATAAGTTTTCTGGATGATACGGTTCATGTCCCTCCACAGCTTCTGCCTCTCTGTGAGAAGAACTGCTCCAGAATTTTTTCCGAACTCGTTCATAAACACCCCGATGAAAACTTTGACGATATAAAATCCCCCGATACAGCAGAATGCCACGAAAAACAAGGCATTGACAGGACTTGCGTTCCGAACAGGCTGGTGGTCTTCCCTAGTGATGTCCATGACAGGATACATGAAGTGCATCAGCCAGTTGTCGAAAGTGGAGCAGGCGAACATACTGAGGAGGGCATTCTGGATGTCGTCGAAGTGGAAAACGTTATTAACCCAGGCTCGGGGAGCAAGGATGCCGATGTCATTAACATAGAGGCCGGTACAATATGCTCGGTTCATATTGTCGGGTCATTGCATTATTATATTTCACAGGTAATTCGATAATAATGACCTCAGTCCTGTAAACCGAACCACGAAACGAAATGACCGAAGAGAAGTAAACGCACCGACGGTTGGTATGGAAGCTTCATCCTCAGCATTATACTTCAGAAGAATAAGCGCATCGGTGACGAGAATAAACAAGTCCAAGATGTTGTACCAGTCACTCAGGTATGCGTCTGGCACAAAATAAGTCCCTGTGCAACGATCTTCATCAAACAGTCTAGCAAAAAGACCTGCTCCAAAACAATGTACAATGTCGAGCAAAATAAGATAAGCATGTGCTCACCACAAAGTTGATCTTCTGCAGACTCCAGATGAAATCGGGGACAATTTTTGGACTGCTGAGAATCTCGTCCAGAGTTATCACGGCATCTTGAAGTGCGGTTCTTGAACCCCTCCTTTCACCGATATTAGACGGAAAACCAGAAACCTGTAAAACTTGGGAAGAACGCCTGTGACGCGACAGCGGTGCTTCAGAAGACTCTGCAGCTGGAACGACCGATGGTGGGGCCTCTAAAGCGGATCCAGTAAGACCCCCATTTTTGCAAAATACTTCTTCGAAGAGTAAAACCACCGCATAATTTTTATTGATGTTAAATTTGGAAACGAATGAGAACTGAGTGCCACAATAGATGTGAAAACAACTATCAAGTTCAGCAAATTCATTCCTGAAAATTTCAGGATCAGACCAGAAGACAACATGAACAAAGAACTCACCATCGTCAAGAAAATCGATAGGACCATATGCTAGAAAGCGCAGCAGAAGTTCCTAACCAAATAACATACTAAAAAAAATGAAAGAAGAAGCCATTTTAGTCGTCTTCCGATTCCGAATCATCTTCCATCCTTCATCGATACTAAACTCCTTAACAGCTTGATTTGGTTCCTCAAAAGCTTCTTGTAGATCCAAAATCCTCTTCCAATGAGGCTCCAACTCCAGCTTGTCTATATCAATCTCTAGCATCCTCAAACCTTCACTCTCCAGCTTTTGAGCAACCCACAAGTTTGTGTGAATGTAAACCAGCTTCTCAGCATTTGTGGGAAGCAAGTGGGACCTATGCTTTGTTTGTATCAAGCTCCATGAGCTCTAATTCCTCTCGCATGGAAAAGCGCAAACAACTTGGCTTAAAATCCGGAGAGCCATGCGACGTAGATCAGGCATCTCTAAACCAAAAGAACTCCACCAGGTTACTGGAAACTTTCTAGTTTCCCGATCTTTGGCAATAGGTAACCTTATTTGCTGTCCAAGCTGTTGCCGAAACCTCTCAAACTGTGCCTGCAATCTCAGCTGCAAGTCCAGATCACCTCCACTATAAACATGCATGTACTCCAGCCAGTTCCCGCATGCCTCATTGTCCAGCTTGTCGTTCTCCGGGTTATCCCCCAGAAACAGAGGATGAAGAGCAAAAGCAGCTCCATGAATGACGTTGTGCATTTGATACCACCTTGCCTCCTTCAGACCATGTGATTCAAGTAGGAAATCCTTGATTTGTCCCACTTCCTCATGTGCATAAATTCCGTTTCGAGCTCCCTCATCCATCTTCTCGATCAGCCGATCAACAGCTTCAAAGATGAGGCTTGAAGTCGCCCCCTCCCGATCAGCGAGCCGAAGAACTCAAAGTAAAGGTCCGAGCAAAATGCAACAGATGCCCATCATAGTTGCCATCATAGTTGCATTTGCTGCAGCAAGCCGCACAGGGTTCAGGGGGCCCAGCAGAATCTATGGTGGCAAGCACAGAGAACTGGTCCAGTGCTGGGACAAGCAGAGCAGCAAAATGCAGATCCTCTGATGGAAATTTGGTGACATTTTTTGATACTGCTTCGGCTGAGGCACTAGATGATGCTGTTGCAGAGTTCTTCTTTGCCGAGAACATCTCCTTCAACACAATCCAAAGAGACAACTTGAAGAGAATGCTGAAAGTTGCCGCAAAAGTGGGGCGTCCAATGATTGACAACCTCATGGGATATGAGAAGTTGCGGATAACTGAGCTACAGCGAATCTACAACAACGTTCAGAAGCAGCTTGAAGATGTGCAGCTAAGTTGGAGGACATATGGTTGTACCATTGTCACGAATGGCTGGTCTGATATCAAGAAGCGGTCTTTTATCAACTTCATGGTCAGTTCTGTGAGAGGCTCAATTTTCCTGAAGGCTGTGGACAGCAAGAATGCGAAAAAAACCAGAGCATGGTTGTTTGAGCAGCTGAAACAAGTGATTGCCGAGGTTGGCACGGAAAACGTTGTGCAGGTGGTGACGGACAATGCAAGCAACTGCGTGGTCATGGGGGAGCTTTTGCAGCAGGAGTTTCCACAGATTGTACACGTTCGCTGCATTTGCCACATTATGGACTTGCTGTTCGAAGATATTGGAGCTCTGTCTTGGGTGCAGCCTTTCGTCAATGGCTGTGCAAAGACAACTCCTTCATCACCTCAAAGCCACGGGTTCTAACTCTTTATAGAACTTTCTGCAAACAGGATCTGATAAAGCCTGTGACCACGAGGTTTGCTTATATTTCTCGTGATGTCTCAGCTTCTGGAGACCACGAATCTCTCTGGGCTTCGAAGAATGGTGGTGAGCCAAGAATGAGAGCGACTTGACTGGTCTAAGAAGCCGGAGGGCCTGGAGTTGCAATCTTGTGTTCTCGATGACTCGTTCTGGGAGTGGTGCGAGAATTTGTTAATTTTGCTCGGACCTTTACTTTGAGTTCTTCGGCTCGCTGATCGGGAGGGGGCGACTTCAAGCCTCATCTTTGAAGCTGTTGATCGGCTGATCGAGAAGATGGATGAGGGAGCTCGAAACAGAATTTATGCACATGAGGAAGTGGGACAAATCAAGGATTTCCTACTTGAATCACATGGTCTGAAGGAGGCAAGGTGGTTTCAAATGCACAACGTCATTCATGGAGCTGCTTTTGCTCTTCATCCTCTGTTTCTGGGGGATAACCCGGAGAACGACAAGCTGGACAATGAGGCATGCGGGAACTGGCTGGAGTACATGCATGTTTTCAGTGGAGGTGATCTGGACTTGTAGCATAGATTGCAGGCACAGTTTGAGAGGTTTTGGCAACAGCTTGGAAGGCAAATAAGGTTACCTGTTGCCAAAGATTGGGAGACTAGAAAGTTTCCAGTAACCTGGTGGAGTTCTTTTGGTTTAGAGATGCCTGATCTACGTCGCATGGCTCTCTGGATTTTAAGCCAAGTTGTTTGTGCTTCTCCATGTGAGAGGAATTAGAGCACATGGAGCTTGATACAAACAAAGCATAGGTCCCGCTTGCTTCCCACAAATGCTGAGAAGCTGGTTTACATTCACACAAACTTGTGGGTTGCTCAGAAGCTGGAGAGTGAAGGTTTGAGGATGCTGGAGATTGATATAGACAAGCTGGAGTTGGAGCCTCATTGGAAGAGGATTTTGGATCTGCAAGAAGCTTTTGAGGAACCAAATCAGAAGACGACTAAAACTTGTTCTTTCATTTGTTTTAGTATGTTATTTGGTTAGGTTTTATAAACTTAATATCAGATTAAAGTGTCTTTAGTAAATATTAGTGTTTTCTTAATCATTTTAGGCTTTAACATGTAAATGTGAAAAAAACGTTTTAAACGGCGTTTAAACGTCGACCCGTTGGAACGTTTGCACGTCTAGCTGCAACTATGGAAGAAAGATGCTTCGGAGGACGATCTCAAGGCCCAGCTCCTCAATGCTCTTGAATGGGGTGAAATGAAAGAGAGGGCCAGAGGAACCCTTGACGACATGAAGCACTTGGCACACGATGTTGCTGCTGGTAACCGTGTCTTGCTGGTACTGGATGATGTCTGGGACTGGAGCTGGGCAAAGGAACTGGATTTTATAGCACAGCCATCCTCTGGCCGGATCCTGGTGACAACCAGAAAGGAAGGCATTTTGCGCAGCCTGGATGCAAAGGCATTTCCTGTGCATCAGCTATCAATGGACGAAAGCAAAAAGATGTTTTGGAAGTTTGCCTTCGGTGTGCATGATCCACAACCCAGTGACCCTGATGTTGTGGGATTTGCCGAGGAAATAGCTCAAAAATGTGAGGGACTTCCTCTAGCCCTGGAAGTGATTGGCAGTGCCATGGCTGTCCACAGAAGAGAAGGGCCACTTGTGTGGGAAGAATGATATAAGAGGTTGCACTTGTCCAATGACCCAGACGTTGAGAAGCAGATGTTCAAGCGCTTGAAGTTCAGCTATGACGAGCTGGGAAACTATGAGGGTGAAAAGCTTGCAAGAGTGGTTTCTTTATGTGGCCGCATTCCCAGAAGACGAGGAGATTGAGTTCACTGACTTGAGGAAATGTTGGATGGAGGTTGGGTCAGAACTCTCACCCACAGCGATTGTCAATGAACTGGAACGGAGATGCCTGGTCAAGATAAATAAGTCTTGGGATGACGATGATCGTATAATCGTACACGATATGCTACGCAAACTGTGCATAAGAATCTTAAAAGGGAAGTACGCTTCACAGCAAGAGCACGAGAAGGGATGCCTGTTCGGATATGACTGGACAATTGGCATTCGGGATGCAACATTTGCTGAAGTCTCATTCATCTCAAAGAATGTTGGCAGCTTTCTATCCGATAATCATGTGCGTAATGTCTTACTTCTGGATAAATGTGAAGGACTTTCTAATGTGGATGACAGTTTCATCAATCACATACAAGGTGTCAAGGTATTGAGCTTGTGGCGATGCTCTAAGATGCGTTTTATTCCAGAGAGCATATCCAAGCTGAAAAACCTTCAAGTGCTTGACATTCAAGGAACAGAAGTGAGTGAATTACCAGATGCGCTTTTCAGCCTGACATCACTGAAATATCTAAAATGTACTACCCGGTGGATGCCGATGAAGTGTAACATTGCATTACTGCCCCAGCTCTCCGACTTGGAAGAGCTGGGGCTGAATGTTAGTTCAAAAGAGGACTCATCAGTTTTGGATTTGACTGGAATTTCACGTAAACTAAGACATTTAAATCTAGAAATGACACAGGGTACAATGAAGGTGCCAGAAAGCATGGGGACACTGGAGCATTGAAACATTGGTTTTATGAGCATCGACTTTGCCAGTGTCGTTGGACGATGGCAACTTATCAACCTAACAACATGTGAAATTGATGTGGAGTCCGTCAGCAGAGCTCCCTTGAAGCGAATGTTTAAGAACTCAATCAGGCTTCAACAGTTTTACATCAGTAGAAGACAGTGAAAATAGTGATGACAGCTTTGAATGGTTGCCCCACCGCCTAGAAACACTTGACATTGACTGCGGTGGTATCCACTTGTTCAACCTGGATGGATCATTCACACTTCTTAGAGATCTGGGTCTTACTAATTTACACATTGGACAGTCAGAATTCAAGGATGATTTGGCTGCCAGTCTTCCAAATCTAGAGTGGTTGTTCTTTAATCTAGCTCCTGATATTGAATGGGAGCACTTGCCTCTCTTTGTGACACAGCTCGCCTCGTAATTCCTAAACCCTAAACCCTCCTAATACAGCATTGCAGAATAGAAGTACTGGTGTGGCTTTGGGCTTGATGATCATCGGGGGAATGAGTGGGAACCTACCTCGTCGGAAAAACCAAAACAGGGTCCTGGAAGAAGGAAGAGGAAAGTGCAATGTGGGGAAACAAACAAGTGAGGATGCATGTGTAACTTCTCCATCAAAATGTTTGTGTTGTGTCTTCAAATGGCAAAGATTATGTATTATTGTATGGAACACGATGATGCTCAAGGAAGGATATGTCATGGGCCAGAAGATGTTACAGCTCCTATCTCTGCCACTGTAGCTCCACGACTATCAAAGCAGAAGATCAAGTGGGTTGAAGAGCGTCTTCGGAGAGGCTTCAGTGCCGCACAGGTTTATGAGGAGCATCAACAAATTGTAGTTGCTACAGAAGCCCGGGATGCCTTTAAGTAGGGACCATTGCATGGTCTTTCGAGATGTGAAGAATATTAATGATAGAACTATCAGCGATATTTGGAAGCTGCACGAGGATGATAGTACTAGCGTGGATATGTAGACGGAGCAAAATTGTGAGAATGTGGTTTTTTATCAACGTCAGGTTGGAGAGGCAACTTTTATACTAATGATTCAGAGACCAACGCAACACAAAACGTTGGGAACGAAACAGGACAGCTTCATAATTCCCAGTGACCTCTGAAGGGGAAGACCGTCATGGCTTGCGATTCCCAGTGTCTAAGGTAACATGCATCAGGAGATGGCTTCAAGATTCACAGCAAGGGTTTCATTGTTCTTTTGGGGAATTCCGTGGCAGATCTTGCAGCGAGCGGACATCCTTTCGGCTCTAGCACTGGATTCCCAGTGTCTAGGGTAACCTGCATCAGGAGATGGCTTTACAATTCACAGCAAGGGTTCAGTCTTTTCACTGTGGCTTCAGATCAGTTTCTAGGGCAACATGCTTCAAGATCGCAAATTCAACAAGGGTTCCGTCTTTTGTCTCTTTGGACCGGCAACGGCATTTCTTTATCTACATCGCACATGTTGGGGGTGTTGTGAGGAATGAGAGCGATCATGCTGAGATCATTGATTGTTGATGTGAGTTCTCCAAAAACAAAGTACAATGCTAGTTCAGCCGTGCTGTACGTACATACCATGCTCTGACCGAATACTGATTGCCAAAACACCATGCAGAGATGCATTTCGAGAAGAAACCATAAGGGCTGTGGACTCATGTATCGAAGATTACTACAGTCGAAAGATGCCAAACTATGGAAAAATCCGTGCAAACTGAATCCTTTTGTGCCCACAAACCCCAACCAGCAAAATCGAAGAACCAGCTGCATCTCAAGATGAACCAGAGGAGTTCAAGATCACACCAAGGGTTTGTGAGAGTAGCTTATCAAGTACTTCTTGCACTTGTTTTCCTTTCCCTAGACTAGAGCTTCGGTGGTTAAAACAGGCTTTGTAATTTTGAATTGATGTAAGCATACACTGTGAATGCATGGAATATGGAATACAGAAATGTGCATATCAATTAACCCAAAAACTTTAGCTTATATACAGGAGCAAGTGGTCCGGATTGAAACCAATTCGACGGCTACCAAAATCACACTATGCTAATATTAATATACAGCATTGTAGCTATACACTTGGCCCTCACATCATCCCCTCCTCTTGGAATAATAGAAGACCATCAGGGTTCTTTTGTAGATGGGCCGGGATCTGGAGGAACGTCAGGAGGAGGCATCGGCGGATCTGTAGATGGTATTAACTGCTCCTGATCCCTTTGTATGAAGCATTTTAACCGCTGCATATGCACAATAGTGGAAAGGACCGTATTGGGCGTTGCGACAAGTTGGACCATAAGTTTATGAGGTTCGGCATGACATCCAGCAAGATGATCCTCCGTGCAAGGAGCCCCTTAGATAAACCACGTACCGTAAGATGGGGAAAACAGACTAACACCAAATCATCCACTTTATACTTCGCGGGTGGATGATGATGGGAGTTGTACCGCCGTTGTTGTCCCACTTGTACGCGGCCTAAGTGTTCGGCAGACTCCGCTCGGACAAGTGGAAGAATGCTCGTCAAATACTAATCCCATGACCTAGCATCCACAGCTTGTGGCAATCGAGAAGGTAAACCCAGCTTTGTTGGTAATATTGGATCATGACCATATAGGAGTTTATATGGTGAAGCACCAATAGAACTTTGCACCCTAGTGACATATGCATACCGAAGAGATGGCAAATAACCATCCCAATCTGAATGCTGAAAGTTCACATACTTCACAATCATCCCCTTGAATGTCTGAACGAGCTGTTCCACCAGACTGTCTGATTGTGGATGATAAGCACTCGTGAAAGTGTGGCGTATCCCCAACTGAGACGTCAAAATATGAAATGCCTCAGCCATAAATGTGGGACCATTATCCGAAAGAATCCATTCTGGACAAGAATGCTGGAATACCACTCGATTAAGGAGGAAGTATCCAACAGCAATTGCAGAGGCGCTAGCAAGAGCACCAACTTCCACCCAACAAGTCAAATAGTCAAAAACAATAATAACATACTCATTGCCAATAGTCGACCGTGGAAAAGGTCCCATAAGATCAAACGCCACCAACTCAAACGGACGGGAAACTGCAATTGACTCCAACCGTCCTTCTGTAGCCTGAGGGGGAGTATTACGAGTTTGGCACCAAACACAGCTATGCACGTATCGGATAATATCACATCGCATCTCCGGCCAATAGAAAGACCTGCGCAGCTTCTTGATTACACGATGATGTCCCATATGCCCACCTAGAATAGGAGAATCATGGTAAGCATGGAAAAACTGTGGAATAAAGATAGAAGGCACCACCAGCCGTAAATGATCATCAAGATCCGTCCCCACAAAACAAAGAAGGGCATCTTCAAGGCGATATTAAGAATGTAAATGCCGGAAAGGCAAGTCATCAGCAAGTGATGTAGGATTCTCAAACCCATCTCGAAGCCTTCGAATCCACGGCTCAAGCTTTTGAGCCTCGCGAACCTCATCAAGTGAAGGTTGATTTTGCTATGCACCTTGTGGACACTGAACGTCAAGTATAGCAACTGCTGACAGCACAGAATCCTCGTCTAGAAAATCCACAGATGTTGGAACAACAGGCTCGTCAAAAACATGAGAAGAGAGTGGAGAAGGAAGAGGAGCTCGAGAAAGGGCATCAGCATTAGCCATAGAACTCCCTGGGCGATGAACAACATCAAAATCATATATCTGAAGCTTCAAAGCCCACCGAGCAGTACGACCAACTAGGTTCTTCCGCTTCAATAACGAAGTAACAACAACATGGTCACCTTCAAGTAACGTCTGAGAACCATGTAGATATGCATGAAGTTTCTCGAAACCCCAGACTGCTGCTAAACACTCCTTCTCTGTCGTGGAGTAGTTCATCTCCGCTGGTTGTAACGGCTTATATATGCAATGGGATGGCGCTGATTAGGCACACTCGAGCTCTCTTGCATTAACACACCTCTAAGACCAATGTTAGAAGTATCCATGCGCAAAATAAAAGGTCGAGTGTAGTCAGGATATGCCAAAACCGGAGGAGTTGTCAATAACTCTTTGAGATCCCTGAACGCCGGCTCACAATCCGAAGACCAAATGAAAGATGACGTTGATGACTTCAGCAACGCTATAGCACATGTGGTTTTTACCCTTTAACCTATGGTGATTTACCATAGGATAACACCATGAAGCGGAACCTAAACCCACTTTATGCCACGTGACAGATGCCACATGTCACATGCCACGTGTCCATAGGACAGTGGTGTGGAACCCGAGGTTCAGGGCCTTGGGCCACTGAACGAAGGAACGGTGAAAAACTCCCAAGCATGGAGCCAAGGAGTGATGGAACCGAACCACGGAGCAACTCCCGAGCATGCAGCCCAAGGAGCGAAGGGACAGGGACACGGAGCGACTTGGAACAGTCCTAGAGTATCCAGCATCCCAATGCCAGGACCAGCACACAAAACGGAGCCAAATGGAGTCTGGCGCTATTTCGGCATACCGGTGGCCTAACGCAAGGATATGGGTACCCCACCAACTAGCATGGTATGGAACTTGGGCTTAGACCCAAGCCGGACGCAGAACAAGGAGAGACACACAAGCGGGAGCTAGACTATGCCTCAGGTTGGTCGGCCATGCCCGA
>NW_003314319.1:902283-1111955 GCF_000143415.4 Selaginella moellendorffii
TTGTGTTCAGGTCAATCTCTACATTCCGTAGATATGCCAAATGAGCAAATTTAGACACTTTCCATAAATAGCATTTAAGACTGAAATGAGACTAACACAAAGGGCATGATAGCGAGGGTGTTTGGCAGACACGGTAAGCTATCATCTAGCGATGTTGAGGGACCAATCTCAATATCGCAGGGGTTCTTGATACTAGCAAGTGCAAGCCAAAGACAGGAGTTTTTCAAACCAGGCTGAGTATGCTCAGCTAAACACATATAGGAGTTCCTACCTTATGTTTATCCGATTTAAGTACACAGTCATTGACCAGTTTCTCAACTAGCTCAAGTGGGAAATTGATAACGGGTCCAGCAACACCGATCTCTTGTCGTCGTGGTAGTAAGGAAAGAATATCCCAAAGGACTAGCCGACAGGTAACTTTCAATACCCGAAATCACATTCGCAACACTCTCCCCCCTAGGGAAGATCGACGTCCTCGTCAATGCATACTCGAGTCTAGAATACCACCAAGGAAACAACTCTAAAAAAAGTTCACGGTACTCACACTATGTGAGAAATACACCAACTTAAATGAGTTAGGGGTAACCTCTTTGTCTAACGCGGATGCGCTACCAACTCAGACACCTTCCGGTTGTCGCCGACAAGGAAATGACCAACGGAGTTAGCCACCCTTGCTGCTCTAGGTGTCACCCAACTACAAAAGTGTGATATGCCCCTGCCCGCAAAGACATAGAGAGAGAAGCCAGAGGCCCCAACCCTCATGAACAAAGAAACCAAACCCGTCGGTAAGGTTTAGATAGACTACTGTAAATAGGCAATTAGAGTTGTTTACACAGTCACGCCCTTTTAACGACATAAGAAACATCAACAGAGAGGCGGGTGATATGACCAGTCGACAATAGCTACCCCATGACTAGAGATTTCAGCATGCACATGAAGTGTTGAAGCCAGTCTGCTTATACTGGCCCAAACTCAAAGATCAATAAATGGACAATATCAAAGTCATAAACAATGATATCTGAGAGTCTTAATTATCAGTGATTAAATCTTAAATGAGAACACAAAAGTATTCCAAGTAAGTTATCATCCGATAAACAAGTATTATAGTATATAGTATAGGATCCACCAAGATCATTATCATTAGAAAACATAGGATTCACCATCGAACAAAATTCAATAGCAAGTATATCATCAAGTAAACTCAATGAGAAAGCTTAACTACCGAAGATTGTAGACAGGATGCTAAACAACTTACTAAAAGACAACTAAAAGATCACAAAGTATTATCGACTGGCAAGCACAATGCTCACGAATGTATCACTCAAAGGAAATAACATTTGAATCTATTAGAACCAACCTTAGCAACAATTAACAGAACAGAATGAATGTTGCAAAAACAAACAAACACTCGTTCATGTTAACTATCGCATTAGCCAATCCAAATAGATCCTAATCAATAATGCCAAGGAACTCAAGTTGTTTAAACAAGTGTCAGCAACATCCTACTAATATCTCAAACCCAAAAGACCAATCCAAGGCAAACCACAAAGAACATGTGGGATTGCGAAAAGCCATAAGCCATTAAAGAGAACAATGAACCATCATGAAAGATCATCAATCATCCCATTAATAAGAGATATGCAAAATCATCATTGAAGAAAGAATTCACCATCCCGAAGAATAGCAAATCATTCTATATTAACAACAATCAAGCAAAACCTTTCGACAAGGACAATCAACTATCCTAGATAATAATCAATCATTATCAAGGATTGCTAGATGCAAAAACCAACTTCAACATCGAAGCTAATGAGCCAAAATGCCTTCCCTAACAACTTCTAACTAATGGAACAATAAGCATAAAAACTCAAGAGACCAAAAGCTTGAAAAAGCCTATAGCCAAGTCTTGCCTAACAATGATCACAAGTCTTACATGAACTAACTTCAATACTAAAGAAGAAATCATGGTATAACCCACAATATCCTCCTCAACATATCCATAAGCCAAATTTCATAATGACAAAGCTAATGAAGAGCATTTTTGCATCAATCCAAAAGCTAAGCATAACGAAGCTACGCTCAACAAGTGATCATCTAATCGATCCTCCATGAATCCATCTTTAGCAAGACGTAACTCACTTAATAACAAGCACAAGAAGAATTATCAATGATCGATATATCCCAACTGAAATTCAACAAGGATTCAATCACTTCAATACCAATCATTAACTCTTCTACTTGTAGAGTTAGTATAGTCCACGACTAAATCACTTTTCAAGGAAAAGCTCAAAGCTCAACCTCTACTAAAAAATCTCGTCTAGAACACAATTAACTCAACTTGCCACTCAGTTCATTTAAACATCTATATAGTTGCTAACTAGCAAATGCACAAATGCCAATAACACAAAGCTACAACCAAATCATCAATACTATCTCCATCAAGACTAATGAAACTCAATATCAATCCTCGGAAAGACATCTCATCTCACTTGAATCTCAACATTAATAATATCAACGATAGGGCATCACTTCAATGCCATCAACACCAGAACAAAACTAGAAGAAAGCAAGAGTGAATCACCACTCAAAACTCTTTTAGCAACTAAATTAACCAAAGTCGAAGATACCTTACTCAGTATCCGAGACTAATCTTTCAACAATACTCAGCTACAAATAACACATCATCAAGGAGTGAATCACCACATCCAATACTCCATGAAATCCAACACCACAGATTAAACATAACCAAATGATATCGACAAAGGAATTGACATGTCAACATGGAAATTCCATGCAAGCCACGAAACGATCTTCCGCAGCACCATTCGGTAAAGCAAACCCATCACTGCTATATTTTCATCGAGTGAAGCAAGTGTCAACAGTCCTCGACAAAGTCTACAAGCAATCACTAATTGCAAAGCAATTAACAATCACTCTTCAACTTGCCTTCACAAGACCCAAACACTAAACTCTCGTCATCGAGTCATATACTTGCCTAATGTGAATGTAATACCCCAAGTATGAGATATAAGTTCATGGACAAGCATGAACTAAATAACCACTCGAATCCAACTCAACCGCAATAAGCTCACTAATGCATTTAGCCTATAGCTCTGAGCATGCCTTGAAGAGGCTAGCTATGCATAATCAACACTCAGCCGAAACTAAAGTGAAGACCATGAGATGGACACATATTGGTACACAACCTCCTCATGAACAAGGCTATAGTACAGGTACCAACATCTCAACCTCAAACAACTAAGTTGGACATCACTATCCTCAGCCAAGGCGCAAAACCCCCAAGACTAAGTCAAGATCAGTGAGAGCTCACTACTCTCATAGAGTATAATGAAATGCAAAGTGCAACCTGCCACCAAGCATAATGCTACAGAAGAAAGGTACAAGAGCCACTTTTCTAGAAAAGTGCAATGTCCACTTTTTTACACCAACTCCAGACTCTATCCAACTCAATTGCCTTAGCCCTAAAATTTAGCATCCCTTTCGGGTTGCATCATATAAACCACCTACTAAGGTCTAAGTTAATTGAAATCAACTCCAACCCTTTCACTAGTTTGTATTGGCTTACGAAAACGGAATGGTTTTCGAGCAAAGTGATCAATAGATCAGCCATTGGAAAAGTCTAAGAAACTTTGTAGAAAATTTCCGTCCTAGAGAAAGAATGACTCTCAGTCTAGGAATGCAAACTTTCAAGATTCAACCAACTTCCTCCTACTAACAACTTCACATAGGTTCACTTCAACACCAATTCTCATGACCCAACAATATGCTAAAGCATCGAACATCTTTGCCCATACTTCCGACATCCAACACCGACATTCGCAAAGTGCAAAATGAACATCTAATGCTTGATCACAAAGACCACATCTTCAGACATCCACATTGTACTAACACTCTTCTTCAACCACTTTCAAGATCCAATGTGAAGCCAAAACACTAACAAGAAAAATGACATGAAAATCAAGGTCTAAGAAGAACTCCTCATCACTCAAAATAACAATGCCACTTTCACTAACACCAGTGCTAGTGATGTCAATGCCTCAACTCCACACCTTCTCCATCCAACAATCTACTCCAAGTGCTAATGGATCAACCGACAAGCCATAGCAAGTGAATGCTATAACCCTTTCCAACACTTAATGAGTAAACCCTCAAGGAAACAAGGTACCAACTTAAGCTTAGCATAATGGACCACTATCGAGAATCCAGTCGAAGCTACTACAATGCTATTATGTGCAAATAGACTATCAACCACTTTAGGGTTGATCATCGTTTAACCAAGCAACTTTGTAAACACATTGCTCATTATCATATGGTTATGATATAAGAAATCACAATAACTTGATCATCAATTAAGCAACACCACAAGCAACACCTATGTCATTATTACAAAGGTTTATGTGAGTATCAAGTGTCAACTCGACTCGACAAAATGCAACATAAATTCCACACTCCACCAATAGAGATTTACAACACCCAACACCACTAACTTTTGTTCACAACACGGACAAGCTCATGCCACTCTCTTTCTGATCAAACTCAAAGCTAATCCAACACCAAGCTACTCAAGGAGCAATAGCAAAGTTCCCCGGAAAAGAATTGAGCATTGCAACCCACATCTTCAATAGCAAGCCTAGACAATGGTTTAGTGCTTCACCACTATCCATCCCACAACTCACTATTTGAAAGACCATCATTTCCAATATACATTAAAGTAAGGACTCTTGATTGCATGATGTGAATACAAGCAATGAGTTACACTTCATTGCAAATCATCTCTTCAAGAAAAGAAGATGATTTACATGTTTGATCCTTTGTCCTTGACGACTCTCTTTTCTGTCTCAATTTTGACTAAACCT
Source organism: Selaginella moellendorffii (assembly GCF_000143415.4). NCBI lineage: Eukaryota > Viridiplantae > Streptophyta > Lycopodiopsida > Selaginellales > Selaginellaceae > Selaginella > Selaginella moellendorffii. The sequence continues at coordinate 907,161 of NW_003314319.1, forward strand.
CAAGCTTGTGTTTGCACTGCCTTCAGTCCAATCCAAGAAAAGTTTATGAGAGAGCACGGCAATAACTACTTGAACCAATAGACTAATCCCTACAGTCTTGTTGATCCCTCTTATAATCATGCCTAGGAAGGATCCACTAGTGCCATGCTAAACAACTACGGACCAGCCTATTCGCCACTCTTTTGCAAACCCAGGGAAGGTTTACTTTGTCCCATGGCACAAGGAACAACTCATAAAACCATTGGAACAACTCATAGAAGCTAACATTAATCCTGCCAACTCAAAGTGTAACCTCGAGTTGCTAATGTGCCTCACTCACGAGCCCAAGTGCAAACTCGTGCAAAACGGAACACCTTACATCCAACTTATGAGCCCAAGCGAAAGCTCATTACTCTAGTATGAAAAGGTAACCAAAATCCATACTTAAGGAACAATTGCGAAGCTTTTGCACACAAACGTGTACTCACTCAAATCATCGTTTTCATCTCTGCGTATGCAACAAGATTAATTGCCCAATCTCATTGTATAGTACTCACTGAGACTCATCTTCTAATACCAAATACCCTTTATCCTATGGTGATTTACTATAGGATAACACCACGAAGCGGAACCTAAACCCCCTTTATGCCACGTGACAGATGCCATGTGTCACATGCCACATGTCTATAGGACAGTGGCGTGGAACCCGAGGTTCAGGGCCTTGGGCCACTAAACGAAGGAACGGTGCAAAACTCCCAAGCATGGAGCCAAGGAGTGATGGAACCGAACCATGGAGCAACTCCTGAGCATGCAACCCAAGGAGCAAAGGGACAGGGGCACGAAGCGACTTGGAATAGTCCTAGAGTATCCAGCATCCCAATGCCAGGACCAGCACGCAAAATGGAGCCAAACAAAGTTTGGCGCTATTTCGGCATACAGGTGGCCTAACGCAAGGATATGAGTACCCCACCAACTAGCATGGTATGGAACTTGGGCTTAGACTCAAGCCGAACGCAGAACAAAGACAGGCATGCAAGCGGGAGCTAGACTATGCCTTAGGTTGGTCGGCCATACCCGACCTACCCACTATCCCTACTATACTTTTGGAACCCCCCATAGCCCCCCCCCTTGAGGAACACACACTTTGGGCTTTCACCCTAAGCCTCCCTTAGTATTAAGAGTTAGTCTCTGGGACAAGCTTGAAACTTACTAAATATGGAATGGCATTAGATTGCGAATTTGGACACGGGAAATAACATTTAGGACCGAATGAGACTAACACAAAGGGCATGATAGCGAGGGTGTTTGGCAGACACGGTAAGCTATCATCTAGCGATGTTGAGGGACCAATCTCAATATCGCGAGGGTTCTTGATACTAGCAAGTGCAAGCCAAAGATAGGAGTTTCTCAAACCAAGCCGAGTATGCTCAGCTAAAAACACATAGGAGTTCCTACCTTATGTTTATCCGATTTAAGTACACGGTCATTGACCAGTTTCTCAACTAGCTCAAGTGGGAAATTGATAACAGGTCCAGCAACACCGATCTCCTGCCATCGTGGCAGTAAGGAAAGAATATCCGAAAGGACTAGCCGACAGGTAACTTTCAATACCCGAAGTCATATTCACTCACAACAGTGCAGTGCGTTCAGAAAGCTGATCCACAAAACGTCCGAGATACTGCACCTTGCTCAAGAAGCGTTGCACATCATTCACACACTTCGGAGTAGGGAATTTTAGAACAGCCACAAGTTTGTCAGGATCAACTTGCAAACCCTCACGAGAAATACGGTACCCAAGATAAGTTGTGTCCTTGGATCCAAACACGCACTTCGACCGCTTCAGCTTTAAATCAATGTCGCGTAACCGATCCAACACTTTACAAACATCACGAACGTGCTCCTTCTACGTCCCCTCCGAGTGGATCAAGACATCATCAATGAAGTCAGCAGTCATCTCCGGCATATCGCAAAGAACCTCGTCCATCATCCGTTGAAAAGTTGCTGGAGCATTGTTCAAACCAAACGCATCACCAAGAACTCATACAAACCAAATGGTGTACGAAAAGCAGTTTTAAGAATATCTTCTTCGGCCATCGGTACTTGCCAGTACCCAGAAGCAAAATCTAGCTTAGTGAACCAACGACTTCGCCCCAGACAATCCAAGAGATTAGCAGTGTGAAGAAGAGGGTACACATCTGGGATCGTTACGTCGTAAAACGGACGATAGTCGATGCAGAAATGAATACTCCCATCAGGTTTCGTCACAAGATGAGGTTCACATGCCCAAGGACTCCGCAACTTCCGAATAACACCCTTCTCCAACATCTCCTTGACATTTGCACGTAAAATCTTGATCTCCTTTGGTGACAGGTACCTTGATTGAACGAGCATCCCCAGTTGGAATCGGATGTCGTGTAGCAATCTTGGCTCTAGATGATAAGAGCAGAACAAGATAGAAACACAAGAGGAAATAGTGGGGGAACAAAAGTAATAGAAACAAAGGTAGAAGTAAAGGGATAAAGAGGTACGGAAGTGAGAGGAATGGATGAAACATAAGGAAGTATGAGATAAGAGGGAGAAGCCTCAAAGTCACACTTGGCATGATTGCACTGCAACCAATCCATACCAAAAATGAGGTCAAAAGCTTGACTTGGCACCACCCGCAACAACTGCAACTCAAGCTCGAGATCGCCCACACGCACAACCAGGTCTGCCTCATCCCGTGCACATGCATGTGTACGGCCATTGCCATAAAGAATGAAAACTAGTTCCGCCGCATGACGCAAGTGTAGACGACAACATGTGGCAACAGGTCAAACAATAGAAGATAAACTCAAACCTATATCAACCAACACGGAGAGAATAATAGGAGACATCTTGTTATAAAGATGAGCTTGGAAAGTAAACACTGGATGAACTAGTGCCGAGTGAACCCCTTGATGATACTCCCGAAAGAAAGATGGAGGGGTCACTAACTTATTCGTGCAAGGTCTCTCCGTTACTCGCACGACTCCTCATTTCCCGGATGCATCTCTGCGTCCAAACCTTCCACTACAGCAGTACCAACGGGACGTTACTAGCGCCAAGGTCTCCACCCAGGAAATGGAGGTTGCCAATCCGGAAAACGCTGACAACGCCGATAAGTATAACCAACTTCATCACATGCCTAGAGCGAACATCACAGCCACAACCACGTCCTCACCCTTGGCCTTGGACTCGAGCAGCAGCAGCATCAACCTCCATTGGAACATGACCATCACCCACAGGAAGTGGAGCTGAAGGATGTGCAACGAGAAGTGGAAGAGGTGACATCTCATAACGTTGTGCCAAGCGAAGAGCATCGTCAAGGGTGGCGGGAGCAAGTGCATGCACAAGTCCGACAAGATCTTGACGAAGTGTTGGCCACAACATTCCTAGCTTGATCCGCTCCGACATATTTGGCTCCGCACGAAGCAAAAGACTTCGGAAACGAACACCAAATTGCATCACTGACTCAGATGGCCCTTGGCAAAGACAATGCAATTGTTAGAAGACATTGTCACAGTCATCGGCATATCTGAAGGCACGTTTGAAGACGTCCGGGAGAACACTCCAATCCCCACGAGTGGCTGCACTCAAACCATTGTACCACTGTAACGCCGTCCCTTGAAGACACATGGGAAACTCACGCAAACATCGAGCATCATCCCAAGAATGATATGTGGCAATCACTGTGAAGTGATCGAACCAATGGTACACATCATCCCCAGGATTCCCGCAAAAGAACTCCAGCCAAACGCGAGGATTGGCACCAAGAGTAGGAGGAATTGTACCACGTGCCGTGAACGCCGCCATCAACTAAGTTTTGTTGTTCAATTGCAAGCGCATAGCATCAAGCAATTGTACCAACTGTTGCTCCAGAGTCAAAGGAGGAGATTGTTAATCTGCCATGAAGACGAACGAAGAAAGAGCAAAAGAAGATAAATGACAAAAAGCTGGAAGGAAATGGTAAATCTAAACAATGCAAAAAGCTAGATCTAAACCAAAATCCCAAATCCAAACACTCCCCATGGACAATCAAAAGTGCCCCTCATCTCCACCAATGTGAGTGCATGGAATATGAAAAAAAGAATACAGAAATGTGCATATTAATTAGCCCAAAAACCCTAGCTTATATACAGGAGTAAGTGGTCCGGATTGAAACCAATCCAATGGCTACCAAAATCCCACTACCCTAATATTAGTATACGGCATTGTTGCCGTACACTTGGCCCTCACAACACAAATTATATATAAAATACATACTGGATAATTGTACTTTTTTTATCATATCAATTTAGGATCTTAGAACATTTTTTGTGGTGGCCAAATGTGGGCTATAAAATCCATGGGAAGAAATTCAAATAGCAAAGTTAGGCAAGGAACACTAATGTGTTAAATACTTTATTTTCTTTTGCAAGTGAGGAAGGCAAAAAACTTTTCATTCGTGGCACTGCCACAGGCAAGGATTGTGATGCAGGTCTTATGGGAAGTTTGTGGAGCTAAACCTAGTTGACTTTGTTATTTAAAATCTGAGCTGGTTATTCACTCCAAGATTCAAAGAAAATGAAGTGTAGTAGGCTTGAATTTGATAATAAGAGTTGGGTATAGTGCTTTAGTAGGCTTGACTTTTACTGATTGATGGATGATAACAAAATGTATTAAAATGAATTTGATCAGTTACGAGAATATTCTGCCAGCTGCATGCCTACTCCCTCTTTGTTAAATAGGGGCAAACTATTTTGATAAATTACAATAATTCAAAAATGGAAGATATTACTCTTCTTATGTTCATGATTTGCTCTTCTCTCATACTATTTCCATCTGCAGCTGTAGAACTTTGCAATTACACCATTGAATTTTATGATTTTTCAACCGGTCTTCGTATCAGCTGCAATGAACAGAGTGCTTCAGTCAAGCTCTCAAATCTCAATGGCGACTCTGCCCAAGTCACTGGCTTGAAAGGCGATTCTTGTGGAGGGAATTCTGCAACAGTCATGGCACCTTGTGACTACTGCATTATCACTATAAACGTCTCCCCTCAAAGAATGGTTCCAGGCTTGGTGATGGTTTCTCGTGAAGGAATGTTGGAAAATGAGTACTCCTTCCATTTTTCAAGTGAAGTGCTCACTAAGTGTCCCGGTTTCAACGTCGCTAGTGATTTTGCCATTGGCTTCAATCGGCAGTTTTTCCTCTTTCCAACAACATGCATGTACAATTCAAGATCAAATTTCCTGATGTGTCCTGGTTGCTCAGCTTCGGGGACGGTAAATAATTCTTTATCATATCCTTCACAAATCCAAACTAACATTTTTCAACTTTTTTTGGCTTATATTTCAACTTAGTGTTCATATTCCATCAAGCTGGATGCCCAGACATTGTTCCTATGTGTCACAAGTCAGAAGATTGAGGTGTCAATCTACAACGATTACGATAGAAATGTTGGGCGGGGATCTGGGGAGTCTGCAGCTTTTGTAGCATCTCGCAGTGACTTTGAGCAAGGAATCACCGTCATTGGGCGATGCGTGGATTTTTGTGCAGTCGGGGTTCAGATATATGATACAAGTTGCTCATATCAAGTGAATCAGGTGAATGTTATGGGTTCAAACAACATCTCTCGTACTTTCCAGGTTGGTGAAACCTTAAGCCCAAACCAAGTCATCTTCCAGAGGAACTATGCTTCAGTATACAGAACTCAGTGCGATCGGCCTAATCCATACCCCATCATGATTGGTGGAACAACTGTACTCGTTCCAAGGGCCTGTGAAACTGACTTTACTGCTACACCAACTAGAATCACATGTCCATGCTAAGGAAACTTAAGCATGGAAATAATAAAAATAATGGGGGCCAGTCCTACGAAGACAGTCAGACCTGAATTTCAGTATAATGTTGAGTATTTAGGTCCTCCTAGTGTTGTGGAGTGGACACATCAGCTAGTTAAGAGTTGTGACCTTTCGTTCATTGCTGAATATACTTATTATAATGCATCAGAGACTTCTTCCAGAATTCCTACATGGTATCAGAGACTGAGTTTTGCTGATTTTCAGAGAGCCCTATGGAGAAATAAGATGGTAGCGATCCAGATGAACCACCAGATGTGGTGGAACGATGAAAGCATTCAGATGATGCTTTCAGCACGAGGAACAACTCAGATTCTGGCCTGGTGATTTGAGTTAACAGAGGATCTAGGCAATGGAGGATTCCCTTTTCTGGTAGATTGTTTGCATCCCATGTGCTAGAAGCCGAGAACGAGATGGTGCTGAGATTGCAATTGGTGGCATGAGAGAAATGCCAGGGCCACAGAGTGCTCAGACTGGTCACATGGGGGAATGTCAGCCAAAGGAACAGTGACATCCAATTGGGTAGGAACCCATCAGGTGCCCTAATAGAAAGAGGGAGAGAGCAGCAATGAGGGATGAATTGCCCACAATCTGCAGAGCATAGATACAGTTTCTTGAAAGATGCATGTCATAAAGATTTTCCCAGGCTCATGTCAGATGAGGATTTAAGTCCTCTTATGACATGAGTGTATCATGTGGAATGGACACATCAACAATCATGGTAATTAAGAGTTGTGACATTTCGTTGATTGCTGTTTATACTTATTATAATGCAATGATGATCGAATTGTGACCCTTCATCTAGATTTCCAACAAATAAAACTTTGTGTGATGTTATGTTCTATCATTCAAAATGATAAAGCTTATTAAATTTGAATATTCATCGAATTTCTAGCAACTAAAACCAGAGTTAATGAACCAAAATGAGGATAGATTGATTTTTGTTTTTGAAAATGCCGGACAATAAAACAAAAATCATTGACTTATAAATCTTAAACCCTAAACACTTAATTAATCCACTTTTAATTTGTTTAGCTTTTTCAGATTTTGCTTAATTTAAATAAACACATTAAAGCCTTAAAGCAGCTTTACATTAACCTTCTACCAAGAGGCACAGAAGGTGATGAGATAATCAGACCCTGCAGTGCAAAACAGCGGAACATTAGTATCATCAAACGGGTAAGTCTTTGCCTGAGGACAACACTCCTTGAACAGCAAACTGAACTGATTTGGATGGCATTTATCCTCCCAAGAACTCATCCTCGCAGCAAAACTCATCAGCGCCAAACGCTAAGCAAGGACTGTTGCAAGCAACTGGAGTTCCCCTCGAATTCCAAACCAGCAGCTCCGAAGGACACCGCGAATTCAAGTCGCAGCTGCAGCCACCACTGAGGCAAACCGGATTGCTGCTTGAAACTTTCACCGCCAAGTTGTAGCCTTCGACCAGAGAGACGCTGTACTCGTCGATGAAATCGCGATGGAGCTTGAACTCGACTGTGGTGGCCGGGGGCGAATAAGTGCTATTGCATCCGATTGCGTTTGAACAATCTCCTGTTTCGCAGCAGCCTGTGCCTAGAACTGTGTCAAACTGACAATTGGGGCGCCCCCAGAACTTGCCTGACCATCCCGTCGAAGCATAAACGTCAAAGAGTTGCCATGAGTCTAGCTTTGATCCTCCCTTTCCCAGCTGCGGATGACCGGAATTTGGTAACCACGCAGGCCAAACGGGGAATGCACAGATGAATCCTTGTTGCTTCGGTTCCTGGTAACGATGATTGAGTGAACACAGAAAATGCTTTATTTCGTTAAAGTGGGACTTTTCATTATCCCACTTATGGTGTGTGGCCACATGCCATTTTTATAACAACAATAAAAAATTGAAGTTTTAACTTTATAATTTATAAATTAAAAACTTTTCATATGATTTTGTGTTATAATATTGTGAAATATAAAAAAATAAATTAAAAAACTGATAGAAATATTAATAAATATTAATTAAGTACTAGGAAATGGCATGTGGACACATGCTAATTAATGTCCCACTTTACTGAATAAGTCCCACTTTAACGAAATAAAGCATGAAAACAGAAGCAGGGAGATGCTTACCACTTCCGAAGATCAAAAGCTGAAGAAGCTTGAAGCTTGAAGGCGATTTCATTGCTTCCGTAATGCCTCCTCTTCTGCAAAAGCTTTTGTACCAGGGGAAAGGAAAAGCAAAGCTGCTGATGCTGTCATTCACTTGTAGCTAGAGTTGTCTCCACATAAAGCACCTGAAACCACAAACACCTGAAACTTCAGTCACAAGCATTACCAAGGTTCTGCTGCAGAGGCAACTTCACCGATGCAGCTTGCCAGGCTAATGAATACTCAGAGTATTTCAAGGATACCTGTAAGGACGCAGTTACATATCCCAACGATTTCAACAATACCAGGATCACTTGCAGTACGAGCTCGAGCTATATCATCACCTTCTGTCCGGACAAGACAATTCCAAGCCTTCGAGTGGCTGCAATATAACTGCTCAGGAACAAATTGTGTGTTGTATCTGGTGGTAAAATAAGTGGGAATACAGATTACTGCGGAAAACACAGTATCGTAAAAAGAAAATTCAGAGTAATCCTTAGAAAATAAGCAAGCCTGTAAAACGCGCACAGTTCAGATCAAAGATCAAGAGATTCAAGCAAACAGACCTTTCAGACTATCGTCAATTCAAAAACCGGAGTCACGGAAAATATGTCCATCAGAACCGTCTATGGAAAGCCTTCTATGGAAATGGGAAACAAAAAACAGCTTGAAATATAAATAAAAAAACAAAAAAAAGGACCTAATTTGGCCGCAGTATCTAGGGTTGGTGGCTCGGTTCTTCTTCGATTTTGCTGGCTGGGGTTTGTGGGCACAAAAGGGATTCAGTTTGCACGGAATTTTCCACAGTTTGGCATCTTTCGACCGTAGTAATCTCGACACATGATTTCACGGATTGTACTTCGCTTTTGGAGAACTCACATCAACCATCAATGATCTCGAGATGAACTGGAGGAGTTCGTACTTGGGGGTTTGTGAGAATGGCTGATCAGGTACTTCTCGCACTTGTTTTCCTTTTCCTCAGCAGCAATTCCCCCCTTCGGGCATCTTTATGACATCCTCCGTGGTACGAACACGTTTGATTTATGCTCGTCGGAAGTGGTGCTCCAGTTTGGGTTTACCAAAGTGGCAGTGTGGCAGGATTTTCGGAGGGGTGTTGCAAGTTTAGCGAGCTCTGAACATGTGTCTTTGTACATGGAGATATTCGCTGTGGTGGTGCATGAAGTTGTTGAAGACTTGGTCACAGTTTTTTGAGAAGTTTACAACAGTATCCTAGTATCCTGTCGAAGAACGGTAAAGGTCTGAAGTAACTTAGCTAAAATCCATAGAATATCTCGTCGCTGTGTCTACTAGTGCAGTGTATCTTTTAATTTTTATCGAAATATACACAATTCACTTGAACAGCAAACTAAACTGATTTGGATGACATTTCTCCAGCCTGAAGAACTCATCCTCGCAGCAAAACTCATCAGTGCCAAACACCAAGCCAGGGCTGTTGCAAGCAACTGGAGTCCTCAGATCAAAGATCAAGAGATTCAAGCACCTTTCAAACTATCTTTATTTCAGAAAGTAACAGTCGTGGGCTGATTAAAAGCAACCTCATTTCAAAAAGAAACTTCTCAAGCCTGTTCAATCAGATGTTCTCACAAAACCACGAAAAAAAACTCATAAACTTATTTTTACCTTCTGTTAGCGGACTCGAGCAAAGCATTCCGAGCTTCCAGATCCATAGTCTATTCTAATAACCTTTGTATTTCCTGGGACACATTATCCAGAGACGAACAAAAAACCTTGAAAAACAACAAAATAAACAAAATAAAAAAGACCACTTCTTCGATTTTACTGGTTGGGGTTTGTGGGCACAAAAGGGATTCAGTTTGCACAGAATTTTCCACAGTTTGGCATCTTTCGACCGTAGTAGTCTTCGACACATGATTCCACGGCCCTTAGGGTTTCATTGTCATCTTCTCAAGCTTGGGTGTGGCATTGTTCAGTTCTCTGCATGGTGTTTTGGCAATCAGTATTCGGTCGGAGCATGGTATGTACGTACAGGACGGCTGAACTAGCATTGTACTCCGCTTTTGGAGAACTCACATCAACAATCAATGATCTCGAGATGAACCGGAGGAGTTCGGGATCACACCTTGATGCTGTACTTAAGGGTTTGTGAGAGTAGCTTATCAGGTACTTCTTGCACTTGTTTTCCTTTCAATCAGCAGCAATTCCCCTCTAAGGGCATCTTTATGACATCCTCCATGGTACGAACACGTTTGATTTATGCTCGTCGGAAGTGGTGCTCCAGTTTGGGTTTACCAAAGTGGCAGCGTGGCAGGATTTTCGGAGGGGTGTTGCAAGTTTAGCGCATGTGTCTTTGTACATGGAGATATTCGCTGTGGTGGTGCATGAAGTTGTTGAAGACTTGGCCACAGTTTTTTTGAGAATTTTACAACAGTATCCTAGTAAGAACGGTAAAGGTCTGAAGTAACTTAGCTAAAATCCATACTGGAAAAACACTTATACTTCAGAGGGATACCATTAGCGACTAGAGCTTACAAGCCCTGTAATTCTGAATTGATGTAAGCATACACAATTATATGCAAAATACATACTGGATATTGATCATGTCAATTTGGGATCTTGGAACATTTTTTGAAACCTAGTTGACTTTGTTATTTAAAATCTGAGCTAGTTATTCACTCCAAGATTCAAAGAAAATGAAGTGTAGTAGTCTTGAATTTGATAATAGGAGTTGGGTATACTGCTTTAGTAGGCTTGACTTTTACTGATTGATGGATGATAACAAAATGTATTAAAATGAATTAATAGATCAGTGGCGAGAAGATTCTGCCGGCTGCATGCCTGCTGCCTGCCTGCCCCCCTCTCTGTTAAATAGGGGCAAGTAAGTGGTTGCATAAAGAGACTGTTGTTGCCAACCGAGAAGTCATCACTCAAAGCTCAAAAACTTTCACTATCGTGCAGGAAGATGCAAAATGATTTCTTTGAGCCATCAGATCAAATGACTGATATAGAAGACGTGTGGTTGAGCTGTGATGAGAGTATCGTTCCATCGTCCATTGCATCGCTGCCAGGTTTGAAACGTCTTGGAATTTTTAGGCCAAGCATGATACTTAACGATGCACTGTGGTCCCACAATCACAGCCAGGGCGCATTTCCCAGGCTGGAAGAGCTAAACTGCCCGGAAGGAATGAAAATTCCACCTTGGCTTGAGGACCGCCCCAATCTCAAGAGACATAAGTCTTAATTTCCGAAGCATTTTGTTATACGAACGTCTGTAGTTTGACATATTTCTCCTCTAAATCAATATATACAAAACTGCGACTGCACCACTATTCTCCCACCAGGAGAGCTTCGCCTCTCACGTCCCTGGCAATCTCTACCACCTCAGGTTTGCTCCTTGTCGATTCCAATTCTTGCTGAGCTGCTACCTCGGTTTTGCTCACAGCAGCACCACCTTTGCCGGCTCTTATCCTCGCCAGGAAACCTCTCACGAGAGCCTGCATTTTCGTCGCAGCGCCCTGGATGTACACGGCCTGGATCCGCTTCTCACGCTCGATGCGCAGAGTGAGAGGCAACCCCTGCGTTAATCCGAGCCAAACGTAAGTATCACAAGCTTGGAATAGCAGCTACTTACAGTTGGTCCGATCTTATACAGCGTCAGCGTTTCCAGCAGCTCCTTGAAAGGGATTCCTTTGTTTGGAACTCGAAAACTCATCACCTCGTACTCTATTCTCATGTACCTGAGCAGAACAAAGAAAAAAACGAGTGAGAGACAAAGAGAGATTGGGAGGATTCCGCAAACACACGCCAAACCATTGGGTTGTGGACTTGTAGCGCCGGCCCAGCGGGTCATCGAGGGCGTTTACAAATCATCAAACACAAAGTACACATTGACTGGGAAGCAAAATGCTTGGAGCCCGGGTAAATTTTGAGCTCATAAGCTCAGGAGCCAATGTATCCCGTAGCATTGGACGATTGTAAAGTTAGCTCTACAAGGACTTGAACGTAAGTGGCATACTTGGGATCGAATGGTTCTTGGCTCCACAACTTCCTATATGCTAACAGGTGCTCCGGCATGACCATAGAGTTCTCGTTCACAAGGCCGAAGGTTACGGCATCCAGTATGACAGCCACGAACAAGTTCATGAATATGTGACTCCCGACCAAGACCTAGAAGGCAAAGAAGATAATGTCACCCCCTCTGGATAGCCACAATCATCGCCGAGTAGTGAGGCAAAGAAGATAATGTCACCCCCTCTGGATAGCCACAATCATCGCCGAGTAGTGTTTTACCGTTAGTGCAGGCGGGTGCATCAATTGTGGTATCCATCACAAGGCAAGACCAGTTATCAAGAGTTGTAACCTGTAAAAGAAAAGCGAAACTGAAAGTGATAGAAAAACAAGCCTCAGTGCTCCGAAATTTCCTGCAATCCAGGAGCAAGATCTGCAAGAGAGGTACTGCCAGGAGTTTCTGCGCTGCCTTGGTACAAGCTCGTATAGCTTGGACGTAATGCACCGCTTTAAAGCCTCCCGCTCCCCTTCCAAGCGACATGATCGATTTTCTGGCAGAGAGAACAGCGACGGAGGGCCAATCCACGTCGGGAGGTTCCCACTCGATGATCTTTGGAGGCGGCAGCGCTTCCGCAAGATCATCGCGCATGAAATCCTCGTCGCCGTCAGTCTGTGCCTCCTGTGGCTGGCTCACCCTGGAGAAGAGCTCTTCTTTGTTGTCGGCGCTGTACCGCCCATAGAGCCGAGAGGTCTCATCTCGCTCTGGCATCACCGCATACAAACATCGTTCCAATGCTGCGTAGAACAAACGGATCGAGCGCACGCCTTGGTGCAAGCATCCAAATCCGAGACCCCACACACAGTGATGCACAAATTGGGCGTCACATCCTTTTCAAAGCTGCCCACTCGCTTCATCATCAGATCTTACACGCACACGCGCTTGCAAGCGAATCTATCCTGGGAATCCAAATCCTGCTGCTGCTGCTGCTGCTCGCTCATCGAGCGATGATTGCCAGCGCCGCCATCTCTCCGCAATGCCAATCTCCATTGTTAAAGCTAGAAAGGGGAAAAAGTGAGTGAGGTGGGCATCTTTCTGTCCAACCAATGTAAATCATGCTCGCCACCCTCTTGCCTTGCATCACTAGCACCTGAGGTATATGACACACCGCCACTCTTGCCGCTCTTCCCGCGCCGCCACAGCCGGATCATCGTGGCGGCAGTAACCCTAGTCCCAGCCCCACACGAGCCGTAGATTAGAAGGATTGTATCGATATACAAGGAAAGAAAGAATATCCACTTGGACGGTATTTCGGTTGTCTTAAAGCTCTGCCAGAGGGTACGGCCTCGATCGTGCCAAACCTCACGTAGACAATGCTGTAGCGGTTCTAAAATGGGCGTAATCCTGGGCAGAGTCCACACTAGGTCAAAGCCTTTACTGTGCTCAGATCTTGATTGCCCTTGCTTGTCACGCCATTCCCAAGCCAATCCCCTCTCGAGCCCTAGCTCCCGCCATGTCTTTTATCGCTGCCCTGCTGCATCCCAAGAAGTCCCCCGCTGATCCGCCGCCTGATCCTCTGTATTACTGCCGGGCGTTGACGACCCTGGGACCCCTTCTCTCTTGGCCTGGCTTTAACCGGTCTTACGTGATCTTTGACGCTTAACATGCGAGTTGTCATCCGTCACAAACCTTTCATTCCTTCTACCGCGCCCACAACCCAGCTTCCGCTTCTTGTGAGTGCCTGACTTTGCATTCTCTTGATGAACTTCATGTGTTTCATTCGCTTCTTCTGGTTGTCAGTAAGCTCGTTTCTGTCGAGCAAGACAGCAATGATAAGATTCATAACGACGTAAACTGTCACGACGAAGTAAAAGACGTATAAAAACGGTGCCACTACGCTGCAAACACGAATGCTTCAATACTAGAGATACTTGAGTGACTGCTTACTTGTATTGAACTCCAGGTCGCAGGGAATTCCACATTTGGTTTACCCAGGATGGTTACCGTAAACCAGACGAGCATGGCTTCCAGTATGGAATCATGATTTCCTCGCAGATACTCTTCAGGAAAGCTGTAATACTGTCCACTGTACAATTCCATGCTGATGATAGAGATTGCTATGATAACCAGAAGAAAAAAGGAAAAAAACCCCGCCAAAGAGCCAACACTTTCCATGCATTCCTCGCAGATACTCTTCAGGAAAGCTGTAATACTGTCCACTGTACAATTCCATGCTGATGATAGAGATTGCTATGATAACCAGAAGAAAAAAGGAAAAAAACCCCGCCAAAGAGCCAACACTTTCCATGCAAGTAGCCCGTATCACGTACTAAAATCAATCAAAGTGAATGCAGCAACTCACCACTACACTGGGATGTTTTGCAACATACTTCTTTGAAGAGTAAAACCACCGCATGATTGTTAAATTTGGAAACGAATGAGAACAATAGATATCATAACGACTATCAAGTCCAGCAAATTCATTCCTGGAAATTTAAGGATCAGACCAGAAGACAACCGGAAACAATGTACTCACCGTGGCAAAAAGTATTGCCAGGACCGTACCCTAGAAAGTACAGCAGAAGTTCCGCGCTAAAAGAAAAAAGCATTACTGCTTGCAACCCGTCTGCATACAAAATTTATCAGATGAATGAACAGAAAGGAAGTCGTGAAATGAATACCGAGCGTATGCAACAACCGTTTTGACATGCCATACTTGAAGGACGATAAGAGCACAATGTTATCAATGTCTTATTGGCTCGCTGCCCTTCAGCATCCTTCACATCATGCATGACGAGGCTCCATCCTTCCACAATTATCACCTGCAGAGTGACCACTTTGAAGTGTGCTAAAGGCGATAAGATGCTATGAAGTGACACAAACCTGAAACATGGTAAGCAGCGAATACCAGAGATAATCAAAAGTTGTCGCGGATTCTGGTATGTCTACAAACAAAAAGATGGATAAGGAATGAGCTTATAGGAAAAACTCACCATACAGTTCTGAAATGGTGGACATACGTAGCCGCCAGCAGCTTTTTTGTCACAAAAGCGCATGGGATAAGCAAGTTGCTTGTCCGCTGTTCGAAAGCACCTGCCCAAGAGGATTTTGATTTCACGTGATAAGAACTATCAAGATTACCTTTGATTCATCGAGCTTTGCAAGAACTGCGTGCCGAGTAGAGAATAGAAAACCAACTGAAAAAACGTCAAAAGGATAACGTTTTGGAGAGGACCAACGCTCTTTTTCACGGCCGCCGTGATGGCCTATTGTCAAGTGTTAACAGTGCACAGATCAGCCGAAAGGAGATTTACAAACCATACTATGACATCGGCAAAAAATGAGACGTGCTTCAACGCTAGCAGGCCCCGAAACACGCGGAACACGGCTGTCCGCGCGAAAAAATCATGTCCAGTTATGCACCTCCCAAAGAGCTGGGGAAACACTTACGACCATCAAGTACAAAAGCTCAACATTACCGGGAATCGAAAACAATGACAAAGTCGAGCCTATGGATTCCACATGTAGCAGTGACGACCTCTGGTAAAACCAAGAGCCGAAATTTGTAAAACCATTTCAATCCTGCAAACACAAGTGTGACGAGAAACAAGGATGGTAAACTTCTATCCATGTACTGATTGTAGAGAAGCCTAAAAATGTATAAGCGTGACGGGCTGTAGAGGCCACAAATTCCAAGCGCAGTGCCCTCCATTCTTGCTCCAGTCCTGACAGCACTCCGCCTCGCCTTTCTTCCAATATTCTAGAAACAGAACATAAGAACTCT
The DNA here is from genome assembly GCF_000143415.4 of Selaginella moellendorffii. Taxonomy (NCBI): domain Eukaryota; kingdom Viridiplantae; phylum Streptophyta; class Lycopodiopsida; order Selaginellales; family Selaginellaceae; genus Selaginella; species Selaginella moellendorffii. The sequence goes on from NW_003314319.1 coordinate 922,894, forward strand.
CCAAAGTCAAAAGAAGTGAAGTTACCATGAGCCTCTTGATCGCAGTGTAAGCCCTCTTGCAGTTCTTGGTTGCCCGGGAATCGGGAATCGCTGGGGCCAGTTGATCCAGTGCGGCAATCAATGCGGCAGATAAAGACGATGACACTGCTCGGTCGCGATCCGGTGCTCCTTTGCTCAATCGGAGGCAGCCATGTCGGATGCGGAGCTATGAAATCGTGATCTTCTTGCGGGACGGGATCACTGCAAGAAGTATTTCCAGGCGATCGATCAATCACTAGCTAAGCTACATTATGCCTCTCAGAAAACTACTCAAACATGCATTCAACCATGACAAAGTAAGTTAAAATAGAGTTCAGCGAACAGGAGAGATAAAAGTTTCCATTGTGTCGTACGAGCCGTTATAGGACATCCTGATGTAGAGGGCGATCGTCATAGCTTGCGTCGCCGCCTCAGAGCGCTCATCCACCGGCGAACTCCCTCCGCCAAGAGCCCCCTAATCCAAAAACGCGTGATACCATAATAGCCTTTTCTCCTTGCGATCGTTTTCGTTTCACAGAAGGAAGAATAAAGTATAGGAGAAAAAACTCCTCTGCATTGATAGCTTGGATCGTATAACTGCCTGTAGTTCCAAGCCTAACAGACGTAGTTCCCATGCAGCCGGAGCTTTCTCAGCTGTGCAGCATTTGGTCCGAGAGTGCTTGGCCACAAAACCCGAGCTCCAAAGCCTGAAAGTAAAAATGAGAGTGCTTGGCCACAAAACCCGAGCTCCAAAGCCTGAAAGTAAAAATGTTATGCATTATATGCTTTATTTCGTTAAAGTGGGACTTATTCAGTAAAGTGGGACATTAATTAGCATGTGTTCACATGCCATTTCCTAGTACTTAATTAATATTTATTAATATTTCTATCAGTTTTTTAATTTATTTTTTTATATTTCACAATATTATAACACAAAATCATATGAAAAGTTTTTAATTTATAAATTATAAAGTTAAAATTTCAATTTTTTATTGTTGTTATAAAAATGGCATGTGGCCACACACCATAAGTGGGATAATGAAAAGTCCCACTTTAGCATTTATAGGCTTGAAGAGAGAGAGAGTAACCTGGACTCCATCGAGGGGAGAGTTCTCCATCAGCTCGGTGAACTCCTGCTCCAACATTTGCTGCAATCCGGAAGTTTCTGCACTGCCTTGCTACAAGCTCTTATAGCTTGGACGTAATGCACCGCTTTAAAGCCTTGCGCTCCCCTTCCAAGCGACGTGATCGATTTTCTGGCAGAGAGAACAGCGAAAGAGGGCCAATCTATGTCGGGAGAAGCAGTCCCTGATGGTTCCCACTGGATGATATTTGGAGGCGGTGGCGCTTCCGCAAGATCATCCATGATATCCTCGTCGCCGTCAATCTGAGCTCTTCTTTGTTGTCGGCGTTGTACCGCCCATAGAGCCGAGCAGTCTCATCTCGCTCTAGCATCGCCGCATACAAACATCGTTCCAATGCTGCGTAGAACAAACGGATCGAGCGCACGCCTCGGCACAAGCATCCAAATCCGAGACCCCACACAAAGTGACGCACGAATTGGGCGTCACATCCTTTGCAAAGCTGCCCACTCGCTTCATCATCCGATCCGATGCGCACACACGCTTGCAAGCGAATCGATCCTGGGAATCCAAATCCTCCTGCTGCTGCTCACTCTCATCAAGCGATGATTGCTGGCGCCGCCATCTCTCCGCAATGCCACCGCCGCCGGATCATCGTGGCGGAGCCTGTGATTCCCAGTAACCCTACGGCCTCCTCCTTGCCCCTAGGGTGTAGATTATATTACGCTATGTGGATACAAGGAAAGAAAGAATATCCACTTGCTAATTGTCGAAAATTCACTTTTAGTTGCTACGGTTAGACGGTTGTTTTAAAGCAATGCCAGACCGAATCGTGCCAAACCCGAGAAAGGATAAGAGCCTCACGTCACATAGCTAGACAACGCTCTTAAAGAATTTTAGGCCCCTTTTTTTTCCACACTGGAGCACGGTGTCAATGGGAGTCGAACCCGCGACCGTTGCTAATAGCTGTCAGGATTCGAACCCGCGATGTTCTCCAAAGGCGGTAGAATGGTAAACCCGGTTGGACACGGCGGATCAACAACGCGCAGATCAACAAGGTCCCATCGATCCAATCGAGCCTCTGGAAGTGTCCAGGAGAAGGACATTTGCTCCACGCGTCCAACTACATGACTGCCAACCTGGAGACCACGTGACGACGTAAGAACTGTGCCATTTTAGCTGAAGCGGACACGATTTTTCGATCATGGAGGTTGTGAGCGGCTTGGTGAGGCCGCTGTGTGTCTTGGGTATGGACGCTGCCAAGAAGGTATGGGACTGCAATGCCAACATTGAAAGGCTGGAGAATGCCATGGCACCCCACATCCAGGCCAAGATCAAAGCTTTCAGTGAGCACAAGGAGCGAAATGGACCTGGCTTTATGTTCTCTGAAGCGGCTCCCTCTCGCTCTGGAAGTGATTGGCAGTGCCATGGCTGTCCACAGAAGTGAAGGGCCACATGTGTGGGAAGAACGATATAAAAGGTTGCACTTGTCCAATGATCCAGACGTTGAGAAGCAGATGTTCAAGCGCTTGAAGTTCAGCTATGACGAGCTGGGAAACTATGAGGGTGAAAAGCTGCAAGAGTGCTTTCTCTATGTGGCCGCATTCCCAGAAGATAGGTGGATTGGGTTTACTGAGTTGAGGAACTGTTGGATGGAGGTTGGGTCAGAACTCTCACCCACAGCGATTGTCAATGAACTGGAACGGAGATGCCTGGTGAAGATATCTAAGTCTTGGAGGGATGAAGAAGCTCCTGGTTATATAACAGTACACGATATGCTACGCAAACTGTGCATAAGAATCTTAAAAGGGAAGTACAGCCCACAGCAAGAGCACGAGAAGGGATGCCTGTTTGGATATGAGTGGACAAGTGGCATTCAGGATGCAACATTTGCTAAAGTCTCACTCATCTCAAAGAATGTTGGCAGCTTTCTATCCGATAATCATGTGCGAGATGTCTTACTTCTGGATGAGTGTGAAGGACTTTCTAATGTGGATGACAGTCTTATCGATCACATACAAGGTGTCAAGGTATTGAGCTTGTGGCGATGCTATGAGATCCGTTTTATTCCAGAGAGCATTTCCAAGCTGAAAAACCTTCAACTGCTTGACATTCGAGAAACAGGAGTGAGTCAATTACCAGATGCGCTTTTCAGCCTGACATCACTGAAATATCTAAAATCTACTCAGTGGATGCCGATAAAATGTAACATTGCATTACTGCCCCAGCTCTCCAACTTGGAAGAGCTGGAGCTGAACGTGATTCAAAAGAGGACCCCTCAGTTGTGGATTTCACTGGAATTTCGCGTAAACTAAGACTTCTAGAGCTAAGAATGATAGATGGTACAATGAAGGTTCCAGAAAGCATGGGGAAGCTGGAGCACATTGAAACATTGGATTTACATGCGAAGTGCATCGACTTTGTCAGTATCGTTGGGCTATGGGAACTTGTCAGCCTAACAACTTGTAAAATTTGTGTGCAATCCGTTAGTAGAGCTCCCTGGAAGCGAATGTTTAAGAAATCAATCAGGCTTAAAGTTTTTTCCATTACTGGGGTAGAAGACAGTGAAAATAATGATGACACCTTCGAATGGTTGCAACTACGATATTTAAAAATCCGTGATATTATAAACCTATCTTGGTTGCCCAGAAACACTTGAAATTGACTGCAGTGGTATCCACTTGTTCAACCTGGATGGATCATTCCCACGTCTTGAAAAGCTGTATCTTACTCATCTACACATTGCACAGTCAGAATTCAAGGATGATTTGGCTGCCAGTCTTCCAAATCTGAAGCAGTTGGACTTTTGGCTAGCTCCTGATATTGAATGGGAGCACTTGCCTCTCTTTGTGACACAGCTCCCCAATCGCCTCAAGCATCTGAGCGCAAGTGGTCTCATAAAGAGACTTTTGTTGCCAACCGAGAGGTCATCACTTCAGGTTAAAGATCTTTTCGTATCGAGCAAGAAGATGCAAAATGATTTCTTTGAGCCATCAGATCAAATGACTGATATAGAAAATGTGACGTTGAGCTGTAATGAGACTATCGTTCCATCGTCCATTGCATCGCTGCCATGTTTGAAACGTCTTCACGTTTCCGGGCGAAGCGTGATACATAACGATGCACTGTGGTCCCACAATCACAGCCAGGGCGCATTTCCCAGGCTGGAAGAGCTACACTGCCCGAAAGGCATGAAAATTCCACCTTGGCTTGAGGACCGCCCCAATCTCAAGAACAAAGTTTTAATTTCCAAAGCGTTTTGGTATCGGAACGCCTGTAGTTCGACTTATTGCTCCTCTAAATCAATATATAAAACAATGCGACCGTCTTCCACCACGTCCCTGGCAATCTCTAGCACCTCGGGTTTGCTCCTTGTCGATTCCAATTCTTGCTGAGCTGCTACCTCGGTTTTGCTCACAGCAGCACCACCTTTGCCGGCTCTTATCCTCGCCAGGAAACCTCTCACGAGAGCCTGCATTTTCGTCGCAGCGCCCTGGATGTACACGGCCTGGATCCGCTTCTCACGCTCGATGCGCAGAGTGAGAGGCAACCCCTGCATTAATCCGGGTCAAATGTAAGTATGAAAAGCTTGGAATAGCAGCTACTTAACAGTTGTCCGATCTTATACAGCGTCAGCGTTTCCAGCAGCTCCTTGAAAGGGATTCCTTTGTTTGGAACTCGAAAACTCATCACCTCGTACTCTGCTCTCATGTACCTGACCAGAACAAAGAAAAAACGAGTGAGAGACAGAGAGAGATTGCGAGGAACACGCCAAACCATTGGGTCGCGTATTTGTAGCGCCGGCCCAGCGGATCACCGAGGGCGTTTACAAATCGTCACAGCTTGTGCATCCCAATGTATCCCGTAGCACTGGACGATTGTAAAGTTAGTTCCACAAGGACTTGAACGTAATTAAGTGGCTTACTTGGGATCGAATGGTTCTTGGCTCCACAAGTTTCGATATGCTAACAGGTGCTCCGGCATGACCATAGAGTTCTCGTTCACAAGGCCGAAGGGTACAGCGTCCAGTATGACAGCCACAAACAAGTTCATGAATATGTGACTCCTGACCAAGACCAAGAAGGTGAAGAAGATAATCCCGCCCTCTGGATAGCCACAATCGAGCTTGAAAAGATATGGTTTAAGTCGATACTATTGTGCTAAGCTTTGTTTTCCTTTGAAAAACTACCTAAGCTGTTTAGTTTGGCAAATCATCGCCGAGTAGTGTTTTACCGTTAGTGCAGGCGGGTGCATCAATTGTGGTATCCATCATAACGCAAGACCAGTTATCAGGAGCTGTAACCTGTAAAAGAAAAGAGAAACTGAAAGTCATAGAAAAGCAAGCCTTTACCTGAAACACCGTGATGAAAGCGTTGATGAAAGTGCGAAAGTTGACAGACGGGCCAATGCAGGTCCCTTCCTTCATTGCACTGAAGAGTTGGAATGCCATCCCCGCAAACATATACATGAAAATTGCGAGAAGAGCGAGTATCTCAGCTACAGTTGGCAAACAGATGAATAACCCGTGCTCTCGCTACGTGAGGAATGATGCCAAAAACTCGAGCAATGTAGGCAGTGCAGCCGACATAGTCCCCTCACCGTTCCCTTCTTTCCCATGAGACCAATGGCGGCCATTATGAAGAGTCCAAACTCCATCTGCCGTGCAACCTCTTTCTTATAAACCTTCCACCGGAGAAAGGAAAAACCAGGTGGTCAAACAAAAAACAATCGAGAAAAAGATGAATGAGGTACCTCGTCGCCAAGGAACTTCATCACGGATTCAAGCAGGAAATATGTTGTAATCGCACAGTGAGCCATCTGACGCCGGTCCGAAACATCTGCCGACAACCCAGCATAGTTAGTCGCAAGTAGCCCGGAGTAGCCAAGGAGTGCGAGGATCATGCACTTTTGATATGTCGGATTGCGAATCAAGTAGAAGCACATCCCCCGGATGGGATTGCTTGGTCGTCGAGCCAGCGGAATAGCACAAGTTTTCTGGATGATACGGTTCATGTCCCTCCACAGCTTCTGCTTCTCTGTGAGAAGAACTGCTCCAGAATTTTTTCCAAACTCGTTGATAAACACCCCGATGAAAACTCTGACGATATAAAACCCCCCGATACAGCAGAATGCCACGAAAAACAAGGCGTTGACAGGACTCGCGTTCCGAACAGGCTGGTGGTCTTCCCTAGTGATGTCCATGACAGGATACATGAAGTGCGTCAGCCAGTTGTCGAAAGTGGAGCAGACGAACATACTGAGGAGGGCATTCTGGATGTCGTCGAAGTGGAAAACGTTATTAACCCAGGCTCGCGGAGCAAGGATGCCGATGTCATTAACATAGAGGCCGGTACAATATGTTCGGTGCGTGATTGTCGGGTCATTGCATTTCCAGAGAAGGCCCCGAAACTGCTGCAGCCCGATGGTTCCAAATATCAGGAGAATTGAAAATGTGAAGAGAATAACCGACACAATTGCTGGAATAGTCCGAAAAAGATTTGATAATAATGACCTCAGTCCTGTAAACCGAACCACGAAACGAAATGGCCGAAGAGAAGTAAACGCACTGACGGTTGGTATGGAAGTTTCATTCTCAGCGTTATACTTCAGAAGAATAAACGCATCGCATCGGTGACGAGAATAAACAAGTCCAAGATGTTGTACCAGTCACTCAGGTATGCGTCTGGCGCAAAAATAAGTCCCTGTGCAACGATCTTCATCAAACAGTCTAGCAAAAAGACCTGCTCCAAAACAATGTACAATGTCGAGCAAAATAAGGTAAGCATGTGCTTACCACAAAGTTGATCTTCTGCAGATTCCAGATGAAATCGGGGACAATTATCGGCTCTCCATCATCTCGCATCTCAACTACGAGCCAAGTATTGATGACCATCCAAACTATCACAAACCACAAGTACGGTTTACTGCCGAGGATCTTCCTAGACAGGATCCTTATCGTGTTGCCCTCTCCAAAAGAAGAAGCGACCTTCTCGCAAGTACCACGGTCTCTGTATGGTTGTAAGAGTTCTCTCGAGCTCTTCGTACTCCGCAAGCTGGAAAGATTTCCTGTTGCTAGAGGCCCTGCTTAGATTTCTGCCAATTTTTGGACTGCTGAGATGGTAAGCAGCGAATACCAGAGATAATCAAAAGTTGTCGTTCCATGGTTGGGATTCTCGTATGTCTACAAACAAAGAGATGGATAAGGAATGAGCTTATAGAAAAAACTCACCATACAGTTCTGAAATGGTGGACATACGTAGCCGCCAGCAGCTTTTTTGTCACAAAAGCGCATGGGATAAGCAAGTTTCTTGTCCGCTGTTCGAAAGCACCTGCCCAGGAGGATCTTGATTTCACGTGATAAGAACTATCGAGATTACCTTTGATTCATCGAGTTTTGCAAGAACTGCGTGCCGAGTAGAGAATAGAAAACCAACAGAAAAAACGTCAAAAGGATAACGTTTTGGAGAGGACCAACGCCCTTTTTCACGGCCGCCATGATGGGCTATTGTAAAGTGTTAACAATGCACAGATCAGCCAAAAGGAAATTTACAAACCATACTATGCCATCGGCAAAAAATGTGACGTGCTTCAACGCTAGCAGGCCCCGAAACACGCGGAACACGGCTATCCGCGCGAAAAAATCATGTCCAGTTACACCTCGAGCAATGATATGTACCCTGCACCTCGCAAAGAGCTGGTGAAACACTTACGACCAACCTCAACATTACCAGGAATCGAAAACAATGACAAAGTCGAGCCTATTGTACGGATTCCGCATGCAGCAGTGACGACCTTTGATAAAGCCAAGAGCCGAAATTCGTAAAACCATTTCAATCCTGCAATCAGAAGTGTCAGGGGAAACCTCGAAGAGGGAAACAACGATTACGTATAAAGCGCCGTGATGAGCCCGTCCAGGAAATCGATGTTGAAACTCCGGACGTGTGTCTATCGTTCGTGCCTAGACCCAGCCATCGCTTGAAAGATAAGCACTACCATATGGGAGCATATAAGAAACACAAGAACATACTCGGCTCTCCTGCCACCAAAGCCTGTTAGAGGAAGGATGATAAACTTCTATCCACGTACTGATTGTAGAGAAGCCTGAAAATGTATAAGCGTGACGGGCTGTAGAGGCTCCAAATTCCAAGCGCAGTGCCCTCCATTCTTGCTCCAGTCCCGACAGCAGTCCGCCTCGCCTTTCTTCTTATATTCTAGAAACAGAAAATAAGGACTCTCCAAAGTCGAAAGAAGTAAAGTTACCATGAGCCTCTTGATTGCAGTGTAAGCCCTCTTCCAGTTCTTGGTTGCCGGGGAATCGGGAATAGCTGGGGCCAGTTGATCCAGTGCGGCAATCAATGCGGCAGACGAAGATGATGACGCTGCTCGATCGCGATCCGGCGCTGCTTTGCTCACGCCGTGAATCGGAGGCAGCTGATCCCGAGCTATGAAATCGTGATCTTCTTGTGGGACGGGATCACTGGAAGAAGTATTTCGAGGCGATCAATCAATCACTGCATCAGCTAAGTTATGCGTCCGGCGCCTACCTCTGCGTGAGCTTCGTCATAGCTTGCGTCGCCGCCTCGAGAGCGCTCATCCGCCGGCGATGGCCGTCACCGCCAAGAGCCCTAAAATTCAAACTACCTAACCACGAGAGCCTTTTCTCCTTGCGATCGTTCTCGTTTCACAAAAGAACGAAGATCACAGTATAGGAGAAAAAATTTCTCTGCATTGATACCCTCATGACCTTAGACACTCGCTCTGGCATCGCCGCATACAAACATCGTTCCAATTGGGGACGTGATGCTGCGTAGAACAAACAGATCGAGCGCATGCCTCGGCACAAGCATCCAAATCCGAGACCCCACACACAGTGACGCACGAATTGGGCGTCACATCCTTTGCAAAGCTGCCCACTCGCTTCATCATCCGATCCGATGCGCACACGCGCTTGCAAGCGAATCGATCCTGGGAATCCAAATCCTGCTGCTGCTGCTCGCTCTCATCGAGCGATGATCGCCGGCGCCGCCATCTCTCCGCAATGCCACCGCCGCCACTCTTACCGCTCTTGCCGCGCCGCCACTGCCGGATCATCGTGGCGGAGCCTGTGATTCCCAGTAGCCCTAGCCCCAGCCCCACCGCCGCGCTCCACCACGAGCCCTCCACCATTCTTGCTACTCCAAGCTTGCCCTAGAGTATCCGCGTATATTCTCGTGTGTAAAGTAGATTCTATTTTGGTAAATTGTCAAAGAGTTATCAAATACTCGTAGAGCTTTTTGGCTTTTGCCCGGAGGAGATCATCCTCCTATCCGCGCCATGTACCATGTCGCCCTCTCTCCATCCCGTTCGTTGGATCGTATCGATTTCCAATATACAAGGAAAGAAAGAATATCCCAGTGGAGCTCTCCCTGGTTGCGGTTTTGTTGGCCCCACCAGGGCTGCCATCCGCACGTGGGGCGGTCCACTTGGGCGGTGTATACAGTGTAGACACAGTGTTATCTTACTTCTTAAGACGCGATACACATACTTAATCGAATTAGTTGCTCGGGTTAGTCTAATCACTTTCGCCGTCACGGTTGTTTTCGCGGGCTTTAAAGCAATGCAAGAGGGCACGGCCTCGAGTCGTGCCAGCTCCGAACCAACACTAAACCCGAGAAAGGAGAAGAGCCTCACGTCACATCGCCGAGGCCCCCTCAAAGCTTGGGCATAGACAACGCTCTTAAAGAATTTTATCCACACTGGAGCACGGCGTCAATAGGAGTCGAACCCGCGACCGTTGCTAGTAGCTGTCAGAGACGGATTCGAACCCCGGATGTTCTCCAAGTCCGAGCTGGCAGGCGGTAGGGTTTGAACACTGGACTGGATTGTAAACCCGTTTGGATGGTAATACCCCGTTCACACGGCCTTCACGGCGGTGTGCCTGTGTTTGCCATGCCAGGAGAAGCGCAAGGGGGACGGAGCTAGCTTTGAAGACGCGACGACGCGGGGCGGATCGGGGGTTTGTGGATCGCTGCCGGGCTATTGGAGCTTCCAGCGCCTGGATGAATGGAGGTTCTAGCGGCCAGTTCTTAGGATTACCAGGGAAATATCGGCGCCAGGGTAGCTAGGAGCCGTCGGCAAGGCCGGGAGATTCCGTCCGAGCGAGCGGCGGTGGGGAAATGATGAGGATGATCCAATCTTGATCGGCGGCATTCTCGTATTCCGAGAATCGAGGCGCTGCGCGCGTCTGGTTCCCGGCGCTGGCATCACATCGAAGGGTATTGTGGATATTTCGGAGCTGCTAGTCTCGATCCGGTTCGTGGCGCCCCAAATTTCCTGGCGTCTTCCGCGCGGCCGATGCATGACGACGGTGTAGCGGCATCGGGTGTCGACAAGAACGCTGCTGATCACTATTCCAGGTCTCGCGTTTTCATGTGTACAGGAGGATTGGACAGAATTGATGAGGAGATAGATCGCTCGCCGGTATGCTCAGCAGGCGCTATGATCCACCGTTACCAGTAAAACATCCTACTGGAACACCGCCAACGCGCAGATCAAGAAGGTTATGTATTCTCCTCTACAGGAAGAAGACTCGCAGCTTGTGCTACCACCGCTTTGAGCAAGACCAAGATCGCCGCATCGATGTCGCAGCCAGGAATTGGCATGGGAGGAGCAACGGGGCCGTTTGGAGACACCACTTACACCAAGGTCTTTGTGGGGGGATTGGCATGGGAGACCCAAAGGGATGCCATGCGCCGCTACTTTGAGCAGTTTGGAGAAATCCTGGAGGCGGTCGTCATCACGGACAAGAACACAGGGCGATCAAAAGGATATGGCTTTGTAAGTCTTGTTTTTTTCTCTCCTTTGCTCTTCCCTTTTTTTCCATGCATTTTTTTCTTTCTTCGTTTTTACTTACGCTACTTAAACTCATTCAGGTGACCTTTCGTGATCCCGAAGCGGCTCGGAGGGCCTGCGTTGATCCGGCTCCCATCATCGATGGTCGTCAAGCCAACTGCAATCTGGCTTCGCTTGGTGCCCGTGCTCCTCGTCCGCCATTTACATATCCAGGTTTGTCAAACGCTTTGAAATGTAGCTAGCATGACGCTTGGAAGGATTATATCCATATCAACGTTGTCATGTCATGGATGATGTAGGAGCTCGTTTCCGGCCTATGAGGCCTGCTGCTTCTCCTCCACACCCCGGGACCCCCTCATACCCTGTGGCTCCGTCATTCCCCCAATTCGGCCCCTACTACCAGCCGGGCTTTGGATATCCACAGCAGTATGGGTGAGTGAGCTTTTGCTTTTGCAATAGTCGATAGATATCCTAACAGTTCTCCAATGATTTTTCGTGGTTTACAGGTATCATGTTCCAGACTATGCTTATCAGCAGGTTAGTTCGAGGTTTAGTGGTGTACTGCCGATATCTTATTTATTAAATTCTAATTGCAGGGACTGTATCCTTTTGGTGGTCCTCAGTATTCCACATTTTATACTGGACCTGGTACACCCACAGCTGTGTACTCGTACGGCGGGTTTGGGCCACCTTTGCCATCTGGGCCAGGTTATCCTCCACCACAGGGATATGGAAGCATGCAAGGACCACAGTTCATGCAATATGGTGGAACAGTACCGCTTCAGTCTCCCGTGCCTTCCACTGGTATTAAATATTTCTTCTCTTTGCATATCTTGACTCTCCTTGTACTGCAGCGGTATCACCTGGACATTCCGGAGGAGGAACTGGAGCCTCTACTCCGTCTCCAATGCAGCAGTTTTCTCTCCCTTCTCCTTCTCAGCCACAACCTCAATTTTCACAGGCGGGAGGTTCGTGATTATTTCATTTTGAAGCTGAGCACAATCTGTACAATCTCTGCAAGCAGTGAAACAACAACCGCACGGCTGGAGTGGGAGGTCGTCGTCACCATGCTCAACTGCATCCCCCCCGTAATCCGAGAGTAAGCATGAGTACTCACTTCTCAGGTTTTGGGGGCCAGGATTCATATCGTCGGAAAACCAGCAAAAACAACAAAAAAAAAACATAAAAACGAAAGAAAAACAGCAACAAAAAAAAAACAACGGTCGGTCACTAGATTAGCTCGTAGAGGGGGGCGGGTGGTTAAAATTCTTTTTCGTCTTCCTTTTTTTCTTTTTTTTCCTTTCGTCTATAATTCATTTTGTCACTTAATCGTTCTGAGGTCGGCGCAACCCGAATTTTGCTTCTATGTCGTCCTAAGATGTGTGTCTAACTTTTGCCGTGTCTTTCTTTCTTACAGGTGAAGAGGTCTGCTGAAACTGATGGTATGTTGGTTCATTCTATTGTCTTTTTTATGTTTCTATCTACTGACTAGTGTCGCTTTTTGACAGCTGAGTTTGAATGGAACGCATTCATTTCACTTGGATTGAAATGCCAAAGTGTTTCATAGCTACAGCTCCCGACGTGACATTCTACTCGTCAAAGTAGTAATCGTTCAAGCATTTGGGACAACAACAGAAATGAAAATCATTTGATATTGCGTCACGGAATCTCTTCGTCCTCCACGGCATTGGAGGCGTGAGTGTTGGAAAGGAGAACATACAGTGCAGGCGTTCTTGGCTGCAGCTGGAAGACATGTTTGGCCACCCGTGCTCCCGTTTGGACGTCATTCTGGCCTTTGCAGCCGCCGAGCAGTGCCATCCACGCGACAGAGTCCGGTTCGAATGGCATCGTGTTGAGCAGCTCTTCCGCCTGGTGAAGCCAGCCTATTCTTGCCAGAAGGTCGATGATGCAGATGTAGTGATCCACAGTTGGCACGACCCCGTGGTCTTCGACTAGTTGCAAGGCTGTGAAGTACCACAGGGCTTCAGTGAGCAGACCTCCGTGGCTACAGGAAGTTAGAATACAGATGAAGCTGGCGCTCTGGGGCTTGTGTCCTTCGACTTCCATGGTCCGGAAGATCTCCAGGCTCTCTTGGAAGAGGCCGTTTTGGGAGTAAGCAGCAACCATCGTGTTCCAGCAAGGGACGTCCCGCTTTGTGAGCCCGTCAAACGCTCTCTTCGCCTCATACAGCCGCGCACAGCGTGCGTACATGGTTATGAGCGACGTGGCTACGATGGTGTTGGAGTGGAACAACTCGGAGTGAAGGATGCTGGAATGGATCAACTTCCCCTCGCGGAGAGCTGCCAGAGTCGCGCAGGCATCGAGAGCGCTGGATAGAGATGCGTGGTCCAGCGGCACCGCTTCCAGGTCCATGACTTTGAACAGGTTGAGAGCATCCAGAGCAAGGCCTGCTTGGGTGTAGGCCGCGATCATGGCGTTCCAGGCGATGGTATCTCGGACAGGAAGACCGTCGAACAGGGCTCTGGCTTGGGTGATATGCCCGTGCCGGGCATAGGCCACCACCAATGCGGTTGCAGAGACAACGTCCCGCTTGGGCATTCTCTGGAAAAGAAGCTCCGCGTCCTGGAGCTGCCCTTCCTCCGCAAAGCCTTGCATCATCGCGTTCCAGGAGGCAACGTCTCTGCACGGTGAAACGTCGAAGGTGGCCTTGGCGGTAGAGAGCTGCCCGTTTTGGACGTAGGCCTGCAGCAGTGCGTTCCAGCACACGAAGTTTCTGTGGGGAACTTTGTCGAAGACGCTCCTCGTCCGTGCCATGTCCCCGGCGGTGGCGTACCCGGACAGCAGCGTGTTCCAGGTAACACCATTCCGGTTTTGCGTCTCGTCAAATAACTCCCTGGCTCTGTGCAGTGCCCCGGCTTTGCAGTACGCCGAGACCATCGTGTTGTGCGCGTGTAAGTCCCTGTGTGGCGTCGCTTCGAACACCCTCTCGGCCTCGCGGAGGTGCCCAGCCGCGACGAGCCCGGCGAGCACCGTGTTCCAGGACGCGGTGCTCCTCTGCGGCATCCTCTCGAAGGCGGCGAGAGCGCTCTGGAACCGCGAGTTGTCGACGTAGCCTTGGATCATGATGTTCCACGAATAGGCGGTTCTCTCCGGCATAGCATCGAAGAGGGTCTTCGCTCTGGCCAGCTCCTTGTGGTTCGCGAGCACCAGGATCATGAAGTTCCAGGACACGGAGGTCTTCTCCGGCATTCGCAGGAAGAGCTCTTTGGCCTCCACGACATGCCCGGTTTGGGCATATGCGGTCATCATGGTGGTGCCGGAAATCGCATCGTGGAAGGGCATCTTGTCAAACGCAGTCGTGGCGTTCGAGACGAGGCCGTTGTGGGCATATGCCTCGACGATGCTGTTCCACGTCACGATGCCCCTCTCGGGCATATTTTTGAACAGGAGCTCCGATTCCGGCATATGCCCAGCCCGAGCATATGCTGTTAGGAGTGTGTTCCACGTCACGCTGGTCCGCGCGGGCATTCGGTCAAAGGCATCTCGGGCGAGGGGAATCTGGCCGTTCTGGGCGTAGGCGAGGATGAGGATATTCCAGGAGAAGGCGTTTGGGTGGGCGAGGCGGTCGAATGCCGTACCCGCGTCGTCGAGGCTGCCGCAGGCGCCGTACATCTGGACGAGGGAGTTGCCGAGGAAGAGGGTGGTGTCTATGGCCGCCGCGGACAGGAGGCGGTGGATTCTCTGGCCCTCGCACAGGGCTCTCGCGCCGCCGCATTGTTTGAGGAGCGTGACATAGGTGGCTGTGTCGGATGCTCGCGGAGATTGTTCTAGTCTGGTTAGAGCTTCCCTCACTGCTGCTATGGTGGTGCTGACACACATTTGTTTGCTAGCTTTGCGCGAGAATCCATGAACGAGGCAAGATCATCGAGGCACCAAATAGGAAATGTGGTGTTTGGAAGTGAGATTTACGTATATGTTGTGAGCGTTCTTCCGTGATCCGCATTACATAATCCAATGTGCCCAAAGCGGGCATATGTGAGAAAGCACAATTCTTCCAGCCTCTTTAGAACTTCTTTCACTCGGGCAAGATCATCGAGAAACCACCGAAAAGGAAAAAATGTTTGAAACTTACGCAGAGATTTACGTACGTAGCTTTCTTTCGCTTTCTTTCTTTCCAACCAAACTGCCATGATCCAATATGCCCAAAGCGGGCATATGTGAGAGGCCAAAGGTGACGCGTTTAGAGCTTCGTTTTAGATCTTCTTTCACTTGCTCATACCAGACATCAATGACAAAGATTTACGTACGAATTGTATGAGCTTTACTGCGCTGCTTCTTTTTCTGCAGTGATCCGCATTGACAAAACTGCCATGATCCAATATGCCCAAACCGGGCATATGTGAGAGCGCCAAAGCTCACAAATTATTCCAGCCTCTTTAGAGCTTCTTTCGCTTGGTGCTCTCGATCTCGTCCAAAGTAATTCTCGCGACTGCTTAAACAGTGTTGAGCATCGAGCAAAGAGAATCACACTTGCAGCTTCGAGTAGATAGACCCACCGGGAAGAGAAAACCATAAACAATACGAGCACAGCCTACGGACAAGGACAAAAAGATTAAATTCCAGAAACAAATGTAAAGAATAGACACTGACGACTTCAAAACAAAAACAAATTGCTGCTGCTCCTGCTGCTGCTGCTACTGTACGTCGCTCGATCTGTGCAGTGGATGCGGTAACGCCACCAATCTTCTCCAGCATTGAAGAGATCTTCCCTCCTCTTTGTCGCTGCTAGGCCGCGGATCTCCGCCCCGACGACGGCGTCGTCGTCGCCGTCCTTGTCTTCACCTCCGAATCATCGGC
Source organism: Selaginella moellendorffii (assembly GCF_000143415.4). Taxonomy (NCBI): domain Eukaryota; kingdom Viridiplantae; phylum Streptophyta; class Lycopodiopsida; order Selaginellales; family Selaginellaceae; genus Selaginella; species Selaginella moellendorffii. The sequence goes on from NW_003314319.1 coordinate 938,643, forward strand.
CTCCAGGAGCTCGTCACCATACTTGACAGTGTCGAGCTTGAGCTTCTTCTCGCTTTCCAGGCTCTCCCCCCGGGGACCCTTTCTCAAGATCTGTACCACCTCGTGCATGGTGGGCCGGTTCTCGGGCGTGTTCTGCGCGCACATCGTCGCGACGTGGACGACGTTCTTGAGCTCCTCCGCGTTGAACTTGCCTTGCAGCTTGGGGTCGACCAGCTCGGTCAGCCTGCCTTGGAACACCAGCGGCGCCGCCCACTCGACGATGGTCCGCTTGGTTCCCGGCCCCAGCTTCTCGATCGGCTTCTTCCCACTGATGAGCTCCAGCAGGAGGATCCCAAAGCTGTAGACGTCGCAGCTCTCCGAGACTTTCCCCCACATCGCGTACTCGGGCGCCAGGTAGCCGAGAGTTCCCTTGACACGGGTGGTGACGTGCGTCGCTCCCTCCGGGACGAGCTTGGCGAAGCCAAAGTCGGCCACCTGGGCTTCGAAGTCGGAGTTGAGCAGCACGTTGCTAGCTTTCACGTCCCGGTGGATGATGTGCGGCGTCGCATTGTGATGCAGGTACCTGGAAAGCATTGCGACCAACGATAAGAGTCAGAGCGAGAGCTGGGATAAAAGTCTGGCTTACTCGAGTCCTTCGGCAGATCCGATGGCGATGTTCATTCGCTTGTCCCAGTCAAGCTGGTTGTCCGGCGCGAACTGACCGTGCAAGTGTGACAAGAGGCTTAGATTTGGCATGTAGTCATACACTATCAAGCGCTCTTGTCCTTCAGCACAGTAACCTCTTAGGCTCAACAGGTTTTTGTGTCGAACTCGTCCAAGGATCTCCACCTCCACTGAGAATTCCATCTCTGCTTTCGTGCTCCATACTTTCAATCTCTTCACGGCGATCTGGCGCAGAGAAAAAACTGGATAAAACAAACCTTGAAAACTTCTCATCACCAATACCTGCGAGCCATCCCAAAGTTGCCCCCAGTAGACACTGCCAAAGCCGCCTTCCCCTAGCTTGTTGTCATAGTTAAAGCTGTTTGTGGCCGAGTGGAGCTCTTTCAAGGAAAAAATTCTCCATTCCTTTTTTTCTGATGATTTTTGCCTGCAGAGCGCAAAGTAACCACAAAGTCTATCATCGGACTTGCATCGAAAACAAGATTACCTGGGAACTCTACCACAAATGCACCGCTCCAAGTACTCCATAAAAGCTCTGGCGAAGCACAAGAATAAAGAAGGAAAAGCTCGCTCACAACAGTAGAAAATCCCGGAGCGCACGATCCTCTCTCTTTCGCAAGTGTTGCAATCTGCCCATAAATAATTACTTTCCTCCTCTCCTGCTGTCCTGAGAAAAACAAAACGAGGCATCAAAAACCCAGCTACGCGCAAATGCATTGTATAGTGACGATCGCTATCGTAAGGCAAGAAAGAAATTAATCTCTAATCGTGCGGGCATGAAGCGCATGAGTGAGAGCTAGCCGGATCGATCGAGACTCTAGAGCACCAAAAATCCGAGCAGCAAACAAGCAAGGCCAGAGAAGCTAACGCAAATGCCTCGATCTCTTGGATCTAGCACCAAAATCACTCGAAATACCTGAAATGTGATACAAGACCCTGCTGGAATCCGCCCGGATCGCCGAGATTTGAGTGAAGCTCCACGAAATATGAGAGATCCAATGCTTGGCGCTGGCGCTGGGCGGGCGATAGACCTAAAGGAAGACTCTCCTCATCCGCGCTTAGGGAAAGACCCAGCCACGGCGAAGTCGGGCTTTCTCTCGCTGGGCTACGCTACCCTCTGACTGACGGCAACCGCATATGCCGAGAACCATCGACCGGAATGGTGACCGTTGGATTCAAATGACCGAATATGCGATGGGATCCTAGGGTTTTAGGGTTTTGGAGCTGGAGCGATGCCGCTGGGCGTGCTCACGGGGTTTCTCCGGGCGAGGCGCGTGCCCAAGAAGGGATTTCTCTCCCTCAGCCCCAAGCGCGCCGAGAAGAACTACTACAAGGGCAAGGGCGTGATCAACTACGGCCGATTGACGAAGAAAGGTATGCCGATTGATCCATCGATTCGATTCTAGTTCACATTTTGCCCTATTCTCTTGCGCAGGAGGATTTAGCGTCCTGCTTCACAAGCTCCCGAAATTCGTCGTGCCGGATCTCACTGGATTCAAGGTCTGTTCTCCATTTCATACATCGCTGCTTGACTGATCGATCGAAATCTTAGCTCAAGCCCTATGTCGCGCACAATGTGCCCAAGATCGTGTCGAAGGAGAAGCTCGAGAAGGAGAAAGCCAGCGCTGGAATCTGAATTGATGCCGTGCGAACATTTCGGTACGCTTGGAGAATATGCCGTCACCCGCGTTAAAATATTCTCATCCATTTAAAAATTTTGACTTTTACCTTTTCTTTCTACCTTTATAGGGCTCGTGTTTGAATGGCACACGCGCATCTTCATCTTGATCAGTGGTGGCTATGGCGGAGACGTGCGCCATTCCAGTCTCGCAGTGGCAATTCCGGATCTCCTCCCCAATCCCGCGCCACAGCGGCGGCATCGGCAGCGCGAATTCCAGGGAGCAATGCGTCGCCAAGGCCGCGGCGGCGGGATCGTTCGTCCTCCACGACGATCAAGATCAAGAATGCAGGTCTGTCGCTGCGATTTCACCTCCTCCCCGGCGTAGATCTGATGCCGCGCCGCTTGTCGGTGAAATCGCGGGGATTCTCGACACCATCCGCGACGTCCGCGAGCTCCCGGACGCTCTAGCGAGGTTTCGCGGCCGATTGACGCCCTTCGCAGTCGGCAAGATTCTCCAGGGCGTCAAGGACGCCGGATCGGCGCTCTTCTTTTACCGCTGGGTGGGATCGCAGGATTTGTTCCGGCACACCACATTCTCGATGAACTGCGCGCTCAATCTCCTCGTCAGGGCCGGGCAGCACGGACAGGCCGTCCAGCTCTTCCGCGAGGAGAGGTGTGTGCCCAACGAATTCACGTATGGATCTCTCATTCATGGGCTGTGCAAGGCCGGGAAGCTGGATCAAGCGTACGAGCTCCTGGACGAGATGAGAGACCGAGGAATTCCTCCCGGGGTGGCCGTCCACAATGGCGTGATCAGGGGCCTGTGCAAGGCCGGGAGGTTTGGCGACGCGCTGGGCTACTTCAAGACGGTGGCGGGCACCAAGTGCACGCCAGACATCATCACTTTCAACATCCTGGTGGACGCTCTCGTGAAATCGGGGAGAGTGGAGGAGGCCTTCCAGATCTTCGAGAGCATGCACACGTCCAGCCAGTGCCTGCCAAACGTGGTGACTTACACCACCGTGATCAATGGGCTGTGCAAAGATGGGAAGCTGGACAGGGCGATCGAGCTGCTGGATCTCATGAACGAGACTGGCTGCTGCCCAAACGTGATCACTTACAGCGTCTTGGTTGAAGGGCTGTGCAAAGCTGGCCGGACAGACAAAGGTTTCACGCTCCTGCAAGAGATGACCAGGCGGGGATTCCAGCCGGACGTGATCATGTACAACACGCTGCTAAACGGGCTTTGCAAATCGAGGAGGCTCGATGAGGCGCTGGAGCTCGTCCAGCTGATGATCCGGAGTGGCTGCTACCCGACGGTGGTGACTTACAACAGCCTCATGGAGCTGTTTTGCCGGAGCAAGCAGGTTGACAGGGCTTTCAGGCTCATACAGGTGATGAGCGAGCGCGGGTGCCCACCGGACGTGATCAACTACAACACGGTGATCGCGGGCCTGTGCCGGGATGCGAGGCTGGACGATGCCCAGGCGCTGCTCAAGCAGATGGTGGCGGCGAGGTGTGTGCCGGACGTGATCACTTACAGCACTATCATCGACGGGCTGTGCAAGGACTGGAGAGTGGACGCGGACTGGAAGCTGGAGGCGGCTTGCGAGATCCTGGAGATGATGAAGCAGACGGGGTGCCCGCCGAATGCTGGAACTTACGCCGTCGTCATCGAGGGGCTGTGCCGGGCCAGGAAGTCGCAGCAGGCGCTCGCGCTGCTGCGGCGGATGATCGACAGCGAGGTGGTCCCGGACTTGTCCTCGTTCAGCATGGTGATCGGCAGCCTGTGCAAGTCCCACGACCTGGATGCCGCGTACAAGATCTTCGGGATGATGAGCGAGCGGGAATGCAAGCCCAATCCGGTGGCTTACGCGGCGCTGATCGACGGCCTCTCGAAAGGTGGCGAGGTGGACAAGGCCGTGCGAGTTTTCGAGCTCATGGTGGAGAGCTTCCGGCCGGGTGTGGCGACTTACAACAGCGTCCTGGACGGGCTTTGCGGCGTTGGAAGGATTGAAGAGGCTGTGAGAATGGTGGAGGGGATGATCCACAAGGAATGCTTTCCAGACGGGGCGAGCTACGGGGCGCTCATCCGGGGCTTGTGTCGCGTCTCGTGCGTGGAGGAGGCGTACGAGCTCTTCCAGGCGGTGGAGGCTAAAGGATTTGCCATGGAGGTTGGAGTGTACAACGTTTTGGTGAACGAGCTGTGCAAGAAGAAGAGGCTGAGCGATGCTCACGGGGTCGCAAATAAGTTGATCGAGGCGGGATACAAGCAGCAAGGATGAAAGAAATAGCATACAATGCAAAGATAACATAGTCAATGAATGTCGAAATCCGTTGACTTTGATTGAATTTGAGTGGATTCTGCGACTCACATCAAGTATCACATTATGTTGCAATTGCGAGAGATATCATACAGTAAATGAATTATCTTTCATGGAATACATATATTCACTAGCTGCATTTTCAAATTGAGAGAGGGATACTCCATGGGATTTTTGTTCATCATCAATGCCAAATCGAGAGCTGTGCTCTCGTACTCATGACGCAACCAGTCCTGAACATTGCTACTTGTTGCTTCATTTATCGAGTGCCAACCCTGAAGTTCCAGCACGTCTCTATGCCTTACTTGACTCAGAGTGCAACCATCGCCACATCCAAGACGACCGTTATATACAGCGTCACTGCAAATATAACAGCCTTTCTCTCTAGTTCTGCAGCTTCATTCACAAGACCCTCCAGCCACGTCACGATGACGATTGCGAGATGGACGAGCGTACACTATGGAGCAGCTTTTGGACGTTCACCTCGTTCTCGGCGTACTGTGGCGTCGCCCAGGGCTTTCGCTTCTCCCTCTTGGCAAGGGCGGGAAAATCTGTTGCTAGAGTTGTGAGAGGAGATGAAGCGTTCGATCTCGGCCTTTACGCACTCACGTCCATGTTGTTTAGCTCCACTCCCAGTTTCACCACCCCTGTTCCTCCAGCAAAGAGCTTCATCGCCACGTTTGGCTCCCGCATCTTCCTCTCCCGTACTCGTTGCCCAGCAGGTTGGCCGTGCAGGTGACGATCAAGAGCGTGAGATGGAGAGACTGCCAGCTCTGGAGCATCGTCCACCACTGACGTCGTCAGGGAACTCGGGAATGATGAAACAGGTGTAAATAGGAAAATGCTACAACATGAGTATTTCCTGGTTGTGCCTTGATCTCTCCCTTGATCTGCTGTTTGTTTCCAGGGAACTTGTCCAGCTTGATCGCGATCCAGTAAGCAAAAGTTGTGAAGATTCAGCCCCTTTGTGTGATAAAGTCCTTCTTCACGTTTATCTGCATACTCCAGCTTGTGAAACTCCATTTACTTCTTCACAATGACCGAGCCGCAAGACTCCCGCCTAGATGAGACCACCTCTCAATTCAAGCTCTCAAGATGTCCTTGAAGATGTTGTGGAACGCCACCACAAGTCTGGAATACATCAAGCCACCGAGAACTTCTTGATCACTTTCTCCAGCTTTCCAACAGTTGGACGCCCTCGTAGAATCTGCGAGGTCCCCATCCTCTCCTGGAGATATCTCTCCACATTCCTGGCCACTGACTCTTAATGCTCACTCACCAGTGCCTTGTGGGCCATCAATGCACCTCGTACCCGCGACTGCGCCAGATCTAGCTCCCTCACCTTGCCAGCATGTCTACTCTACATGGTGCAGACGCCCATTCAGATTCTTCTCACAGCCCATTGTACTTATAAGATTCATGGTGCCAACGTCCATGAGATTAAGGATCTCTTAAGCATATTCATCATTAAGTCAGCTACTCATCTCTCCAATGAGTTATTTATTAAGGAGTACATTCATTAATATTATAATAAGAATTAAACCTTAAACCTTTATTATCATGTGATTTAAATTATTATGTACATTGGGCATTTTGGATAATTTTCTAGATTAGTTTGGGATTATTTAAGAACCCTTATAACAGTATGGTTTTGAGGATTTTGTAGCTAGAATGTTCAATATAAATCCATCTTTTCTCTAATGCCTTAAGACTTTTAATTTTTCGTGTATACCTACATTGGATACACTCAAACAAATGTTTGAATGATTCTTGCAATCAATTATCATAATACACAATAAGATCAATGGCAATTGTGAGAGATGTTATCCATTATTTTATTATTTTATTAGTAATTTAATTATTTCCCCTCCTCTCAATAACGAACTTCTAACAGTTTAAACACTTTCATATCCTAAAATCCTCTTCCTTAGGTATAATCAAATTTTGATACTCTACAGAAGTTATATCAAGAGTCAAAACAATTCAATATAGCATTGCACTCGCAACTCCACTATCATGGGCTTTTTGATTTAGAGCTAAAGATTAGTATGCAATTAAAGTTTAATGGCACATAGTCCAAGTTTTGTAGCTTTTTCAACTAAGTTGGATTTCAAATTGCTATGCAATTTGATTGATAGTCCACTCTAATTTATTATATAGACTTGATTAGATCTCCTTTTAGTGGAATGCCTCTTTGCCCTTTTTTAAAAAAGTGATTCTATTTTTTAGGACTTTAATCTCTTTGTTCAGCTGTGACATATGGATGCTTGCATTTTTTTCTTCTTGTTTTTCCAAAAAAGCTAGAGTTACTTAGCAGAAGTTCTGACTGACCAGTGGCTAATGCTTGAAAGGAGATGATGGTCCAATATTATTTCTGCACAAGGGATTGTAAATGCAAACAGCTGGTTCCAAGACAGACACAATGCCATTGAGGTGGCACATGCTTGTTGGAAGCTCCAGCCAATTACGACGTTTGAGATGGAGAGCTACGGGCTTTTCCAGCATTGAGGATGTTACTGACTAGCAGATTGCCACCTTGTAGAGGCCAATCGGCTGAGTATGCTGGAAACTGTCCTGTCTCATAGTCTGTAAACTGATCCAAGTTTGCCCAGGCTACTTGCTTCCAGTGACGCCCACCTTCTTCTTCCAGCCCCAGCAACACAAAGGCCCCAGGTATTCCATCATTACAATGGCCAGCCACCATCACCCTGTCTCCGTACCAGAAAGGATCCATTCTACAGTAAGAGTAGCGGCATTAAGACCTTGTGGCAGTGGGAAGTCATTCCAAACTTTGGCACCTGGAATTGCAATTGCAGTCCAGACTTTAGAGTGAGTATCATAAGCTTGCAACCTGCTATCTCAAAAGATGAGGTCCCTAGTAAGATTAGCCGTCAATATGCCACTACTAGTTGACAAGTTCCAGACTTGGGAGCTCAAGTGCCAAGTATAAATGGTGAAACATTCAGATTGTATGTGTGTCTAGAGCATATGGATGCTGAACTGCTCCTGGTTGCCTCTCATTTCCAACTTAACGTCACCCCAGGAGTAGAGCAGCCATTGGAGGCCCTCAGACATGATGTTATTTTTGTGAAAGCCACATAGCATGCCCAAGATGAGGCCATAGGAATGAAGCCCCATGGCAACAACCTGTTTGACACCACTCCTACCAGTTGTTCCTCTGGATACCAGGCGAGCACAGGTGGCCATGAGTGTCTGTCTTGGAACCTGCCTTCAGATCCTGTCCATGAGCAAAAGCACGCACTCCTTCCCCCTGGCTGAGATGTCCAGCTTTGGCAGATCGCTCAACACACTGATTTCCGATTAACTCTACCTCACCTTGCTGCTCTTTCTCAGCATCAGCTTCGTTGCAGTGCCGTCCCGCCTCCTCTTGCGTAAACGGGAAACCCTACGTTCTTCACACGTGGAAAGGATTCCACGAATTAAGATTTGACTCTGCCTTTGATGGGTCAACAAGATTTGAAAGAAGAAAATATTTATTCATATAGTTTAACAACGTTCAGGATTTAGAAACACTGTGATGATTGTTATTATTGTGCTACGTCGTCCATGTTTTCGGCCATGTCTTCGTATAACAATATAGTATTTCCAAATATCCAACTTAAGACTTCATAAATCACAGCCATGGCAACTTTGGAGCATTGGTAGGAACAACTTCAAATGCGATCAAGTAGTAATTTTTAGTTGCAGACCCAGCAGCCTTTGTGGTGATGGTGTATGACCTGCTGTTTTCTGGCTTGAACGAATTGTACTCATCATAGTAGACCCTCATATTGGTGCTGAACTTGTCATAATGGGTGCTCCAAGCACCTCCCTCTGTGTTGGAGTAGTACATCTTCACCCACGGGAAAGACACAATGGCGGATTGACGCTTGCTAAGGGTGAATTGAAGCTCCTGCAAAAGCAAGAAACCAATCTCAAGGCTATAAACTTTGTTTCCAAGTTGAGCATGCAAGTTCACGCACCTGAGGATTGGAATGGCTGCTGAGGTTCACCAACACTTCCCAAGAGTCATAGTCGTCACCATCAACCATGTAGTACGCCCTGAATTTCATATCCACGTTGTCCTCCTCGAACACGAAGCGCGCTACTTGGATCTCCTGCTCGGGCTTCGTGTAGATATGGATTGCCGGACGACCACTGACGAACACCTGGGGCATCGCATAGAAGTTCTTCTCTACACCGACCTTGGGGCGGAAGTTGAGCTGGTAGTGCGCCTTGGTATCCACAAGGTCGCAATCATCGTAGTACTCGTGGGGCTTCGCGATCAGGCAAGCCGCGCCGTTGTGCCATTCGGTGTGGAAGTTCATCACGCCGGCAGAGATCTGGAAGAGGCTCATGGCGACGCTGGCCATGCTGGGGTACTTGAATTCCCCCCCTTCTTTCACTAGCTTGGAGAGAGCATCGAACATGACTTGGTTGAGCGCGGATTTGATCCGGTCATTGATGTCTCTCTGGAAGTCGGCCACCTCCGAGGCTGAGTAGCCGCAATCTTTGGCGCTTTGGATCATCTCGCGGAGCAGCGTTGAGTACAATGCGAGCGCGGATCCGTAAGAGAGGAGTGTGTGCTTCATGTAGCTGGGCTGGGAGAAGAGATTGAGCATCTGGAGGAGCTGGGCCTTGCAGTTCTCGAATCGCACCACGATCTTCTGGGTGCCGACCGAGTTATCGTCCTTGAAGGCCTCGACCGAGACGTAGTAGTCCTGGCCCAGCTGGGAGATGGTGGCATTGGCAGCTCTTGCTTGATCCGCGATGTTTTCAGCCAGAGCTTGCTCGATCATCTTCCCCACCGCCTCGAACAGCGAATCCATAGCGGCCTTGTTCTGCTCCGCGGTGCGCCCCGCGAACGCAATGCTCCACACATGCCCGAATATGGCTTGCACGAAGGAGCCCACAACCGGGATCATCCCGAGGCCCAGCGAAATGCCCTCCTGGAACCCATCCAGGATGGCCTGATCAACATCAACATCCACCATCTTTCCTTGAAAGAATGAAAGGATTCGGAGCTCTGGAGCAAGATTAAAGCAAGACAAGCCGGATGAACTTGCGAGAGCAAGTAGGAAGGAACCCAATGTTATATCTGTGGAGCGGCTTGGGTCTTTTAAAGCATACGAGGAGGATATGCTTGCACAATGACGGGAGTACTTGTCGATCGATGCTTATCAGCTACAAGTGATCCGTCGCTTTCATTGTTCTGTATACGTAGTGAGCTGCAAGTTCTAGCGACCAAAACATCTTTACCACAATCGAAACCTAACAGTAACACCAGCAAGAACAACGTGGGAGGGAGAATCTTGAACAAGGCACAGGCGACAAGTTACGTTGTTTTCGCGGCTGCACGCGTACGATTCACGGATTAATTTGGATTTGCTGCTCTAGAAATTTCTAAATTGTGGCCCATCGAGATCAGCATGAGCTGTTTTGTCATATAGTGTCAGATCGGTACCGCCCATTTGCGTCTTTGTACGAGTGCCTCTGGCAAAATGGAGTTGCCCGACGAGGACAAGGAAAAGGTGGTCCTTCTTTCCTTCTTCAGGCCGTAGACATTGTGTTTACGAACTGGAAAGAAGCCATACTGCATGGCCACCCTGGAATGGGGACCCAACCAGTGCCCTCGTCCTCCTCTATGGTGTCGCATTTGGGGCTCCTGGAGCGCGACCTCTTGCCCAAGCGTAGCTAGAGTCATCGTTGTGAGTTGTGGGTTTGAACGCATTCCGGATTACTTTAAATAAACACCATTATAACGCAAGCTGTTCATGGAATTTCTCCTCCAGATAAGAACTTGCGAGCCAAACGTTTCTGTCAATAAATCACAATGAATTGGCACTTATCTACTCTCTTTGACAGCATTTGTTTGATCTTAGTACTTTGCCCCTCGAAAAGATTAAACACGCAAGCCTCGAAACTTTTTATAGGGAAGTATAGTATAAACAAAACAAAAGAGTTATTGGTGGCTTCAAACTAGTGCGGAGATGGATAAACGCATCGCAGCAGCAGCGCTTGCTTGCTCCAGTTCATCACTAACATTATTACTAGCTAGGATGTGGATGTGAGAGCAGGAAGGGGGAGTTGAAGGGTGGGTGCTTGTCCCGGACACATCCCCCTCAGCCACTCCCAGCCTTCCCCCTGGTACCCGTAGTCTCGCCTCGATTCATTGAGGCATTCTTCCTCGAGTTGAGAGCAACTCAATGTGCCACACCCTGAAAGGCACGTCACGAGGCTTGTCCACTACCCGGCGCTCCAGGAACAGCTGCTGTACACCCGCAAAGCCCTTCCTCAGCAGCTCCACAAACTTGGTGTTGCCAGACACAAAGACAATGGTGGAGGAGCAAGCCTTTATGTCGAAACCAGTGCCTGCTTCTGCAAACACGTTAGCCAACTCCACACACTCGGCATCGTCCTGCTGGCCATGGAGCGTGAGCCATTCGGTGATAACCTGTGAGAAAGGAGGAAGAATCACGAGCAGTGATCGATCAAGCAGGAACTCACCCTCCTTGGGTCGCCCAAACTTTGTGATCACCTTCCAGCCGGGTACCTGGTCGTAGTTGTGGTTTGCTAACAAGACACCAATGCGGAGACGCTTGGCCACCCAAGTGCCCACCTCTGTTCCTCGGAGGTGTGCATCGTTCAACGTCTGGTAGGCACCCTGTCGCAGAGGACGATGTCGCTCTTCTTCCCATCCTCGTCCAGAGGAGTGGCCGTTTTACGAACTGGAAAGAAGCCATGCTGCATGGCCACCACCTCGTCAAGTCCGGTGGGGTGGAGCTTGCCTGGAATGGGGACCCAACCACTGCCCTCGTCCTCCTCCGTGGTGTCGCGCCTGGGGCTCATGAATCGGCAGATCGGCATTGATCGTGACCGCCATCGACAACGCCATCGACACCAATGACAGCCGTGAATGGCTCCGAAGGTAATCTCCTCCCTTCCTCGCTCTCTCCTCCCTTCCTCCCATCGGCACGGCACGGCAGCAGCAAGGCAAGGCACGGCAGGGCAGGGCAGGGCAGGGCAAGGCAGCGGCACGGCCTCCACGGCGCGCCTGCCACGGCGCGGCCTCCACGGCGTGGCATCCACGGCGTGCCCGCCACGATGCGCCGCGCCGCGCCTAGAAAACATTCACATCTTTCTTTCATTGACTGATCATGTTTGCAACCAGCACAAATGGCGAAGAGGCTGTTAAGTTAGACTTCATCACTCGTCTCGCTGCTCGTTCCGCCACTTCCACATTGTTATAGATCCGAGAGGAGCCCAGCAGACATATCCAATCCTCGGCATCCGGGACAAAGGGCATGGTTTCCACAAGCTCCTCCGCGCGATCAACGTACCCGGATCTACCGAGAATGTCAACCATGCAGCTGTAGTGTTGCTTGCTCGCCTCCACACTGTGATCACTGCTAATGGAGCAGAAGCACTCCCATCCCACCCCGCAATCTCCCGCGTGGCTGCAAACAGCGAGCACGCAAGTGAAGCAAATCTCATCGGGTTTCAGGCCTTCGAGCTGGAGAAGCTTAAACAGATCCAACACTTGGTGAAACCCCCCATTGTGTGCATACGCCGTTAGCATGGCGGCCCAAGAGACAATATCTCGCTCCACCATGGAATCAAACTGCGACCGCGCCTCAACAAGATGCCCATTCTGAGCAAAAGCGGAGAGAATAGCATTGCAGGCTATAAGATCCCGTTGTGGCATTTCCGAAAACACTGCTCTTGCTTCTTCCAATCGCCGGTTTTGTGAGTAAGCCCATACCATTGCGGTCCACAACACCAAGTCCCTGGCGGGAATCCTATCAAACACAAACTTAGCAATCTCAAGATACCCTGTTTGGGCATATACATTAAGAAGTAAGCTCCACGCTGCTAGATTCCGTCCTGGCATATGATCAAAGGTTAGCTTCGTTTCATCCAAAGAAAGTCTTTGTGCGTAAGCTCCTAAGATGGTCGACCAAGAAGCCGAATCCGTGTGAGGCATCTTATCAAACAGGATATTTGCATCGAGAAGACATCCAAATCGGGTGTAGCATGCCAGCACGGCGTTCCAGACTACAAGATCACGGGCTGGCATCTCGTCAAAGAGAGCTTTCGCGTCTTCGAATTGGGTGATTGCCGAGAGCAAGCCAGTCCAAGAGACAGTGTTGCACTGCGGCATTCTCTCCAAGACCATCTGCGATTCAAGCGTCTTTCCACTCTGGGCATAGGCCACCAACATTCCATTCCACGAGACGTGATCCCTGACCGGCGAGCCATCAAAGACCTGCTTCGATCGCTCGCAGTGGTGCGCGAGCGCTGTGATGATTGAATTCGACGAAACAACGTTCCTCTCGGGCATTCTGTGGAAGAAGAGCTCCGCGGCTTGGAAATGCCCCCGCTGGGCATACGCCGCCAGCATGGCATTCCACGTCACAAGACTGCGCGCCGACATGGAGTCGAAGATGCGCTTGGATTCGTCCAGATGCCCGTGCTGGGCATGTGCCGACAAAGCTGTCGTCCACGAGAAGTAGTCCTTTTCGGGTGCCGCCGCCAAGATTTGTGTCATCTTGTGTAAGCTTTTGGTCTTGGCACACGAGGCGAGCACTGTATTCCACGACACGAGATCTCTTTGAGGCATTCTCTCAAAGCATTTGGAGGTGTCATCCAAATGCCCATGGCGGGCATTTGCTAAGAGGAAAGTGTTCCACGATACTTTATCTCTTTCGGGCATTAGGACAAACATTGTTCTCACAGATTGAAGTGTTCCAGTCTGTGAAACTCCAGAAAGAATTGCATTCCACGAGATTAACCCGCGAGCCGGCATTCGATCGAAGATTTCCTGAGCCATGCATGGGTTGCCCGCTGAGCCATAGGCCCCCAGGATTGTGTTCCACGACACCACATTTCTTTTGCCCGCCTGATCGAACATAGCTTTGGATTCGCGCAGCTCTCCATTCTGGGCGTAGGCTGCCACGATCGAGTTCCATGAGATGCAGTCCTTTGGGTGGAGCGAATCAAATACGGAGCGTGCGTCGGCAGTGCTGCCGCATCTGCCGTACATTTGGATGACCCAATGATGGAGTTGGATCGATGGGGGATGATGGGACGAGAACAAACACGAGTGCAAGTTCTTGGCATGGGAAAGGTTGCTGCATGTCTTTACAGCAAAGACAAGCTGTTCAAGCATAGTCCATCAATCTCCCCAAACCCTGGATTATTAAACCGATTTCATAATGCGGAGCTTTTAAATCGGAGCCTCTCACCCAAAAAACCATGCAATCATTTTGTACAGTTCTTGCGTCTTGAAGCTGCGGTTAGCAAACCTCTTACTGTGTTGTTATATCGATCTCCGCGGCTTAGTTTTTGGCTGCTGCTGGAGTGTTAGATTTGATGTAGTCGATTTCTTCCCTGCTGCAAATGCGTGAAGTCTTCTAGAGTTCAGGACTTGGCTTGTCTTCCGCACAAGGAGAAAAACACATGCCTCTAGTTGCTCGTGGAGTTTTCGTTGTGCATCGAGATACGAGTGAAAGAAAAAGGCACAGTGATTTACTTCAAAGCGAGTTTTGCGGGCCAGTGTTCTGTACTTTAGCACCTCCTTCATCCAGTCAAAGTGTAAATTCTTGTAGCCGTTCGTTCTATCAGATAATTAAATGAGTTCTCAATTCGTCGAAGTATCACAAGCCATGAATTTGTTTCTGAGGGCGCGGATTTGTCACAGATTGGCCTAAAATCTGTGAAGAAGCGCGTTTAGTTTCTTTCTTTGTGGATGATTGTGATCGAGTCTTTTCTGTTTCAAGACGCCATGAAGAATCGCAATGTGAGTGCTCTACAGCCTCCAATTTTGCATGGTTGTGTGTTTCCAGCTATCGAAACGCACGGTGGAGCAGCCACAACTGCGATTCCTGCGAGGAAGCAAATAAATTTCGCTCAAGTTATCATGCTCTTAACTTTTTCAACACTTCGTGGAGTTGTCGTTGAAACCGTGCTGTATCCGATTGATACTATCAAAACTCGACTTCAGGAAAGCTCCAATCTCTTCTTTTTCTCTTGTCCTGACTTAAGTTCTCCTGCATGCCTTTTTCTTTCTCTTTTCATTCAATATGAACCACGAGCGGGAAGATCGTGCTGAAAGGCCTGTATCCAGGTCTAGCCGGAAACCTCCTGGGAATTTTACCGTAAGAAAATCTTTACTGGAGAACTGGAATGATTTAGTTTCGGGGCGTCGCGATATTTGTTGGAGCTTACAAGCCTATGAAACGGAATGCGTTCTAGATCATTTATGGTAAGCTTGTAAGGCTTGCTTCTTTTGCGTTTCAAATTTACAGACTGCTGGTGCTACTGGAGGAGCATCTTTCGTCCGTGTTCCCACCGAAGTAATCCGAAGTAATCAAGCTTTTTAGTCTGTTTTTTTCTTCTTTTACGTCTCAAGTGGTGAAACAAAGCAAAGGGCGTCCAGAGTATTGTGAGCAACGAAGGTTTCAAGGGCCTCTGTGTTTGAAAGAAGAAAACTGTGGTTCCCGGTGCAGTGGCATGCTATTTGCAAATCAGGTGCACTGTATTTCCATTCGGCTTGTCAAAAACCAGGATGTAATTGCTTGAAGTGGCAGACTCGCAAGCCATATCAATGGAGGCTCGTCCACTGAGAATGCTAGAGGGCAGCACGAGCAACATTGCGGGAAACGATCCAGCAACACTCAGACTGCAAGATCCGACCAAAGCCTTGGTTCATGGAGTCATAGTCATACCTGGCATCACAACTAATCACAATGAGCCACGTGGATAATGCCATGGAGCAAACTCATTGTGTCTGGACCCTGGAAGGCCCAAATTAGTGTGCATCCTGCATGCCAATGCTTCTTTTACCACATTTCGTTCTACATTAGTAATGGAGTCATCCGGACACTCATGAGCGAGAACCAGGAAGATCTCGGTTTTGTATGGATCATCCGAGACGAGTACAAAATTATTTTCTGGTTACAAGAAACATGTCGTTAGTAATCCCATATAAGAGATTATATGGGAATGAGGTGCTGATTAGCTTAAGGTGTGACCATGTAAGTCATGGTATTCCCAGAGCTACATGTATTCGAGCCTAGATTCTTTGGCTTATCTGGTCAGAGCGAATAAGAGCAAGATATATGTGAATTTTTGCTTTAAACTTTAGGTTTTAGATTTTCACTCTATTGTAAATAGAATGTAAAGACAGATAAGGTAGTTATTGTGAGGCAGATATGTACTTATAGTTTCTATATATAAATACCCATGATGAGGCATTCGATGTGTGAGATGTTGAATTAACACATTAGACTGTATAAGGAGCTAAGCAACATAAAGCTAATGGGAGATTGAGAGATTTTAACATTCATTTAAAAAATTAAAACATTTCATAATAATTCTTTACTAAAATTTTCAACAATTGGAAAAACTATTTATGGAGATTCAAGTGCTTGGTAGCAGTAGAAGTGGAAGTTTGGCAATTCACAACCAATTCCATATACTAGTGGTAGGATTGAAGCCATAACAATAAACAAGAGTGTGTCAAAGCCAAAACCAAGAATAAAGTTTTGGGTAGTTAGCATTTTTTTATCAACTCTCTATGTCCATCATTTCAAACTAGCTAGGCAATATTTAAGCTTAGATTCAGGCTTTGATCAGCCACCTGATTGTGAGTGGGAGAGTTAAAGGTAGAGATGATTCTTATGCTATTGATTTCTGTGTATATGCACCCATCCATATACAATTAAGATATATAATTCTTTCAACTTGTATGTGTCACTTTATTGTTTTCATTTTATAGATAGAAGATTCTATATATTTTTTCTAAGATTTTATTTTAGCAATGATTAATTCAAATTTACCACTATAATCATGATCCATGCATGCCATAAATTTTGAGAAATTCACACTCAACCCTTGCGATCTGAGCCCTAGATCGCTGTTGGAAGAAGGATCATCCTTTCTCTCTCACACAGAAGCAAATGGATCATCAATCGAGAGGAAAGTAAAAGGGGAGACAAAGAGGAAGAAGGAGAGAAGAATTGAATAGTATTAAGCTCAGTAAATGGCTATGGTTGACTATTAGGCATCAATGTACATAGTGGTGTTCATATATCTACAACTCAATGCCATACAATTCATAGTAGAGGACCTGAGATAGGATCAAAAGTTAGTAAAAAAGCAGCAAACTAGATCATGGCCTTGTTAATATCTTGTATGACTTAAAATCAAGCAAAAACCAAATATAAAACTAAACCTCAGGTTTATTGTTGGCTTGTAGAGGTTAACATTAATTACCACTCTCCTCATCTTAGCAAATATCAACTTCTATTGTAGTCCATATTTCTTGTAGAACAACTAGCAAAAGCCATTGTTAATTTACACACCTTAGCTTAATTTTCCCATGAAAAACACAATGAATTAATGGTTAATCTCTCTAGTATGAGATTGTGTAGACAACTCTATCCCAAACTTTGCATGCTTCCAAATATAGAGAGCATCAATATATGAAATAACAACTCCTCATGGAAAAAGAGTTTTACTGCTTGCTTAACATTCATTGTTTCCATAATTATGATGAAATGTGCAATCTATGATAACCACCATCAAAATGTTATAACCTTTAAATTTAGACAAGCAAGTGATGAAATCAAGTGTCATATTCTAAAATGGATATCCCTATATTGAAATGTATTGCAACTTCTCAACTTATTTCTTAGTTCTTTTACATTGTTGGCAAGTAGGACAAAAATATACATAATCTATTATATCACCTTCCATATAAGGATAGAAAAATCTTTTATTTCAATAAGGCAAAAGTCTTTTATTTACTGCCATTTGGAACATCATGATCTTCCTGTAGAAACAACCATCATATATCCTTAGATGAAAGATGTAATCAGTGTGTTATTTTGACAACTTTACACAATGTAATATTGCATTTGCTAACATGTTACTTCCATCCAAACATTTTCCAACCAATCTGAATTGATTGCCGACATTGCTTGAAATTGAGCTTAACAACTCAATGCATTCAAAATAATATTGTTTTTACCAAATTTATAAATTTGATTGTGTTAAAAAATAATTTGCTATGTTTTACATGCAGCAACAAGCATTTGCTTAATAGTGGTGTTATTTCTATTTATTAATCTAATTGATCAAATGGAAGTTTATAATTATAAACATATTTATAATTTATAAACACAAGATTAATCTTATTGAATAATTAGATGGTTAAATATACTAGGAAGTGTTTTAGAAAATTTATAAATTATAAATATGTTTATAAATATATAATTAATTTAAATGAATAACAACCATTAGATGGTAAAATATAGAATATCAAAGTACCACCCACGTTTGCTTAAACAATCAAAATTTGGCAAAGTAGTTTAGAGAGTCTGGCCAAAATACATAATGTCCTAAAAATGAATATGCCCATGGAATGACTGACATGCTCATCATATGATACCCATAGTCTACATGAGTAATAAGTTCATGTATTACATTATATGCTCCTATATTTTACATGTATATTTACAACTGTCTGCAACCTCAAATTACATAGAATTATGTGGGACATGCCTATTCAAGATTCACCCTCCTTGCTAGTGCCAATGAGGTTTCGATTGTGGTAAAGATAATTGTTTGGTTGCTAAAACTTGCAGCTCACCATGTATACAAAATGATGAAAACAATGGACCACTTGTAGCTGAAAACCATCGATCGAATGCATATCCTCCTTATATGCCAAACCGCTGAGGAGCTCCACAGATATAACGTTGGGTTCCTTCTAACTTGCTCTCAAAGTTCATCCGGCTTCTTGCTTTAGTCTTGCTCCAGAGCTCTGAATCCTTTCATTCTTTCAATGGATCTTGCTATTGATCAGGCCATCCTGGATGGGTTCCAGGAGGGCATTTCGCTGGGCCTCGGGATGATCCCGGTTGTGGGCTCCTTCGTGCAAGCCATATTCGGGCATGTGTGGAGCATTGCGTTTGCGGGGCGCACCGCAGAGCAGAAAAAGGCCCCTATGGATTTGCTGTTCGAGGCGGGTGGGGAAGATGATCGAGCAAGCTCTGGCTGAAAACATCGCGGATCAAGCAAGAGCTGCCAATGCCACCATCTCCCAGCTGAGCCAGGACTACTACGTCTCGGTCGAGTGGTGCGATTCGAGAACTGCAAGGCCCAGCTTCTCCAGATGCTCAATCTCTTCTCCCAGCCCAGCTACATGAAGCACACACTCCTCTCTTACGGATCCGCGCTCGCATTGTACTCAACGCTGCTCCGCGAGATGATCCAAAGCGCCGAAGATTGCGGCTACTCAGCCTCGGACGTGGCCAACTTCCAGAGAGACATCAATGACCGGATCAAGTCATGTTCAATGCTCTCTCCAAGCTGGTGAAAGAAGGGGGCGAATTTAAGTAACCCAGCATGGCCAGCGTCGGCATGATGAACTTCCACACCGAATGGCACAAAGGCGCGGCTAACCTGATCGCGAAGCCCCACGAGTACTATGCTGGTTATGCGGATTACGCGGACGCGGATTGTGGATACCAAGGCGCACTACCAGCTCAACTTCCTCCCCAAGGTCGGTGTCAAGAAGAACTTCTATGCGATGCCCCAGGTGTTCGTCAGTGGTTGTCCGGCAATCCATGTCTACACGATGCCCGAGCAGGAGATTCAAGTAGCGAGCTTCGTGTTCGAGGAGGACCACGTGGAGATGAAATTCAGGGCGTACTACATGGTTGATGGTGACGACTATGACTCTTGGGGAAGTGTTGGTGAACGTCAGCAGCTTTTCCAATCCTCAGGTGCGTAAACTCTTTTCGATACATCAACTGTGCTCAATTTGGAAAAAAAGTTCATAGCTCTGAGATTGTTTTTCTTGAATTTGCAGGATGGCTTGCCATTTTCTGGCTTGAACGAATTGTACTCATCATAGTAAACCCTCATAATGGTGCTCATGGGTGCTCCAAGCACCTGTTGGAGTAGTATTTCAATTCAACCTTAAGGCAAAATCCGCCATTGTGTCTTTCCCGTGGGTGAAAATGTACACCATCACCACAAAGGTTGCTGGGTCTGCTACTACTTGATCGCATTTGAAGTTGTTCCTACCAATGCTCCAAAGTTGCCATCGCTGTGATTTATGAAGTCTTAAGTTGGATAATTTGGAAATACTATATTATTACTATACGAAGACATGACCGAATACGGTAATAACAATCTGCTAAACTATATGCAGCCGTCAAATCTTAATCCTTTCCACGTGTACAAAGTTAAGAGCTTCATCTCATCCTTGAGACCTCAGCTTTCAAGATAAGCTTATGATACTCACTCTAAAGCCTGGACTTCAGGTCTTCAAAGCTACTGTAGAGTAGATCCTCAAGGTGATGGTGATTGAAGAAGAGCATGGGCAACCCTAGACCAGTTTGCAGAGTACAAGTCAAGACAGTTTCCAGCATACTCATCCGACTGGCCTCGGCGATGTGCTAGTCATAACATGCTCGATACTGGAAAGGCCATGTCGTAATTGTCTGGAGCTTCCATCAAGCGTGTGCCGTCTTAATCTCCAGCCCATTTGCATCCGCAATCCAAAGAATTAATATTAAAGTACAAACAAAGAAGAGAATCGTATAATTTCAAGCGTTAGGTGCCTCTGCGTTTACACTGCTAAATAACTTGGAAAAACAAAGGGACAAGAAATGCACGCCATAGTGTGAGTGTCACAGACGCAAAAAGTGTTTAGAGTCCAGTTGAATCTTGAAATATGAAAATGTATTATACAATTTCAAGAGATTCTATTGTTTGCAAGAAAAGCTCGAAAGTAGGATTTTCTTTTAGGGTTCTTGGCCGCGATGGCGGAAGGAGAGGATCCGCCGCCCAAGGCTTTCAAGTTTTCGTGCACGCCCGCATTGGATGCGCTCTGGTTTTGCTACTGTAAGTGTGTGCTCCTTCACATTCATAGCATCTAAATGTTTTTTTTGGCTCTCGCAGCGCCCGTATTCCAGCTCCGAGAATACTACCGGGAAGGCACCTTCAACACTTGCACAGACAAATTCTGGGATGTGATGAACTGCTTCCGCCTCAAGACGAAGAAACTGGCCGAGGCTCAGGTCAATCTCTCTCGCTCTCGCTCACTCCAGAGTGAGTTTCTTACGATTTCTCCGCAGGTAATCATCGAAAGCGAGAATCGGAAGCGCGAGCAACCGCTGTTTTGGGAGCTGCGATCCAAGGAAGAAGCAACCGAAGCCTGGAACAAAGATTTCCCCGATATGAAGGAGAGTGATGGTCTTTAAATCCTCGTTCTCAGCAAGAAAGTGGTCCTCAAGAGATCAAACTTTGCTCGTGACGATCTGGATCATTCCAACGAAGATCTAGACATTGCCAAGGAATTCCTTCTCAAGCCCGCTTTCCACTGTTGGGATTGGATTGAGGGACGAGCACCTTGCGGCCCTTTCGCCGCCGCCGCCGCAGCACATTCCTCCCGCCGGGCGTCGACATCCTCTTCCGGAATCCCTGCGCCCTCGCCCGCGACTTGCGAGACCTGGATCTCTTGGTGCATGCCATGGATGCCTTGCCCGCTCTCACTACCAGCTGCCGCGGCCGCTTCTTCGCTCCATCCACGCACACCGGCGCCGAGAAGAGCCCCCACGACGATCCTCCTGTGAGATTCTAGCGTTGAATCGATTGGTGAGGGAAGGAATCAATCGGACCTGAGAAGAGCGCTCCCCGCGCGGATGAGAGAGACGACGCCGCGGCCGTGGGCGCGAACGAGGACGCATCGAGACCTAATCGAGAGGAGGAGGAGGAGATTGGGCGTAGGGCGAGTGTTCTTCCCAGCGATGGTGCCATAGCCATTGCGAGCGCCATCTTATCCCCTGTTTTTCACAAACCCTAAAAAGGTAAAGGGGTAAAGCAACATGGAATAGTTATTTCCCCTTTCATGGCATTTGCCCTAACCCCAAGCTCCACTCTTCTTGGCAAATCCCACGCCCTAGACAACGATTTCGTTGCGAGGTATGCCGATCTCATCCGCCAGTGCCGCGATTCTGGCGCTCTCGCCCAGGGCAAGCTCCTCCACGCGCGGCTCGCGAGATCGCTGCTCGACACCCACACATTCCTGGGAAATCTCCTCGTCGAGATGTATGGGAGATGCGGCAGCACCGCCGACGCTGCCGCGGCCTTCGATCGAATCGCGAATCGCAATGTTTTCTCCTGGACGATCCTCATCGCGGCATTTGCCCGGAATGGCCAATCCGTGCCAGCGATGGTGGCGTTCCAGCAAATGGATCTGGAAGGGGTTCGCCCAAACAAGGTCACGTTCTTGGCTATGGTGGACGCGTGCTCTGGCTATGGCTGCCCTGCCCAGGCACTGGATCTTCACCAGCGAGTCCTCGCATCGATCGAATTCGATCTTGTGCTTGCGACCGCGATCATCAGCATGCTGGGGAAGTGTGGGATCATCGCCGCCGCGGAGGAGGAATTCCTGGCCAATCTCGAGGAAATCGAGAGCAAGCGATGCGTGATCGCGTGGAATGCCATGCTTGCTGCGTATGCCCGCAATGGTTGCCATCGCGAGTGCCTGGATCTCTTCCAAGAGATCGTGGAGCTCGATCAGGGTTTGCCCGACGCTGCGACAATCGCCTCTGCCCTCTCGGCGTGTTGCGATCCCAAGTTCTTGGATCCAGGGAAAGCAATCCACGCAAGAGCGATCGCTGACGACCGGATGGATCGATCCACCGTGGTGGGAAATTGCATCGTGAGAATGTACGCTCAGTGCCAGAGCTTTGACGATTCGATGGCCGCATTTGAAGAGATCACTGCCAAGAACGCCGTGTCATGGTCGATCGCGATGGCGGCGCTCGTCCAGGCCGGGCGATCCGATGAGGCCGCGCGATTGCTGTGGCGGATGGATCTGGATGGAACCAAGCCAGACAAGATCGCAATGGTGAGCACGATTGGCACATTTGGCGAAAGCATCCCCCCAATCTCCAATCCAAGACCCCAAGAACTCGCCGCGAGGGCTCGCGCAGCTGGATTACACACCGATCCCTTCGTCGGCAGCGCGATCGTGAGCATGCTTGCTCGATCCGGGATCTTGGACGATGCGTGTGAATCGTTTGCCGAGGTCTCGGACAAGCGCGATATCGTGGTGTGGAATTCTTTGCTAGCGGCACTGGAGAGCCAGGAAGCGATCGAGCTCTTCCATCGCCTGTGCTTGGAAGGAATTGCCCCAAATCCAGCCACCCTCGTCAGCGTCTTCGATGCGTTGTCCACGCTTGGCTGCGATGATCGTGATCGCGCGCTCGCGATGGCGATCAAATTGGAGTCACTGATCGCGAGCTCGATGGATCTATCATCCAATCCATCAATGCTGCTCGTCCTAGAGAATTCGATGATCAACGCGTTTGGCAAGCTTGGCAGCCTCGCGGACGCGCGGCGGATCTTCGATGGGATGAGGAATCGCAGCGTCGTGTCGTGGACCGCGATGATCGATGCGTACGCGCGGCAGGGATTCCATCGCGAGGCGCTTGTTCTCTTTGAGCAGATGGATTTCGATCAAGAGATCCAGCCCAACGATTTCACCTTGAGCACCATCCTCGCGTCGTGTGCGAGAGTGGGAGAGATTGCCAAGATCCATGCGAGAGCTCAGTCGATTCATGGGGATCTAGATCTTGGCGCTGTGGTTGGATCGGCCTTGATCGCCAGCTATGGCGATTGCGGCTGCGTGGAGGAATCTCTCAGGGTCTTCCAAGAAATCAAATGCAAGAATACCGTGACATGGAACGCGATGATCGAGGCTCTTGCCAAGAACAATCAAGCCGGCGATGCGATCCACCTCCTCCACACGATGGATCTCGAGGGCGTAAAAGCCAGCGCCGCCACGCTCGCCATTGCGATCTCTGCGTGCTCGCAGCTGGGCAGGATCGATCAAGCTCGCGAGATCCACGCTCGAGCGGCGGCGATCAACCTGGGCGATGGCGATCAGCGCGAAATATTGGGCGTGGCGATGATCAACCTGTATGGCAGGGGAGGATTGCTGCCTGATGCTCGCCGATCCTTCCAAGATCTCGCGAAGAGCAACACACGCGCATCGATAAGCTCATGGAACGCGATCGTTGCCGCGATCGCTCGCGCGGGTGATTCCAGGGGCGTGGTGGAGGCATTCCACTCGATCCATCTGGAGGGACTGGAGCCGAATCAAGCGACCTTCTGGCAGTTGCTAGCGTCGTGCTGCCACACGGGATTGCTGGACGAGGTGTGGGAGAGATTTATCTACATGAGGGAAGATCACGGAGTAGAACAGGCAAAGAGGCACTGGAGCTCGGTGGTGGATGCCCTGGCGAGGGCGGGATCCATGGGAGATGCCGCGGATGTAGCCCGGACAATGCCCTTCCGCCCTAGCACCGCAGTGTGGAAGATCTTGCTCCATGCGTGCCAGATCCATGGTGAGGGCTGGGGTAGTGCCCACGGCGCCGCTCGCGAGGCGTCGAGGCTTCGCCCCATGGACGCCGTGCCCTATGTGCTGCTGGCCAACATGTATGCCACCTCATGACACGTCAACTGTATACACCGTCCAGGTGGACCAACCCCCGAGCTCCTTTCTTTCCTGTATATTGGAAATCGATGAGAGAAGATATGGGCAAAAGCTGGTATTTTATCGCTAGTTTACACACGCGGATGCTCTAGGGCAAGCTTGAGGATGGTGGAGAGCGCGGGCTGGGGCTAGGGCTACTGGGAATCACAGGCTCCGCCACGATGATCCGGCGGTGGCGGCGCGGCAAGAGCGGCAAGAGTGGCTGCGGTGGCATTGTGGAGAGATGGCGGCGGCGGCGATCATCGCTCGATGAGAGCGAGCAGCAGCAGCAGGATTTGGATCACCAGGATCGATTCGCTTGCAAGCGCGTGTGCGCGTCGGATCGGATGATGAAGCGAGTGGGCAGCTTTGCAAAGGATGTGACGCCCAGTTCGTGCGTCACTGTGTGTGGGGTCTCGGATTTGGATGCTTGTGCCGAGGCATGCGCTCGATCTGTTTGTTCTACGCAGCATCACGTCCCCAATTGGAATGATGTTTGTATGCGGCGATGCCAGAGCGAGTGCCTAAGATCATGAGGGTATCAATGCAGAGAATTTTTTTCTCCTATACTGCGTTCTTCGTTCTTTTGTGAAACGAAAACGATCGCAAGGAGAAAAGGCTCTCGTGGCCAAAACGCCGCCCTTGGATCACGCGTTCTATTAGGTAGTTTGAATTTTAGGGCTCTTGGCGATGACGGCCATGGAGGGAGTTCGCCGGCGGATGAGCGCTCTCGAGGCGGCGACGCAAGCTATGACGAAGCTCACGCAGAGGTAGGCGCCGGAGGCATAATGTAGCTTAGCTGATGCAGTGATTCATCGATCGCCTCGAAATACTTCTTCCAGTGATCCCATCCCGCAAGAAGATCACGATTTCATAGCTCGGCATCCGACATGGGAGGATCAGCTGCCTCCGATTCATGGGGTGAGCAAAGCAGCGCCGGATCGCGACCGAGCAGCGTCATCATCTTCGTCTGCCGCATTGATTGCCGCACTGGCCCCAGCGATTCCCGATTCCCCGGCAACCAAGAACTGGAAGAGGGCTTACACTGCAATCAAGAGGCTCATGGTAACTTTACTTCTTTCGACTTTAGAGAGTCCTTATTTTCTGTTTCTAGAATATAAGAAGAAAGGCGAGGCGGACTGCTGTCGGGACTGGAGCAAGAATGGAGGGCACTGCGCTTGGAATTTGGAGCCTCTACAGCCCGTCACGCTTATACATTTTCAGGCTTCTCTACAATCAGTACGTGGATAGAAGTTTATCATCCTTCCTCTAACAGGCTTTGGTGGCAGGAGAGCCGAGTATGTTGTTGTGTTTCTTATATGCTCCCATATGGTAGTGCTTATCTTCCAAGCGATGGCTGGGTCTAGGCACGAACGATGGACACACGTCCGGAGTTTCAACATCGATTTCCTGGACGGGCTCATCACGGCGCTTTATACGTAATTTGTTTCCCTCTTCGAGGTTTCCCCTCACACTTGTGTTTGCAGGATTGAAATGGTTTTACGAATTTCGGCTCTTGGTTTTATCAACGGCCGTCACTGCTACATGCGGAATCCGTACAATAGGCTCGACTTTGTCATTGTTTTCGATTCCTGGTATTGTTGAGGTTTTGTATCTGATGGTCGTAAGTGTTTCACCAGCTCTTTGCGAGGTGCAGGGTACATATCATTGCTCGAGGTGTAACTGGACATGATTTTTTCGCGCGGATAGCCGTGTTCCGCGTGTTTCGTGGCCTGCTAGCGTTGAAGCACGTCACATTTTTTGCCGATGTCATAGTATGGTTTGTAAAATTTTGATTTGTGCATTGTTAACACTTGACAATAGGCCATCATGGCGGCCGTGAAAAAGAGCGTTGGTCCTCTCCAAAACGTTATACTTTTGACGTTTTTCCTGTTGGTTTTCTATTCTCTACTCGGCACGCAGTTCTTGCAAAACTCGATGAATCAAAGGTAATCTCGATAGTTCTTATCACGTGATCAAAATCCTCCTGGGCAGGTGCTTTCGAACAGCGGACAAGCAACTTGCTTATCCCATGCGCTTTTGTGACAAAAAAGCTGCTGGCGGCTACGTATGTCCACCATTTCAGAACTGTATGGTGAGTTTTTTCTATAAGCTCATTCCTTATTCATCTCTTTGTTTGTAGACATACGAGAATCCCAACCATGGAGCGACAACTTTTGATTATCTCTGGTATTCGCTGCTTACCATGTTTCAGGTTTGTGTCACTTCATAGCATCTTATCGCCTTAGCACACTTCAAGGTGGTCACTCTGCAGGTGATAACTTTGGAAGGATGGAGCCTCGTCATGCAGGATGTGAAGGATGCTGAAGGGGAGCGAGCCAGTAAGGCGTTGACATTGTTTCTTTTATTGCTTACACATTCCATTGCACCACAGATTCTTACTTTATGACGTTAATTGTTCTGGGTACATATTTCCTGGCGAACGTTTTCATCGCCGGTATCAGTGGTGTATTTCTTCGTGTTCGATCAGAGCATCAGGTGCACACTTGTTTTTAATGACCGACTGATTTGGCTTAAGTTAAGCTGTTATTATCCAGGCTTTGCTGAGGAAAGCCCGTAGAACCTCGGTGTCCTTTTACGATGCAACGATGATGGCACAAGTGCTGAAAGACAATATCGTCAAAGCCGACTCGCACATGCCATGGTATAACCGCTTACTCAACAGGTCAAGAAAGGTGCAGCAGAATGTCGCGAGAGCATTAAGTCGGACACGGACCTCCCTGCGGACTGCCCTTCAAGCCAGATCAATGAGAGTGCGGTCCAGTAGGTCTTTCAGTCGAAGTATGACGATAGGAGTTCAAGCAGCGTTGACAGTTTCCGAAAAAAGCCGCGACATCGTTGAACATCCCAAGTTTGAGTGGGGAGTACTTCTCAGTGTCACCATTAACGTCGTGCTCTTATCGTCCTTCAAGTATGGGATGTCAAAACGGTTGTTGCATATGCTCGGTATTCATTTCACGACTTCCTTTCTATTCGTTCAGCATGATAAATTTTGTATGCAGACGGGTTACAAGCAGTAATGCTTTTTGCTTTCAGCGGGGAACTTCTGCTGCGCTTTCTAGCATACGGTCCTGGCGATTTTCTTGACGATGGTGAGTTCTTTGTTTTCATGTTGTCTTCTGGTCTGATCCCGAAATTTTCAGGAATGAATTTGCTGGACTTGATAGTTGTTTTGACATCTATTGTGGCACTCAGTTCTCATTCGTTTCCAAATTTAACATCAATAAGAATTATGCGGTGGTTTTACTCTTCGAAGAAGTATGTTGCAAAACATCCCAGTGTAGTGGTGAGTTGCTGCGTTCACTTTGATTGATTTTAATACGTGATGCAGGCTACTTGCATGGAAAGTGTTGGCTCTTTGGCGGGGGTTTTTTTCTTTTTCCTTCTGGTTATCATAGTAATCTCTATCATCAGCATGGAATTGTACAGTGGGCAGTATTACAGCTTTCCTGAAGAGTATCCGCGAGGAAATCATGATTCCATACTGGAAGCCATGCTCGTCTGGTTTACAGTAACCACGGCTGAATCCTGGGTAAACCAAATGTGGAATTCCCTGCGACCTGGAGTTCAATATAAGTAAGCAGCCACTGAAGTATCTCTAGTATTGACGCCTTCGTGTTTGCAGTGTAGTGGCACCGTTTTTATACGTCTTTTACTTCGTCGTGACAGTTTACGTCGTTATGAATCTTATAATTGCTGTCTTGCTCGAGAGAAACGAGCTTACTGACAACCAGAAGAAGCGAATCCAACGGGTGAGTGAGGTAAAAAATGAGAACTGCATCTAAGAACTATTTTCTTTCAGATGGAACACATGAAGTTAATCAGGAGAATGCAAAGTCAGGCACTCACAAGAAGCGGAAGCTGGGTTGTGGGCGCAGTAGAAGGAATGAAAGGTTTGCGACGGATGACAACTCGCATGTTAAGCGTCAAAGATCACGTAAAACCGGTTAAAGCCAGGCCAAGAGAGAAGGGGTCCCAGGGTCGTCAACGCCCGGCAGTAACAGCTGCTAAGGCTGATGGGGGTACTACTGGATCCGCTTTAGAGGCCCCATCATCGGTCGTTCCAGCTGCAGAGTCTTCTGAAGCACCGCCGTCGCGTCACAGGCGTTCTTCCCAAGTTTTACAGGTTTCTGGTTTTCCGTCTAATATCGGTGAAAGGAGGGGTTCAAGGACCGCACTTCAAGATGCCGTGATAACTCTCGACAAGATTCTCAGCAGTCCAAAAATTGGCAGAAATCTAAGCAGGGCCTCTAGCAACAGGAAATCTTTCCAGCTGTCGGAGTACGAAGAGCTCGAGAGAACTCTTACAACCATACAGAGACCGTGGTACTTGCGAGAAGGGTCGCTTCTTCTATTTGGAGAGGGCAACACGATAAGGATCCTGTCTAGGAAGATCCTCGGCAGTAAACCGTACTTGTGGTTTGTGATAGTTTGGATGGTCATCAATACTTGGCTCGTAGTTGAGATGGGAGATGATGGAGAGCCGATAATTGTCCCCGATTTCATTTGGAGTCTGCAGAAGATCAACTTTGTGGTAAGCACATGCTTATCTTATTTTGCTCGACATTGTACATTGTTTTGGAGCAGGTCTTTTTGGTAGACTGTTTGATGAAGATCGTTGCACAGGGACTTATTTTTGCGCCAGATGCATACTTGAGTGACTGGTACAACATCTTGGACTTGTTTATTCTCGTCACCGATGCGCTTATTCTTGTGAAGTATAACGCTGAGAATGAAACTTCCATACCAACCGTCGGTGCGTTTACTTCTCTTCGGCCGTTTCGTTTCGTGGTTCGGTTTACAGGACTGAGGTCATTATTATCAAATCTTTTTCGGACTATTCCAGCAATTGTGTCGGTTATTCTCTTTACATTTTCAATTCTCCTGATATTTGGAACCATCGGGCTGCAGCAGTTTCGGGGGCTTCTCTGGAAATGCAATGACCCGAGGATCACGCACCGAGCATATTGTACCGGCCTCTATGTTAATGACATTGGCATCCTTGCTCCGCGAGCCTGGGTTAATAACGTTTTCCACTTCGACGACATCCAGAATGCCCTCCTCAGTATGTTCGTCTGCTCCACTTTCGACAACTGGTTGACGCACTTCATGTACCCTGTCATGGACATCACTGGGGAAGACCACCAGCCTGTTCGGAACGCGAGTCCTGTCAACGCCTTGTTTTTCGTGGCATTCTGCTGTATCGGGGGATTTTATATCGTCAGAGTTTTCATCGGGGTGTTTATCAACGAGTTTGGAAAAAATTCTGGAGCAGTTCTTCTCACAGAGAGGCAGAAGCTGTGGAGGGACATGAACCGTATCATCCAGAAAACTTATGCTATTCCGCTGGCTCGACGACCAAGCAATCCCATCCGGGGGATGTGCTTCTACTTGATTCGCAATCCGACATATCAAAAGTGCATGATCCTCGCACTCCTTGGCTACTCCGGGCTACTTGCGACTAACTATGCTGGCCAGTCAGCAGTTGTTTCGGACCGGCGTCAGATGGCTCACTGTGCGATTACAACATATTTCCTGCTCGAATCCGTGATGAAGTTCCTTGGTGACGAGGTACCTCATTCATCGTTTTCTCGATTGTTTTTTGTTTGACCACCTGGTTTTTCCTTTCTCCAGTGGAAGGTCTATAAGAACGAGGTTGCACGGCAGATGGAGTTTGGACTCTCCATAATGGCCGCCATTGGTTTCATGGGAAAGAAGGGAACGGTGAGGGGCTATGTGGGCCGCACTGCCTACATTGCTCGAGTTTTTTGCATCATTCCTCACGTAGCGAGAGCGCGGGTTATTATGCGAACAATGTTCATCTGTTTGCCAACTGTAGCTGAGATACTCGCTCTTCTCGCAATTTTCATGTATATGTTCGCGGGGATGGCTTTTCAACTCTTCAGTGCAATGAAGGAAGGGACCTGCATTGGCCCGTCTGTCAACTTTCGCACTTTCGTCAACGCTTTCATTGCGGTGTTTCAGGTAAAGGCTTGCTTTTCTACCACTTTCAGTTTCGCTTTTCTTTTACAGGTTACAACTCTTGATAACTGGTCTTGCGTTATGATGGATACCACAATTGATGCACCCGCCTGCACCAACGGTAAAACACTACTCGGCGATGATTGTGGCTATCCAGAGGGCGGGATTATCTTCTTCGCCTTCTTGGTCTTGGTCGGGAGCCACATATTCATGAACTTGTTTGTGGCTGTCATACTGGATGCTGTAACCTTCGGCCTTGTGAACGAGAACTCTATGGTCATGCCAGAGCACCTGTTAGCATATCGAAACTTGTGGAGCCAAGAACCATTCGATCCCAAGTAAGCCACTTAATTACGTTCAAGTCCTTGCGGAACTAACTTTACAATCGTCCAGTGCTACGGGATACATTGGCATGCACAAGCTGCGACGATTTGTAAACGCCCTCGGTGATCCGCTGGGCCGGCGCTACAAATACGCGACCCAATGGTTTGGCGTGTTCCTCTCAATCTCTCTTTGTCTCTCACTCGTTTTTTTCTTTGTTCTGCTCAGGTACATGAGAATAGAGTACGAGGTGATGAGTTTTCGAGTTCCAAACAAAGGAATCCCTTTCAAGGAGCTGCTGGAAACGCTGACGCTGTATAAGATCGGACCAACTGTAAGTAGCTGCTATTCCAAGCTTTTGATACTTACGTTTGGCTCGGATTAACGCAGGGGTTGCCTCTCACTCTGCGCATCGAGCGTGAGAAGCGGATCCAGGCCGTGTACATCCAGGGCGCTGCAACGAAAATGCAGGCTCTCGTGAGAGGTTTCCTGGCGAGGATAAGAGCCGGCAAAGGTGGTGCTGCTGTGAGCAAAACCGAGGTGGCAGCTCAACAAGAATTGGAATCGACAAGGAGCAAACCCGAGGTGGTAGAGATTGCCAGGGACGTGAGAGGCGAAGCTCTCCTGGTGGGAGAATAGTGGTGCAGTCGCAGTTTTGTATATATTGATTTAGAGGAGAAATATGTGAAACGACGTGGAGGTGAGACGTTCGAATACCAAAACGCTTCGGAAATTAAAAGTTCGAACGTTCTATCTTGAGATTGGGGTGGTACTCAAGCCAAGGTGGAATTTTCATGCCTTCCGGGCAGTCTAGCCTTTTCAGCCTGGGAAATGCGCCCTGGCTGTGATTGTGGGACCACAGTGCCTCGTTATGTATCACGCTTTGCCCCGAAATGTGAAGAAATTTCAAACCTGGTAATGATGAAATGGATGATGGAATGATACTCTTATCACTGATGAGGGACAAGGTTTTTTATATTAGTCATTGCATCATGTGATTATATCATGCAACTCTATATTTGACTTCTTTACAAGTTGATGCCTTTGTAAATGGAAGTTAACAATTGCACTCTCTTTAACAGACTACCAAATGTTAATTTTAATAGGGTTGGATTTGAGAATATATCAATTGTAAGCTTTTAAATTTAGACTTCCTAAAATATCACCCAATTTAGTATTATTCAAATTTAAGGACATTTAACCCTAAGTATTTCAAGATCCTTACTCAATTTGAAAAAAGGGTGTGTTCCTATTTATATGCTTTTTCCCTTTATATTTAAACTTATATAGATCATCTTTTGAGCCATTCTCTTTGTTTTTTTACACCACCTTAAAGCATTAACAATTGTAAATATAATGTAAATATTAGTCATTTTCACTACTGACAAAAAAATTTCACTATAATCCACCTCTTTGACTTAAGTGAAACCTTTAGTCACCAAGCAAGCTTTGTTATGAATGGTATTATTGGTTGATTATGAGTTCTCTTGAACACCCATTTATGATCAATAAGTTTTCAATCAAAAGGCATAAAACAGTATTCAAAAGCCTTGATGGCATTTGTCCAAGATTAGGATTTGCCCCTAGTTAGCCTCATGGTACATTATGGGATTTGATTGTCTACAAACATACATAATTCAACTTCATCATTGGTAAGCAAGGATGTTATGTCTTCAAGCATCTTTTGAAAGGCTTATTGCACACATGGACCTTCCAAGATTGAGGTAACCTCCATGCCCTGTGCAACAAACAAAAACTTAGGATTGAGAACTTTTTCTTCTTTTTGCTCCCATTGGGGGGGGCAGGGGGGGTTTGCTGCCCAATTACACCAAGAAGACCTCCCACTCCCCACCAAAGGGCTATAGTAGTGGTAGATATCCTTTTCCCCTCCCTTACTTTGGTTTTTGGGTTTTGGTGCAAGCTAAGGGTGGTGGCAACCATACCTAAACACCCACTCCCACTAAATCAATGTTAATCCTCTCTCTATAGTTGGTCCCTCCCCCCTCCCTAGTAGTGGTTGATTGGGCATTTTAACTAGCATGATCCTTAGGGTCATTAGCTGACATTATTGGATCATTAATAATAGCCATAGAATGAGTGGGACAAGTAGATTTTTGTCAACAAACTTAATTGACATTACATCTAATGGTTGTTTGTATAAAAAGTCATTTTCATCAAAGACAATGTCTATACTAAACATTGTCTCTTTAGTGGTGGGATCCTATAATTTGTAAACTTTCTAACTATGCTCATTGTCATGAGCATATCCTACAAAATATGAGTTTGACTTTTTGGATCAAGTTTTTTGTAGAGGATGTGTGCATAACCTGTGCAACCAAAGACTTAGAAATGATAGACATTACGTTTTATGTCAGTTCAAGTTTCTTTAGGAGTTTTTCCTTTAAGTGTGACCGTGAGTAGTTAAGTTTGAATATGCATGGCTATTGCAACTGTCTTCTACTAAAATTCTTTGTCAAACTTGCTCCCAACAAGGAGGCTGTGAGCAACATTCACCAACATCCAATTCTTACACTCCACAACACCATTTTTCTGTGAGGTGTAGCAAGTGGTCACTTATGCTAGATACATGCTGCGTGGCAAATATCTCTAAAAGCATTGCTGACATACTCTTTTCTGCCATCTGTATAGAAGTCTTCCCAATCTTCATCTTGAATATGGCCTTGTATAGCTAAAAAGCCTCCACAACCTCAGCATAAAAAAAAAATGCATGCTTTTTCAACTGAAATCATCAATCACTGTTATAATATATTTCACACCAAAATGATTGAGCACTTCTATTAGTCCACAAAGGTCCGAATGGATCAACTCTAGAGGCTAGGATGATCATAGTGTAGACAAAGCAAAGATTCTATGATGGTGTTTCCCCAACATGCATGATTCTCAAAAAGTATAAATGAAGCTAATATTTAGATGAAGTTTGATTACCATCTTCTTCAGAAGGATATCTTGGAGAGCTTTATAGCTGGCATGACTAAAATGACAATGCCAAATATAGGCACTGCTCTCTGAATTTTTAGTCTCAAAATTTGTTTGTGGTAATATAACCGAAAGGGGATATTTCATATAAGTTTTCCCATGCAATAGTGTTTGCCCCATCATGTAAAAGCTTTGTTTGTCCATAAAAGTGACACGATTGTCATTGAAGACAACAACACTGTTTTCCTTTTATTCCAAGGTTTGTTACAACATCTATAGCATTTGGGCAATTGCAAGCCCAATGCCCAAATTCCTGGCACAACTTGCAATGGTCTTGACCAATGTGTGTTTCTTGTTTGCTGCAAAGAGTCCTACCAGCATGCCCTCCATGCTGGTGTAGAGTGGAGGCCGCTCCACCACCATATGAGATGCATCTTCCTTCCCCACAATGGCCTCCACTGTCACGTCCACAGCCTCCATGGCTGCCACCAACAGCCTCCAACCTCCTCACAAACATGGTGCAATGCACCTTATAACTTTGGGACCTCTCTCTATTCAGCAAGGAAGCGTTCACCAACTTTGTTACTGTTTCATCAAATGAAAGGTTTGGCTCCCACATCAATGCCTTGGCAACGTCATCCCAGTCTCTCAAAAGTGACTTGGAGAGCTTCACATTCTGCACGGAGTCAAAAACCTTATGGTCCTTGCCTTGAGAAGCTAAATCTGCATATAGCCCAGAGAGTCCACATGCTATTGCATATCCTCACCATCCTAAAAAGTGCAAACCTTTAAGACTGAATGGATCTTCATCAATTCTATATCAAACTTCTTGCTATATAAATCATTGAGCCATGTCTAGAAATGAGCCCACACCCTAATTTTCCGTATTAAAGGACCTTTTGGCTCCACCATTTATAGGGCAGAAGAATATACTGTGCATGTAGTCATTCAGATTTTAGGGTTCTTGGTGGGCAGCAGCGTGATGATCACGGGGCCTGATGGGGGAGAACACGGTGAGATTCAGCGCCGTCAGCGACATGCTGGAGCGCATTTCCAAGAGCAAGAAGCTGCCGGTGAAGCGCAAGACCTTCCGCACCTTTCTGGATCACTTCTACACCGATCGCGAGTATTTCAGCGTGATGCGCCTAGTTCTTCCGGAGCTGGACAGGGAGCGCGGCAACTACGGCCTCAAGGAATCGGTGCTGGCCAAGTGCCTCGCCGACGCGCTGGGCCTGGCCAAGGGATCCAGCGACGCCGACAAGCTCGTCAACTGGCGCAAAGGTGGGTCGAGCGTCGGGAAGAATGCCGGTAACTTTGCGCTGGTCGCCGCCGAGATCGTGGGCAGCCGCCAGAGCCACACCTCGGGCGGCCTCACCGTCAAGCGCGTGAACGAGCTCCTGGATCAGCTGGCCGAGGTGAAGAGCCGCGAGGAGAAATCCAAGGTCCTGGCGGAGTTCATCAACAAGACCAATCCCGTGGAGATGAAGTGGCTGGTGATGATCATCCTCAAGGATCTCAAGCTGGGCATCAGCGAGAAGACCGTCTTCAAGGAGTTCCACCCCGACGCCGACGAGGTGTACAACAAGACGTGCGATCTCAAGCTGGTTTGCGAGAAGCTGGTGGATCCCAAGGTGCGATTCAAGCGCCAGGACATCGAGGTTGGCAAGGCGGTGAGGCCGCAGCTCGCGTCCCGGGTGAAGAACGCCGAGGATGCGTGGAAGAGGATGAGGGGGAAGAGGGTGATCGCCGAGTGTAAGTTCGATGGTGATCGCTGCCAGGTCCATAAGGATGGGAACGAGGTCCACTTCTTCTCCAGGAGCTCCATCGATCACGTCGAGTTTGCCGCGGCCATGAGCAGCGTTATCTGCGAGAACGTCAAGGCGTCGAAGTGTATCCTCGACGGGGAGATGGTGGTGTGGAACCGAGTGACGAACAAGTTTGCCGAGTTTGGGACAATTCATGCGGTGGCCAAGAATGCCAAGGATGGCGTCCAGAGCGACGAGCAGCTTTGCTACATCGTCTTCGACATTCTCTACCTGGACGATTGCAGCGTGATTCACCAGCCTCTCTGCGAGCGACAGAAGCTGCTCGAGCAGAAGGTGACGACTGTCCCTGGGCGGCTCGAGCTGCTTCAGCCGGATCGGAGGAACTGCGGTGGCCAGCTCTGGTCGATCACTCCACAGTCCGCTGCCGACGTCGAGAAGTTCTTCCTGATGACCGTGGATAACAGGGAGGAGGGAATCGTCGTCAAGGACTTCGATTCCAAGTGGGAGCCTGGGGACAGGAGTGGAAAGTGGATGAAGCTCAAGCCCGACTACGTGAAGGAGAGCGAGATGGATGTGCTGATCATTGGTGGCTACTATGGATCGGGACGGCGGGGTGGTGATGTGGCTCAGTTTCTTCTCGGCATTGCCGAGCGTCCAGCGAGCGGGTATCCGACCAAGTTCCACTCGTTTTGCAAGGTTGGCACGGGGCTCAGCGATGAAGAGTGCCGAGTTTTGGTTGACAAACTAAGGCCGTATTTCAGAAAATATGACAAGAACACCAAGCCTCCGAGTTACTACGTGGTGACTAACAACGCCAAGGAGCGCCCGGACGTGTGGATCGAGCAGCCGGACAAGTCTGTGCTCCTGGAGGTGAAGAGCGATATCCGAAAGATCAAGTCGGAGGTGTTTGCCTCGCCTTACAGCCTCCGCTTTCCAAGAGTTACCAGGGTCCGGTACGACAAGCCTTGGAACGAGTGCTTGGATATCCAGGAGCTTGTGAGGATGGTGGCGGAGGACGCAGGTGCTGGTGTAAATGGAGATGGTGATGGCGGCCGGAAGAAGAAACAGGAGAGGGCTCCCAAGAAGAAAGCTCCAAAGCTTCCTTTGCTGGCGCCTCATATGCAGCAAACAGACGTTTCCGGTGTGAAGAAGGTGTCCGACATGCTCAGCGGCCTGGTCTTCTTCCTGGTGAATTTCAAGCTCGAGGAGAAGGAGAGGTTCCACAAGCTGGTGGCCGAGTATGGAGGGAAGTTTTCGATGAACTTGAATGGCGACGTAACTCACGTCCTTGCCGAGAGTCCGAAGGGCCTTCTGTACGAGACCGCAACCAAGCGAGGGGACGTGATCCATTCCTCGTGGTTTATGGACTCGATTGCTGCGAAGGAGCTCCTTCCGCTCAGGCCCAAGTACATGCTTCACCTCTCGTACAAAACGAGGGAGACTCTCAAGGACACTTTGGACGAGTTTGGAGATCACTACTTTGTGGAAGTGGACGAGGCAGACATGAAGCAGCTGTTTGGACGCATGCGAGTCGAGGACCTCTCAGTGAACGAGAAAGACGTGGACGAGCACAGGGGCAGCCTTGGCGACAGGAAGAACATCTTTGAAGGCTGCTCGTTCTACTTTTACTATCCTCGCGAGGCGGCAGTAGCAGATGAAGCGATGATTGCTGGAGTCGTTCTCAGGAGGCTGGAAGTGGAAGTGGAATTGCGCAAGGGTGCTGTGAAGCCGTCTCTTGCTGGAGCGACTCATATGATCGTGTTCTGGGACAGCGAAAGGGATCACAGTGAAGCCGGTCTCTCTTTCTCGGAGAACAAGCTGGTTTCAAGCAAGAAGCTGAGAGTCTTGAGTCACAGATGGTTGGAGGAGGCGCTGAGGAGGGACAGTGTTCCTCCGGAGGACGATTACGACGTGAGGCAGGCTTTGGGATCTCGGCTGGTGGAAGAGTCTCCTCCACGACAAGAAGAAGAACCAGAGCTTTTGAAAGAAAACTCGGAGCATGAAGCCGGAGATGAAGAGCAGGATGAGGAGAGGGTGAGTGTTTTTGATACTCTAGTTTTGGAAGAGATGGACGGGCCGGAGAACGAAGAACTCCCACCGAAGAAGAAGCGGCACTTGCAAGGGATGGCTACCCCGACTCTGGCGAAGACGCTCACTTTGCCAACTACATCATCGAGTTTGGACTTGTGGCCTACCACGCAAGAAGCTGGAGCAAATCCGACACTGGTGATCTCGGAGACTTTGAAGCTTCCAAGTTTCGAGCCACAGAAGTTAGCAGCTTGCTCGGAAACTTTGAAGCTTCCAAGTCTTGAGCCACGGAAGTTAGCAGCTTGCTCGGAGACATTGAAACTTCCCGAAACTCCTCCAGCGACAGTGATCACCGAGACTGTGAAGCTTCCGAGCTTTGAGCCGGACAAGGCGTTTGACAACTTGCTGGCGGATTTTGCGTTCCTTCCCTCGATCACAAGGGAAGCTCCTGCGAAAGGATTTGCAGCTCCACAGCAAAACAAGCCACGGATAGTTCAAGAGGAAGTAGCGAAGGAAGACACAGCGATGAAGAAGAGCAAAGCAAGCTACAAGATAGAAGTTCCTGTGGAAGGATTTGCTGGAGGATTTGCTGCTCCACAGCGAAACGAGCCAGGGGCGTTTCAAGAGAATGGCAGCTCCTCCCGGGAAGAAATAGCGATGCCCATGCCCGCCAAGAAGAAGAACAAAACAAGCCTCAAGGATGTGGTTCGCAACTTACTGTAAATTATCATGTATTTAATTAATCCTGATTATGTAACTTGGTTTAGTAAAAAAACGGGTTTAATTTGGATAATGCGGGTGAATCTTATCCAACGGCTCGTGGCTACGCCACGTGGCATTCTTTACTTTTCCTTGGTGTCTACGTCACTTCTAGCAGTGCTAGTACTACTGTTTGGTGGATTGACCTCGAGCGATCGGCGCGGAGGATCCTCTTTGGGTTTGGGTATGATGCTAGGAGTTCGCTAGATCAGACCGAGAGCTAGTTTAATTGGAGGAATTGGATACAGGGCTTTGGATCGATCGACTTGCAGGATCGGTAATGGCGACGGCGCATGAGAGACGGGTGGGAGTGGCCATGGATTTCTCCGAGGGCAGCAAGGCCGCGCTGAAATGGACAGTGGAGAATGTGGTGCGCGGGGGCGACTACTTGATACTCTTCATGGTGGTGAAGACTGAGCTCGAAGGGAAGTCGCAGCTCTGGGAGCAAGGCGGATCACGTAAGCCCGCGATTTCTCATTCTTCTTCTTTTCTTTCTAAAGTGATCGCTGTGGCTTGTGATAGCTCTGATCCCCCTGTGCGATCTGGGCGAAGGGCAGATCTTGAAAGGCTATGGCGTCACTCCAGACGCGGAAGTCGTGACGCTTCTGGAGCAAGTCGCGCGAGAGAAAAATGCACGTACACATCTCCTCGATCGATCGATCGATTCATATATGTGTGGGTTTTGCTAATGCTTTGCACTGTCGCTCTGCCAGATCGTGGTGGTGGGAAAGGTCTACTACGGTGATCCTCGCGAGAAACTTTGCGATGCTGCCACTGATTTCCCGCTGAGTTGCATGGTCGTGGGAAGCCGCGGCCTCGGCCCTCTCAAACGGTAAGAGACCATCTCCTATCCTGGAAGA
This sequence comes from Selaginella moellendorffii, assembly GCF_000143415.4. Lineage (NCBI taxonomy): Eukaryota > Viridiplantae > Streptophyta > Lycopodiopsida > Selaginellales > Selaginellaceae > Selaginella > Selaginella moellendorffii. Next base: position 977,483 of record NW_003314319.1, read on the forward strand.
TCATAGATCACAGATCACAGACACGCTACGTGAGAGAGAAAGAGTGATCATATCTATCCATGACCGACGGGTTTGTGATTGTTTCTTGGATCAGTGCAATCCTGGGGAGCGTCAGCAACTACGTGGTGAACACCGCCCAGTGCCCAGTTACGGTGGTGAAGCACTAGATCAAGACCATTGTTATAGAACGCGTTCTCGATCGTTAAATCGTTAAACGCAGTGCCGTATATGGCGTATTTCTTTCAAGATTCTCTTCGCAGATTTAAGGCAAGAAAATCCTTGCCCTACGATCCCCATGATTACATTGAAGCATGTCACCTCCTCCAGCAAAGAAGGTAAGTTTATATTGTTTCCATCGTCTGCTCGCAAGCAATGAACGAAAGTTAACGCATTGGATGATCGCCAGAAGAAGAGCGGGGGGAGGAAGAAGATCCCAATCAAGTTCATCACAGACCCCGAGGCGAGGAAGAGCTGCTTCAAGAAACGCGTCGGGGGCCTGTTCAAAAAGGCGTGGGAGATCAATCTCCTGGCCAACCCCGTGGTGGAGCTTTTAGTCTACCACGAGGAGACGAAGAAGTTCTACCGCTTTGTCAGCACTGACGGGGAGCCCGACTTGAAGCTCTTGCCGGCGTCCATGGCGAGGGTGATCAAGCAGCATCGCGAGGAGATGAATAATGCAAACGCGTCTGGAGAGGATCGAGGCTCGCCTGATCCAAGCTCGCCCTCGACAGATACTAGCGCTTTGGAATCGAGCTCGAGCCAAGGAGGGGGCGACGAGGAGTGTGATGATGATGATGATGAGGAGGAGGAGGAGTGTGAGGATTGGCAGCAACTGTTTATGAAAGAAGAGAATTTGCAATTCCAGGGTGGTGGTGTCTTGCAACCTCAAGGACAAGAACAAGACCATGTGTTTGGGAGCAATAACACGCAAGTTGATCCAATGCATCACATCAAACTGGAGTCCGGAGAGATCCAAAACCTTGACAACGTTGTCCTGGATGATTTCGACGTGAGCGAGTGGCTTCTGGAGGGCCCAAGTGAGTGAAAGCATCAGGACTCTTCTTCTGTCTCATGTTTTAAGTACATGTTTTAAGCTATGGCGATAGACTTTCAAAGGCAGACTAGCCAACGTGGTGCTATTCACGTCGTACGATCTCCCGAGCAAGAATCCTGTGCTTCTTGTTGGGTGGCCTGTAGATTTCAAAGCTCCGGGAACGAATAAAGAATGCCTCCCACGCGTCTCACGCGATCCATCAGTTGAAAAGCACTGGAGATCACAGCTTACCATCAGTAGATCATGTCGCTGGAGCTCGCGGAGGCCAGGAATGACCGCTGCTCGAGCAGCCACCAAGATGGAGTAGCAGCGGCCGCGGAGGAGCACACGAATAAGAGTAAGAAGAACTCCCTGTGGAGCAACTTGAAGCGGAAGAGCCGCCTCTACTGGCTCATGCTCGCGCTCTCCGGCGTCGTCACCGTCGTCAGCACTGTCTCCGCCTTCCTCATCGGCCGCTTCTACTTCACGCAGGGAGGCTCCCGGCGATGGCTGTCCGCCTGGATCCAAGTCGCCGGCTGGCCGCTAAGCGCCTCCATGCTCTTCCTCCAGAAAACCAAGAGCCTGCGCGAGATCCTCTCCATCTCCCGCAAGCTCGCCTCCGCCTACGTCGTGCTGGGAGCCATCAACGGGGGAGTTTGCCTCCTCTACGCCTGGGGGATCTCCTACTTGCCAGCGTCCACGAGCTCCATCCTCATCTCCACGCAGCTCGTGTTTACCAGCCTCTTCGCGCTGGTGATTGTCCGCAAGCCACTCTCGCCCTTCATGTGGAACGCCGTGGTGCTCATGACGTGCAGCACCGTGCTCGTCGGCCTCCACTCCAGCTCGGACAAGCCCCCCGGCCTGACGCACTCGCAGTACATCCTCGGCTTCGTCATGACGCTGGCGGCGGCGGTGCTCTTCGGCCTCCTCATCCCGCTGTTCGAGCTCGTCACCAAGAACTTGATGGCCTCGTCCAGCTCGGCGGTGGCGGAGCTCATGACCTTCGTCAACATCGTCGCCACCGTGGTGCTGTCCATCGGGATGGCCATCAACGGGGACTTCTCGCGGATCTCGGCCGAGTCGCGGGTATTTAAGAGCGGCCGTGTCTCGTACTTCATGACTTTGTTCTGGAGCGCCGTGCTCTACCAGGTGCAGTATCTGGCCGTGACCGGTGTCGCGATGCTGGCCTCGTCGCTTCTCTCTGGGATCTTGATCACGGCCTCGACGCCGCTGGTTTCAATCTTCGCCTTCTTCTTCTTCCACGACAACTTGGGAGGGGTGAAGATCATGGCGCTGGTTCTCTCCGTCTGGGGGTTCATCTCGTACGCCTATGGAGGATACCTGGATGAGAAATCAAAGGCTCCAATCGCCGAGGATAAAAGTAACTACAGAGAGGAAGTGTGAACATAGCTTCTTTTGACCGATGATAAGAGAATGATTTATTTTTATTTTTTTGCTTTCGTTCTTTCTGCGTGTCTACCTGCAATGGCCAATGTCAAACTTCTAGTTGAAGACAGCAAGAACATCACATCAGACTTTCAAGTCTGATGTGAAGTCTTCTGGAAAGAATGGACGAACTTATAGTCTTCCGGAAAGAATGGACCAACTTACAAAGTTACGAGGCTGGCTGGGCGGTTTTTACATTACATGATTTCTCGACATCGGCCGCAGAGTCCTTCTCCGCGGCCACGGCGGCCGATTCTGCCGCGGAATGGTAGCCCCTGCTCTCCAGTTCTTTCAGGAACAGCTCAGTCTGGTGCTCATCGATCCGGTATGGAGTGTGAGCAGCAGAAGGGAAGCGACCGCTGAGGACCTCGTCACGGTAATCTGCGAGACCTTGCTGTATAACATCTCCCACTTTTGCGTATTGTTTGCAGAATTTCGGGGTTATCTTGCACGAGCAAAGAAAACTTTGAGCAGAGAAGCAAAAGATTTAAAGACAGTATTACCTTTCTGTGGTGAGGATGCTGCATCATTCCCAACAAGTCGTGATAAACTAGAACCTGCAATGGAAAAAAAAAGAAGCGTTTTTTCCTTTGTAAGTTTCCGAGCGAAGAACGTTAAGTTTCTTATAAACCTGGCCACTGCAGAAAGGCCCAGCTCCAATGCCGATGGTTGGTATCTGCAAGGACGAAGTGATGGCAGCAGCCACTGGCGATGGTATACACTCGAGAACCGTAGCAAAACATCCGGCAGCTTCCAAGTGCAAAGCTCTCTCCAGCACCTGGATGTTTTACGAATCGCTGCCAGCAAAACAAAGAGAGAAAACGTTGAATACCTGGACCGCATCAGAGAAACTCCGTCCTTGAGGCCGGAATCCGCCAAGAACACTGATCGACTGTGGAGTAAGGCCGACATGTCCCATGACTGCAATGCCGGCCTCGCAAATGGCCTTGGCTGCTGCTACTCGAGAAACGCTACCACCTTCCAGCTTGATCGCGTCCATCCCTCCCTCCTTGAGCATTCTTACGGCATTCTCGACAGCCTAAGAGAACTAAACCAATTCTAGCAAAAAAAGGAAGAAACTTAGAGACCTGGTCGGAGCTTAGCTCGTAGCTCCCAAAAGGAAGATCCCCAACGAGAAAAGCTCTATTTGCTCCTCGCTGCACAGCTTTACAATGCGTGAGCATGTCGCTCATGGTCACGGGCAGCGTGGTATCGTAGCCATGGACAACCATCCCTGCGCAAATTGGAGATAACATTTTTTCTCCCATCGATCACAAGAAAGAAGAAAAGCTTACCGGCAGAATCCCCAACTAGGCAGATATCGATGCCCGCCTGATCGACATGGACGGCGCCAGGGTAATCGTAGGCCGTGACCATGGTGATCGGCTCCTTGGCGGCATACTTGGATTGCAAATGCCGCAGCGTGACCCTTGCTGATGGAGATTGCGGCTTGGGGCCGCCGTAGACGCGATCATCGGGTGTGTGTGCGAAGCCACGCCGCAAAGATCGAGCGCAAGCTCCAGCTATCCTCTTCCGGATCATCCTAAACCCTAAATCCTATTGGGCTAGGCAAGTACACATTGACTTTTATTGACTTTTATTGACTTTTACTTTTATACGTTTACTCTTTGAAAAAGTGTATGAGCAAGGAGTTCACTTCCTCGGGCGAGTCTTCCTCCACGAAGTGGCCGCCAGGAAGAACAGCAACGTCGACGAGGTTGGGGACGTCTCGCTTCATTCCACCGCCGGTCACGTACTCCTCCAGCCCCGGGAACTTGCGCACGTAGTCGTCTTTGCCAATGATGTAGAGGCAGCGGCTCGTCACCGGCATGTTGATCCAGGGGGCCATGAGCTCGAACTTCCTGCGGCAAAAATCGATCAAACTAGATCCAGAAAATGCAAAGAATTCTTACCTCCTGTTATCGCGATACGTGAAGTAGAGCGGGCACTCGAAGCCGGACTTCTCGTAGAGCTCGGACTGGACTTTGATGAAATCCTCGGTGAGCCAGCTCGGGATGGCGTCCGAGGTAGTGACCAAGTCCATGATCTCCTCGTCGGGCCCGGCGATCTGGAGCTCGGACCGGCAAAAGAGCGTGTAGATGTTCTTGAGCACGGTGGCCGTGTCGAATCGAGCGAAGTCTTTCTCGGCTCGCCCAGGTACCTGGAAAGAATGATGTAGAGCTGTGAGCTCAAAGTTGGAGCAGTGATTCACGGACTTACACCAAAACGATTCACGTAGAATCCTTCTTCCGGGGGGACTCTAAATCCTCCTAAGGGAATTCCAAGCGAAGCATAAGCTCTCACGAGATCCGGCCTCATGCGACACAAGTTCCATCCGGTGAAAGCTCCAACGTCATGACCCACTACGAACACCTGCGATGGAGAGAGGATTTAGAAAACTAGAAAGGACGGGGTAAAGGAGTACGTACTGGATCTCCTCCAAGAGCATAGATGAGACCCACAATGTCTCCCACCAGATCCACAGGCGTGAGCTTGAAGTTGCCGGATGAATCCCTGGGACACTCGGTGAGACCATAGCCTCGCAAGTCTGGAGCAACGGCGTGGAATCCAGCGTCCGCCAGCGCCTTGAGTTGGAACCTCCATGTATACCACGTCTCGGGGAAGCCATGGAGCAGCACCACAGTCGGCCCTCCTGATCGATCATGTTCTCAAAATCATCTTTTGCTTCTCGTTTCTTTGATTGCCTTACCTGACCCCATCTCCGCGATATGCATCTTGATGCCATTTGTGTCAATCACGCGGTGCGTTGCTCCTTCCGCCATAGCCGTGAAAGAATGCAAGAACTGTTTGCTCTAAGATTCCACTGTAAGTCCAAGACAAAATCGTTTTTTTTCATTGCCACAAAGTCCCACGACCAGAAGGTTAAAACGAATCTAGGTTCTCGTCAGCCAGCGAGTGATCAACTGGAGCCCTGCGGATGTGCAGGATGCTATACTCGTTTCAAGATTTTCCTGTGTTAGTTACGTTTGGTTCATTTCCATAGAAGGAAATTTGAGCCGCTCCTCATATTTCTCGCTCTTTTATTTTGCCTTGCGGTATTTGCGAGCAATCTCCTCTGGAGCATCATAAAAAATTCCAGCTCATGTAGACGAGACTCACAATGCTTCCCACAGATAAACTCCTTGAGACCAAAGCCGAGGAAAGTGTTTTGAGTTGGAACCTTATACCACGTCTCCTCATAAAGCAATTTTTTTTTCCTTCCTTTTGTGCTCTGTGATATTGGTGTCGATCTTGCTCCTTCCGCCATGGCCGTCAAGAACAAGAACTCTTTGCTCTAAGATTCCACTGCAGAAAATTCTTGTTTTCATTGCCACAACAAGTTTAAGAAACCGGAACCAAACAAAACGAAACTCTTTAGCTGGTAACTGTGTTACTGGTTCGCTGGGGATGTAGAAGAGGCCACAGTTGAGCCGGGACGCCGGCTGCCCGTCCAGCCTTTTCTTCCAAAAACTCGCGGCTACGCCATGCCTGAAGCGCATCAGTGGGGCTCCAGTTGGTCTCTCGACGGCCGACGAGAACCTTGAGCATGCCATCGAAGTAGCGTTTGGCTTCGGTTCCCAGTGGTCGACTCGCAGAGGTGCTGGGCATTTCATAGCCCTGCTGCAGGCTGCATGAACGAGAGTTTGAGCATGAGAGACGAGCTTGAAATCGGGAAAAGAAAACTTTCTTACGTGTAGAAGAAGAAGCGACCAACTGGATGGAGGCCATCCGGCACCTTCATGTCCTCCAGAGCCATCTTCTTTTTCCACATCGCGAACTGGAACAGTACTTCTTCTTGAGTAGCGCTTGGAGTGAACTTCTTGGGATTGACTGGAGCTTCCTTCTCTGGAAAACCTGTTCACGGAGAAAAATGCCAATTGGGAAAAGCAATGGCACAACTTACATTTCAAGCTCTTCGAAACAATCCTTTGGTGTCGGACCTGCACGAATCCGTCTATCTCTAGAACTCCGTAGTACCACCGGCTCTTATCTTCGGCCTGGAAATCTCCACGAAGTTAGAGCCACATTTATGAAGCAGAAGAACATACCATGATGTAAACCGGCCGCCAGTAATCTTTCGAGAGTGCTGCCGTCTCGCGGAGCTCATCTATGGCATACATCGCAGGCTGGAACAGATCCTTGATCCCAGCCTTGGTCTTCCATTCCTTGACGAACTTCAGCTGCTGGCCACGCACGGTCTGGACGCTCTTGAACACATGCAGCAGCACGACGGAAGAAGAAGCGAGAGTCGCACACTGTGCAACGTCCTCCTCTTCATCCTCTGACGACAACTCCGGATCCGGATCGACGAGGAGCTCCTCGTTGTTTGCGTACTTGACTGCAAAGCCTTGCTTTCTATCGGGCTCTTTCTTGCTGTATATGGCAGCTTTCTCCGGCCCGGGTCTCGTAAAACGGCCGAGGTTGCGCGTCATCCTGTCGAGAATGGGTGCCTCGGAAGGGTCCTCGCCTTGAAAGGTAGTGGAGTAGAGCACGTCCGAGGTAACAAGGTCGCTAATGCACCTCAGGGTTTCGTCACGCATCTCGATTACGCAAAACCTGCGAGAAGGTTTGAAGTATCCAACAGCGAATAAAGAGCACGGACCGATCGTAAAGGGGCATTGTCCTGCAAAACGAGAGCAAGCCAAAGCGCTGCCAGAACTCTTGCTCCTTGATTTCGCATGGTGTTTTGGCAAACAGCTCGTCACTCTTATCCTTTCCCTGGAGCTGGTTGACAAGGGCTTCCAGCTACAGAGATACGAGAGCTTGCATGAGAAATCTCGCTGACCGTCCTACACAAATTACCTCCTTGTCGGACAAGTTTGTGATTTGCTGGAGAAGCCTTTGGCGCTTGCCCGGCCTTCCTTCGTAATCCTCGTAATCTTCATCAGATGACATATTTGACAAGTTGACCTAGGGTTGCCCTTTTTATGACCTAGGGTTTTTCAATTTAAATAGTAATTTATATATTTCACTCGTATAGAAGAATATTAATTCTAAAATGAGTTATATTCATTTCTTTGAAACCAGGTTTTATATTTTCAAAGACTAAAATTTTTCGTCGGGTCCATCCAATAATGTGGCCAGTTGGATGGGTATAACTGGAAAAATTGGGAGTTTCCAAACTCTATTCTTCCAAGCTATGGCTCTAAGATTCTTCCAAGGTTCCATCGCTTACTTTTATGAGCTTCTTAAACTAAGCTGATGCTGGGGAAGTTACTGGGTAAATCCAGGATGTTGGAAGAAGAAGAAATCCTTGTCCAGAAATATGCCAAGTGCGGCAAGGTTGACGAGGCTCTTGAGATTTTTCACAGGCTTGCGGATCCCAGTGTTGCGACGTGGAACCTACTGGGCGCTGGGCATGCACAGGTCGGGCAACTCAAGAAATCTAGGCAAATCTTCGAAGAAACACCGAGGCGCGATGTAATCTCGTGGACTGTTATGGCGACTGGGTTTGCCATAAACGGTCACATTGACGCTGCCAGGCTCACATTCGATCTGATGCCTGCGAGGAGCACAGTTTCATGGAACTCAATGATCAAAATCTATGCCGATGATGGGCAATTGAAAGAGGCAAATTGGCTTTTCGATCAAATGCCACATCCCAACACAGTTTCGTGGACATCTCTCATGTCCGCAAATGCCCAAAAGGGGCATTATTTGCAAACGAAGACTCTGTTTGACCGCATGCCACAGCGCGACATGGTGACGTGGACGATGATGGTCACGGCGTACGGGAAAGCGGGGTGCGTTGACCAGTCCGCGTCAGCGTTTGACAGGATGAGCTGGCGAGACATGGTAACGTGGAATGCCATGCTACACGTCTATGCCGCGAATGGGTGTCTTGACGGGGCCGTTGCTACATTTGGCCAGTTACCGCAGCGCAGCGTCATTGCTTTAAACGCAATTATCCACGCTTTCTTCGAATCTGGAAAAATTGAGCAAGCAAAGTCTATGTTTGATCAGATGAGCCACCGAAATAACATCACTTGGAACACCTTGTCTCAAGCATATGCCCAAAGAGGAGATATGCACACTGCAGCTGCTATACTTTCAAAGATGCCCCAACAGGACGTCGTGACATGGACCGCAACGATCCACCACCTTGCAGAGTCCGATCGTCTTGATAAAGCGCGAGAAATGTTCGATCGAATAACAAATCCAGACGCAGTGGCCTGGAACGCAATGCTTTCAGCATATACCCAGTCAGGGCATCCGCTGGAGAGCCTCAATCTCTTCCGGGAGATGGCGTTGCGAGGCACGGCCGTTCCCACAGACTACACATTCTCGATCGCCCTCGACGCCTGCGCGACGCTGTCCGCTCTCGCCGACGGGAGGATCATCCACGCTCTCCTCCCGAGCTCGAGCCTCGCCTCGGTGGTGGTGAGGACCGCGCTCGTCAACATGTACAGCAAGTGTGGGAAGCTGGACGAGGCGAGGGCGGTGTTCGACGGCGTCGAGGAGCAAGACCTTGCGAGCTGGAACGCCATGGTCGGGGCATACGCGAGGAACGGGCATGCGCTCGAGTCCCTGGCGCTCTTCCGGTCCATGGAGCTCTGCGGTATGCCGCCGGACGAGACGAGCTTCATGAGCGTCCTGGGGGCGTGCAGCCACGCCGGGCTGGTGAGGAGGGCCTACGGCTACTTCGCGGCCATGCCGCGCGACTATGGCGTCACGCCGGACGTGGAGCACTACCGGGCGGTGCTGGACGTGCTGGGGCGGTCGGGGAGGCTGGGGGAGGCCGAGGATCTCATCGCGAGCATGCCGTTTTGGCCGGATGGGCTATCGTGGACGACGCTGCTGGGCGCTTGCAAGGGGCACGGGGACGTCGAGCGCGCGGAGAGGGTGGCAAGGAATGCGCTCGCGCTTGTTCCGGAGCATCCCCTGGCTTATGTGCTCCTCTCTAACATCCAAAAGGCTGGTGCCGAGTTCCAGGACGATCTGGAAGAGGATTCATAGTGCCATGGTATAGCTGATGGGAATTTTCGACGCACATTCTTTAAAGACAATTATCGCTAGATTGGCAGATCCCAAGCAAACCATGAGGATGCCACAGTGTCCATCAGGCAATGGCGATGCTTTACTATTTGAAGAAGCGTATGAGCAGGAAGTTCACTTCCTCAGGCGAGTCGTCGCCATTGGAGCTGATACATTATAAAAATTCATCCTTTGGGCGATCATGTTTCTAAAGATCACGTCTAAGTAAAGCTCAACAATGAAAAACATAATTTATATTTGTAAAAAAAACTTTTAGTAGTATCGTTTGGCACCCATAAAAATGCAATGTAAGGCTCCAGATTTTGGCAGTGATTACTATTACCTTTAAATTTCATTGTGAATTTTAATTGACTTGCAACTGCGTGTGAAACGCAAGCGAAAACAGTCAATCTCACCACACAAAATTCCAGCATGGAAAGTGAAGTGCCATGTCACTCGTAGCCCGGCCTATCACAGCGCCTTATCTTCCACCCCCTTATCTCTCCCCTGCAATCCAAACAGCTTACCTTATAGAAACAGCGTCCACTTTCTCGCTATCTTTCCTTCGCTGGAAGCTCTTCCAAAGGGGGCGATGGCGGCCACTTCTTTCCTGGGATCTCCAGCTCTGCTCAAGCCACAAACCACTTCCCAGGCCAGCACTGCGGCTCCTCTCAAGACCAACTTGGCGATCAAGGCAGCTCAAGGCAAAGACGAGAAGAGCAGCAGGAGAAACATCGTCGGGATTGCAGCAGCTGCGTTGCTCGTTGGAGGATTGCTGTCCGGCGAGCAAGCCAAGGCCGGGCTTGTGGAAGATCTTCTCGCAAAGTCTGCTGCTAACAAGGTATGTCGCGTCGAGGCTGCTTGCGTAGATCTTACTCGCGAGAGATCTGGCTGCAGGAGCTAAATGATAAGAAGCGACTGACAACGAGTGGAGCGAACCTGGCCCGTGCCTACACAGTCGAGTTCAATACTTGCAGGTTCCCGTACAACTTCACCGGCTGCCAAGATCTCGCGAAGAAACAGGTACGGTAGTAGCGAGCTTGAGCACAGCCTTGAATTTGCTGCTGCATATTCTTATCCAGGATGTCAAGTTCTTGAGCGACGATCTGAAGCTCGAGTGCGAGGGCAAAGATAAGTACAAGTGCGGCTCCAATGTATTCTGGAAGTGGGGGAAGTAAACACATGAAATGGAAATCTTACGAAAAGTTGATCCAGTCTTGTTGATTGTTCAAAAACGGAGAAAACAAATCGACCATTGCTGCGAAGCATAGATTGTGATCCTGTATAAAAAAAGAACGAAAAAAGGAAACGAGTAAATGAGTATGAGATTAAAATGATTCTTATGTACTTCCGTATTACGTCTATATACAGATTGACTACATCCCTGCTTCCGCGTTTCCCGTCGCAGGGATGGTTTTGGAACAAACGTTTCCCCTGCACAAGGGGCACACCCTGCATTAAGCAAGAACAAAAGAGTTAGAATAAGACAAGCAAGAAAAGGTCCTCTCTCATTTATTTACCTATGAACTTCTTTGAGCCACTTGTCGACACAGGCCTGGTGGTACTCATGTTGACACGGCAGAACCCGGATCTGATCCCCTTCCTCATATTCCACCAAGCATATGTGACACCTGAAGCGCACGGCGATCTATGTGTTATTCAACGCGCAAAACTTTATCCTCAAGGACTTACTGTGCAGCTTCCTCGGCCCTTTTGTAAGAACGAACCGGGATCGAATTCACTACTGTATCTGGAGCAGGAAGCAATGCCAAAGGCATACTCGCAGACTGCGACAGTGCTACTGATTGCCTGTGGATCTCGTCAAGCACCTGAAGCAGTAACAAAAATCTCAGCTTGAAATCAAACGAAAACAAAAGGCAACAAAATGGACGAATGAAAGAATGCTACGAACCTCGAATAGTGCTTCCGCAAGCATGATAATGCGTGAGATGCTTGCTCTCGTGCTAGAGTCTTCACTGGCTTGAGTTTCACAGGAACAGTGGCCATTGAACTGCCCAGCGGCAGGACAGCTTCTTTCGTGGCCATGAGAAATTTGGAGACCCCCGCTAAGTCGTTGCAGCGCCCAAACCTGGAAGACGAACACCAAGAACAATAGAAAGAAGTTAAAATCTTACGTGAGAAAAACGAAGGCATGAGAAAAATAAAAAGAGAAAGCTTTTCTTACATGTGAACGAACGTGTCGTCTTCGTTCTTCCCAGTCCATGGCTCTGTCACCTTCCGTGTGCTCGGCATCGGACGAGCTCCTCCAGTGTTGAAAGTTCCAGCGGCTGGTGGAGGAGCCATTGTCATCGATCTCCTCGATCGCCACAATGGTGATAGGAGCGGTGCTGCGTCGGTGCGATGCCGCCCTCGTCAAGGCGTCCCAGAACCTCCTCCCACTGTTGCGTCGCGACTCTCGCCCGGAGTGATCCACGGCACGCACGAGATCGACGGGGATCTCGTCGAAAAACTGGTTGGAATCACGAGCCAGTTGCTGTGGAGTTCGCTGCCTGGTAGTAGCTTCGCTGGAAGGAGGAGGATTTTCCACGGCGAGCGGAGAAGAAGAGGACGATGATGACGACGACGATGACCCAGTAGCCTGTTCTTCATCGCCTGACCTGTCCAACTTATCGAGTTCTTCGTCACTGTCCAGCCCATCCTCTTTGTCCTCGTCAAAAGAAGACGCGATCGATCTCGCGGCTGACGAGCTCTGGGGATTCTCGACCTCGACAATCACCGATTCACGAGCCTCCCGGCCTCTCTCGGTGCACGAGCATCCGGGGGGACGATCCGTGGACTCCATGCTGCTAGATCCCCTGGAAATTTCGATCTGTATCTGATCCCTGCCCCGCGATCCACCATCCCTAGGAAGCGAGGAGCCCTCATCGAGCCGAAATATCGCAGCGCCATCGCTCCCGGACGAAATTCCTGTCTGCCGGCCGCGAGAAACCCTTCCCTGCGAGGCAAGACACCAAGAAAATCACTCCCCGGGCACCAAGAAAACGATTTTGCGGCACGCGATCGAATCAAGAAGAGAGAATGGAGGAGCAGCAAAAGAATCATCCAAGAAAGAATCAAAGGAGGAAGAAAAGAAGATCACTAGACCTCGGATTGGTTGCGGCAAGCATCAGATGCATGGCCTCGCTCCCTTCTGCTGGAGCGCAGCCTAGAAGCATCAAGATTTCTGCTACTACTGGATCCCATACCTCGATTATAACACCGACCTCGAGCTGGAGCTAGGGCGCCCTAGAGATCCAAGAGAAATCACCGCCTCTCTCTATCTGCCTCACAGATTATCAGGAAATCCCCCGGCGCAGCCACATTCCAATCAGTCGCCCCGACCACAACAAGACGACGCCGACGGCGAGGAGGAACAAGCTCGAGACACCATAGCCACGGGCAACCGGGCAGGCTAACACGGTGCGTGTGGCCATTATTGGTGGTGGCCCGGCAACGGGCAGCGGGCAGCAAACGCCATGTGAATCCAATATTCTTTTGACTTTAGTGGCCCCCGATTAAATCTTTTCCTTTTCGCGGATAAGCACGATTCTTAGCACCCCGAACGTCCCGGGTTCGAATCCCAGCCCTCTTTCAATCTATCGAGAACAAAATTTTCAGCTCTCTCGCTCGGAAAAACAATGCCATCCTTGTACAAAGTTTTTGGTTTGTCAGTAAAAGAAACAAAGACAAGATCTTTCCCCCTCGAAGAACAAAGAACAGCTATATACTCCTCAAACTTTTTTCTCGCCGCGTTGTTGTGGTTGGATCATCCATCTCTCTCTTCTCTCTCTCTCAAATCTCTTCTTTCATATCTTACACCAGTCGGTCAGATCAGATCGCTAGCAGCAGCAAAACGCAAATTTTGAGGAGCAAAATCAGAAAACCCGTGTCAAATCCTTTCACCCTTCCCTGTGTTGTGTGTGTTCTTCCTTTTTTCCTCTTTCCTTCCAAATTCCAGCTCGCTTTCCTATAGAGAAATTTTTTCCCTCTCATCAGCGCTTGTGAGGCCGCTCTCTCGTGTCAACAATCTCCTCCTCGTCCTCCTCGGTTCCTCTACTTCGCTTCTTCCGCGAGGATCCTGTCGCTGCTACTGTCGTGGCTACTGCTGCCGCGGTTGTTATTGTTGTGGTGGTGGTCGCGGTTGCTGTCGCGGGGGTGTCGTCCGTGGTGGGAGTCTCCTCCTCGTCGAATTCCTCGTCTTCCTCCTCGTCTCCTTCACCCGGCTCGAAGTCGCTCGCGCCCTCGTCTTCCTCTTGTTGCATTATCGGTTGCACGAGATAGTCCGTTCCATAGTCTTCCTCGACCTGGAACCGAAACACGAAACCCATCAGAGGAATGAAGGAAACGAAAAAAAAAAACCAAGTTTTGCAAGCTGCTATCCGAGACCGAGTGAGATCCACAAGCCCATGCAGCAAAACCCAAAGCAAACAATGGAAAAATAAAATTTTTACCTCTTCTTCCTCTTCCTCCTCCTCGTCCTCCTCTTCGTCATCGTCATCGTCCTCGCCAATCTCCCCGTTCTCATCCTCCTCCTGGATCTCTACATCGCCCTCAGCGGCAGCCATCGGCGGAGCCGCCACTCCTCCTCCTCCTCCTCCCGCCCCTCCCGGCGCTTGCTCCAGGAGCTCCTCCTCGTCCTCGCCATCTTCATCCTCCTCCTCCTCCGCCGCCAGCTCCTCATCACTGTCATGAACATCGTGAACCTCGACCACGTTGTCTCCATCTTCGTCCTCCTCGTCCTCCACTTCCTCGTAGTCGGACCCATTCTCCTCGTCCTGCCCGCCACTGGCAGTAGCAACGGCGGCGGCACCGCCGCCGCCAACACCACCAGCAACCCCGCCCGGAGCGCCACCGGCGGAGGCAGCCAACTCCTGGAAGCTTTCCTCTTCCTCTTCCTCGTCGAGCTCTTCATTCTCGCCGCCATCTTCTTCGTCTTCCTCATCCTCGCCATCCTTAGAAGAGGAGAGATTCGGTGGCCTTTGCCCGTTTGCATGCTTTTGGTGGCCGCCGAGATCCTCCTCGTCTACGCCCTCGCTGTTAGCATCCTCCCCATCCTCCTCCTCGGACTCCTCCTCCTCGGACTCGGGCCTCTCGTTGTTGTCCGCGTCCACCTTGTCGAGATACTTGAGCGTCTTGATCATCCCAAACACCTGGGCCCTGTAATTGGGAACTTTGGTCACCGGGCACTCGTAGAGATCGAGCGAGACGAGCCTCAGCCGGGTGAGCGGCGACAGATCCTCGAGGCTGTGAATCTTGTTGTTGGACAGGTCGAGATCCCGGAGCGAGTGGAGCCCCGCCTCGACCAGATGATCCAGGCCACCAGCAATGCGATTGTCGCTGAGCGAGAGCTGCTCCAGGCGCGCGAGGCGCGGGAAATCGGCCAGCGTCGAGATGCCCGTGTTGGCGATGGAGAGCGTGGTAAGCTGGATGAGCTGCTCGAGGAGAGACCTGGGTGGGAGGCGGCCCTGCGAGCACTTAACGCAGCCGTCGAGCATGAGCGCCTGTGCTGTGGATGGATCCTCGCCGCCCAGCGCCGTCTCCACGGCGCGCTGCCATGCCTCGTCCATCCACAAACCCTAGAAAATCTCACACCGAGAGGCGCTCTCTCCTCTTCCTCTCTCCTTCCAATCCCTGCGCACGATTTCTAGCCCTAGCCTAGAGCGCCAGGACTCTCGATTCTCCTCTCCCTCTCCTCCACGGCCCCTCCTCCCTTCTTTTCTTGGCAGCAAAGAAAGGAAAGAATGCGCCCGCTAGCAAGAACGTTCTTTGGAGCGATCGCCCGGACCGCAGCGGTGATCGCCCGAGATCGCCCAAGAACGCCGACCCCAGCCCTAGCTAATCGGCCGGGAAGTTTTCCCGGCGGGTCTGACCGACACGTGGCGGGCGCGGCAGGGGAGCCGTTGGATCTGTGCGTGCCGGGGGATATTCCTTGCGCACGAGGAAGATGCTTGCTAGTTTATTATAGGTAGGTCTAACGAAAGCTTTAGATTTGTCTGAGAGAGGGGAAAAATTTTTAGCAGCGGGCAGGCAATGCCAGAGATTTTTTTTGGAGCCCCTGGATCGAACGAACGAGTTGGATCGAGCAGCGCAAAAATTCGAGGAGGGAATGAAAGCTCTTACCTCTCTCGAGAGAAGAAATGGAAAGTTCGTCTAGGTGATCACGACCGTGATCTCCCCCTTGTCCAGAGCATCGTAGAACTCGTTCACCTGGCGGCGATAGTTTACGTGCCACATTTTCCACACAGCGCCCACTGGAAAAAAACAACCGGAAAATCGAAAATCAATCGAGAAACGAAATCGATAAGCGAGAAAATCGGTGAGCTGAGCTAGAGATGAAACGCTTACCCATCAATCCCAGGCCGAGCCCGATGCAAATCTCCCGAGTGACAAAGGCGGGGTCGTCAGCCCTCCGCCCGACCACTTGCTTGACACCGTGAGAGACTTTGCGCGAGCCGGTCTCCACAGCCTTCTTCACAGCAGCTCCGGCGGCCATTCTTCTTCCTTCTTCCTTTCCTCACACCCTAAGCGAAAGAGGAATGAATCACTGTTAATATAAAACGATGCCATTAATGATAAATTAAGCAGATGTTTACCATAACCACGCGTTCATCGTCGCTTATCAATGGAGCAAGAGGAATGGTGGCTCCTAGAAATCAGGGGAGTATAAAAATCGAACGAGAGAGACAATAATGGACAGACCTTGAATTTGGCATGGCATGCTTGAGTTCGATCCATTTATCTCTGAAAAAAGAGTTTTTTTTTTTTAAATCACAACATTTCTAGCATTTCTAGCTATCGACGGTAGAGGTACCTGGAAATTTTTCTTCGAAGCCATCTCCCAAGCTCTCAAGAAAAAGAACTTCTTCTCTCCACCTCCAAGAGAAATGCTGAAAGAGAGCCAAAACCTGCCGATAAGATCGATCGCAGCGAAACAAGA
Organism: Selaginella moellendorffii; assembly: GCF_000143415.4. Taxonomy (NCBI): domain Eukaryota; kingdom Viridiplantae; phylum Streptophyta; class Lycopodiopsida; order Selaginellales; family Selaginellaceae; genus Selaginella; species Selaginella moellendorffii. The sequence continues at coordinate 993,874 of NW_003314319.1, forward strand.
TCTCTCGCAACCTCTTCTCTCTGAGAAATGCTGAAAGAGAGCGAAAACCCCTGCCGATACGATCGCTCGCAGTGAAACAAGATCTCTCGCTTGTGAATCTTCCATACCTTGATCGGAGCCATGAAAGAAATCCCAGCGCCGCGCGCGAGATCGACGCGCCCGCTGACGAAATCCCTCCGCCGCGCGAGCGTCGCGCACGAACAAACGAAACAATCGCAGCTCGACCTAAAGAAAGCACCGCCACGCGTGGATTTGAAAATCCATGCAAAGAAGGTAAGGTAAAAACTCTCTTTATTTACTCGTGGTGAATCCTCCAGGAAAATCACTCTAGCGGTAGCATCACTTCGTTTGTTCTTAGAAATCCGGGTGTCCATGGCGGATTGTATCGCGCGAGGATGTAATCGCCCGCGACCTGATAGCCCGCCGCTGCCAGATTCTTACGCAAGAGCTCCACCTTGTTCTTCACCAGATCATCACCGGCGACGCCAGTGAATCCCAGGACCCCAAACTTCTGCTGTGGAAGAGGAATCACGCGCACTCGCTCGTCCATCGGGCGAGGAATCGACTCCATCGTCAGCCCAGACGGCAGCACGAATTGCATCGTCACGCGGCCATCGCTCTTGCTCTCGATCACCGGCGCATTCGCAATTGCGCCTCCACTCGACGATTGCTTCGTGATCACTGGCGCCGTCATGGCGATCTTCTGCGCGGGCTCGTTCTTGGGCTTGCCCAGCGCGCCGATGTAATCAGCCAGGATCGAGAAGCCGCCATCGCGGCCGCTCCTCATCTCCGCCGGATCGTAGCTCACCTCCGCGATGATGCGCGGCGCGTAGTCTCTCACCTCGAATCCATCCTCCTTCCTGACAAGCTCGTACTTTGGTGTCTCCACGCTGATCTTCCCCAACACCATCCCCATTCTCTTTTGCCCTCTCTAGCTCTAGAGAAGTTCCCTGCCGCCATAGCTATAAAGCTCTCTTCAAGTGGCTGGGATTGCGCCAAGTCGACGAAGCTACCACAAAGCTCCATGTGTAAAAATTTAAAATCAAAAGTTTTAGGGTTTTGGAGCGCTTAGATTTTAGGGCTTGGAGTGGGATGGATTGGCCCAGGGCGCTCCATCCCTACTACGCATTCCACGGCGCGGCGATCATCTCATACCTCGTGCTCCATCACACGGTGCTGCGATCTGCCGCGCCTTCTGCTCGATCGCGGCTCGAGAAATGGGTAAGATTTTGGCGCTTTGGCTCTTCCCTGTACCAATTCACGTTGTGAACAGGAAATGCAAGCTGCATTGAGCTTGGGGATCGTCCTGGCGATCAGGGTAAGTGTGTTTGTGATGAGCGCTTCCTAATCGGTGAAAAATCGCGAAGTGTGTGAGGCGGATTACGTGGGAGGTTTTCTTGTCGGATGCTCTTTTATACTCCAAAGTAAGCTCTCTCTCTTTTCTCCGTCTCGAGCGTTCTTAAGCTTGTCTCTTTTTTCTTCTTTTTGCCAGGCTTTGGTGGCATTGCTCGCTTTTATGCTGGATTGGAGGCTTCTAGCATGGTACCTAGTTATCTTTGCAAGTATAGAGTCTTCTTCTTTCACAGTTTTCTTCTTCGTTTTTAAGACTGTGTTTTACTTTTGTGTCCAGTGCTGTTTCTTCTTTGTGTCCAGCCAGCGCCCTCAGATGAAGGTAAGTCGTAGGTGTTGCTTAATCCGAGCTTGTCTAACACTCATGACTTTCTCAGGTAACGTCCTTCCACTCACACCTTTGCAACTAGAAAATCTTCTTACGGACGGAAATCAGAATATCGTTCGACTGGTACGAAAATGCTTGTTCTCTGAAAGGTGATGATATATAATGGCGGCGCAGGTTGAATTCGGAGCTGTATGGTCCCCTCGCTGCGTTCAACTGAGGAGACTCTTCTCCGAAATCTCAGTCAGGTCTTGAGCACTACTTTCCTTACAAAGAAAACAAATCAATCGTAATCCCGTGGTGGTACAGATACTCGAAAAGCGGTGTGCAGTTTTCACGGATTGACTTGGGACGATTTCCGAGTGTTGCTGCTAAATACGGCATAGAATTTGGAGGTTTCTTTTCTCTAAACAAGCTTTCGTGAATTGACGCGGCTTTTTCCAGTTGCTCTTCGGCAGCTTCCAACGCTGATAATGTTTGAAGGAGAAAACGAAGTGTGTAGATTGCCGGAACGAAGCTATGATGGCACATTTTCAGCTCAAAGCTTATCAGAGGTACTCGATTCTCTTCTTTTTACGTTTCCTGAAAAATAACGGCTTTTCATTGCAGAAGAATATCATCCAAAAGTTTGGACTTGACGCTCACATGCTGCAAAGAATGTCTCGTCAAATCCAACTTCGCCAGAGCTTTCAAACTGTGAAGCAAAGCAATTGATTGGAAGGTACTAAAACATGAGAAAAGTTTTTTTTTTTTTGAGCTCTCAGCTATTCCTCGCTTGCCTGATTCTTCAATTCATCCTCGGTTTTTCTAAAGAACACGTCCCATGCACTTCCAGGCCCGGTGTCGAGGTAGTCGAGAGGAACACCGCTAGTGGCAGTGAGATTGGGCTGCACAAGCCCCTCTCTTTCGATAATCCTGAACTCTACTGGAGTAGACTTGGCCGGAAGCTCGTCGCTTCCTATCGTGAGGCTGCCCAAGCTGCTCAAAGTCTTGCTCTCTAGACCGTCACCCATGGCCTCGAGCTCTTCCCACGAGAATAACAGAGGCAGCGTGGAGCCTCCCCACGGATTGAAGTCGAGCAACCTAACTCGCAGATCCTTCGTCACGTAGACATCAAACGTATAGCTCTCCAGCTCGAACTTTCCCAGCAAACTGTTCTCGAAGAACCCCGAGATCGCAGTCCTCAAGCTGTCCTTGGAGCTGACGAGCGAGGAGTAGAAACCTGTGACTTCCCTCTGGCAGACCCCCAGCAAAGCCCCCCGGCGGACAAACGCTCGAAACTCCATCTCCGGCCTCAGATCATACCACTTGCGCAGAGCCAGCACAAGCTCCTCCGGACGCCCGGTGGAAGAAGCCGGCTTGTCGTCGCAGTTGTCAAAGGCGTGGCACAGGTCGTGGACGATCGAGTCGGAGGCCTTGAGAAGCAGCGAAACATCTCCAAAACTCTGACACTTGAGGTTCTTGGACGAGCTGATCCATGTTGCATCCTTGGGAGCACTCCAGTTGAGCTTCGGCAGCACTGCTCCTCCAAGCCGCCGGATCGAAGCCTCCACTTCCGCCTCGAGCTCGGGGAAAGAAGGCTGCTGCTGCTGCTCTCCGCCGTCTTCCTCGTCCTCTTCATCCCACTTCTCGTATCCGTCAGCCTGTAGCTCTGGGATCTCCGGAACCAGCCTCGATGGAAGATCACTCGAGGGGACGAAGAAGTCGCCGTCCAGGAGGTGCGAGACGAAGGCCTCCGGAAGCCTGTGAATCTCGGTGGCGATGGAGACCGACTTAAACCGAGGATACCACTGCTGGACCTGGCACTCGAGAACCTCCACCTCCTTCATCGTGAGTAACTATGAACTCTACCGTGTAGTATCCCCTAGTACTGTACTTACAAGAACTTTTCTTTTGTTTTCAAGCAGCGAAGGATTTGCCACAGCCACAAGTAGACGTCGCGTTTGGATTCTTGAAAGAAAATCCACCACCGATAAGAGCGTCGCTGTAATCGAGCTGCATACCAAAGAGATACAAGAGGCTCTTTGGATCACACACTGTGAGGCAAGCAAGCAGAGAAGAAGTTAGCAAGAACAAAACGAAAGAATTCGAATTCTCCTGGCTTACCCATCGTGAATCCTTCTTGCTCCATCACGGAATCATCGCTTCTCACGTTGCCTCGGTCCTCAAAATCCATGATATAGGACATGCCCGAGCATCCTCCCTGCCGGACCCCGACTCTGAGGCACAGATCCTTCTTCTGGTCGGCTCGCAGCTTCTGGAGATGGGAGAGCGCCTTGTCCGAGAGAGTGATCGCCGGGACGAGATTAGGCGCTGGCGATTCCACTGCGGCAAGCTGGAAATCTAGAGAAGCGCGCAAAAACCCTAGGGATCAATCCATACCTGCGGCAGCCCTTATAGTCGAGGCGCGGTGATTCGATGGCCGTGCCGTCGCAGCCAGGCGCTGTGGCCACAAGAATGAGGGGATCGATGCCGCCATAGCTGGAAGGAGCGCGATATTTCGAGCGAGGTGGTCTCTCAAGAAATGCGAGGAAGAGAATATACGAGCAGAAGGAGAGAAATATTCCCGGCGGCGTTGGAATATACGTTTTGTACGGCAGAACAAAACCTCCGTAGTAGCTATGGCGAATTTTAGGGCTTGGCAATTTTGAGCTGGGAGGTTTTGGCCGTTGGTACCATGGCGGGGAGCGGCGAAGAGCCGCTCAATCGGGAGCTCTATCGCGTTCCGGGCCACGCAGGTGAGTGAGAAATCCCAGATTTCTCCCATTTCTTCCTTCTCCTCCTTTTTTCCAGGGTGGTTTTCGTGGACCGGCATCCACTCCATCGAGCGCGAGGCCCTGGTGGAGTTCTTCGAGGGCAAGACGCTGTCCAAGACGCCAAAGATTTACAAGGAGTACCGCGACTTCATCATCAACAAGTACCGGGAGAATCCCCGGCGGCCGCTCACCTTCACGGAGATTCGCAAGATGCTCGTGGGCGACGTGAATTGCCTCCGCCGCGTCTTCGAGTTCTTGGAGCTGTGGGGGCTCATCAATTACCACCCCGATCCCGCCGAGGCTGTCAGCTCCATCGTACTGCCCTCCAACTCCAGCGCTGCCGCCGCTCCTCCTCCGCCCGGCATCCAGATCGTGTCAAAGTCATTCGCCGCCAACCCGGCCTCCAACTTGGGGTCGCGAGAGAACGCTTTCCACAGCAAGCAGCAGGGTGGCGGAGGTGGGAAGTCGCAAAACTCTCCGGACGGGAGCTCCTCCTCCGAGTGGACGGCCGAGGAGACGATGCTGCTGCTGGAGGCGATATCCAAGTATGGAGATAATTGGAACCGGGTCCAGCAGCACGTAGGGAGCAAGAACAGGGGGCAGTGCGTGAGGCAGTTCATCCAGCTCCCTTTTGGCGACCAGTTTCTGAACGAAGATCTTGGGGCCGTGTCGTCGTCGTCGCCGGTGGCTTCCAAGTCGCTGGAGAATGGGACGAGCCACGAGGTGAGGCATCCGACCAAGAAGCAAAAGTTGTCACACACGGAAGCCAAGGCAGCCAAAGGTGCTCAGCACGCACACCAGGCAGCGCCCAACACCGCTAGCGCGCATCAACCGGAAGCTCACCATGTTTTGGAGGAGGTGACGCCTTTGACAGACGCCTCGAATCCACTCCTCTCGCAAGTGAGTCTCACAGCATTGCATGGTTTTTATTATCGTTTTAACCTTTTGGTTTTTATTCTTTTTTTTACTCTCGGACAGATTGCTTTCATGTCAGCAATGGTGGGTCCTCGAGTGGCTGCTGCGGCCGCTCAGGCCGCCCTGGCAGTTCTCGCCGAGGAGGAGCCCGCGGTGTCACAATTACCATTTTTGAATCAGCAGCAACAGCAACAGCATCACCCGCATCAACAAAAGGGGCAACAGCTGTCAAAGGAGCAACAGCAGCCAAAGGAGCAACAGCAGCAGCAGCAGCAGGATGAGCAAGTGGCCGCAGATAAAGAGGAAAACAAGCAAAACAACGCTGAAAAGTACGTGATGCCACGCACTCTTTTTCCGGATAAAAATCCCGTTTTTCTCGTTCTTGCAGCGACTCCGACGTAAAGCCTGAGGCGGACGCCACTCCGGAAGTCAAGCAGCAGCAGCCATCAGGTACTAAACAAGCTCTTCTTGTTTCTTTCTTCGATTAGACATTTCATTTGGGACGAACTTTATGAACAGCGGAGCCAGTGGAAGACAAGGATCAACATGCAAAGAAGGACAAGGAAGAGACGAGGATTTCGGCGGCAAAGCTGCGTGCGGGGCTTGCTACGGCCATGGCTGCCGCAGCTGTGAACGCGAAGCAGCTGGCGGACCGTGAAGAGCGTGACATGGAGCTCCTCATGGCCAACATTATTGAGAGCCAGGTGCGTAGGAGCAAAAAGCTTTCTTTTCTGTATGGTAACAGATCGAACTTTTCCTTTGGCAGCTAAAGAAGCTCTACAGCAAGCTCGATCATTTCGAAGAACTCGAGCAGCTAATGGACATCGAAAGGCTGCAACTCCAACAGATGCGAGAGCAAGTGTTTGTGGACCGCCTCCAGCTCATGAGGCAGCAGCACGCGAGCGCCGCCACCGTTGCCGCATCCGCTGCTACGTCCGCGCAAGACAAGCCATCGTCATAACTTTCACTCTAGCAGAGAAAAAAGCTCCAAACTTTTGTGTAACATAAACATTTGTAACACAGTGACCCCAAACTTTTTGATCTCTTCCAAGGGAAAAAGAAAAGAGGATCACAGGCCAGGCCTCCTCCATTCCGGAGCCACTTATGCGTTATATACAAAAGCCACAGCGAGCGTCTCTCTCTCTCGCCACTCCACAGGCTTCTTCTTCATTGTCATCAAGTTCCTTCCTCCATAAGTAACTTTGCGTTGATGGAATGCATCGATCGTCCAGACCGAGCGTTGCTTTCGCTTCTTCCAAACCAGTCTGGTCCATCCGGTCATATCACCGGGTGTTCTCTGATGGGATGTAAGGCTCGAACAGCGTGGCCCAGGGATTGAAATCGAAGGCGACCACGTTTGCTGCTCGAGAGAATTCCGCACGGAGTGCCTTGATGCTGTGCTTGTCCACAACCCGGCCCAGATCGTGCGTCACTTCGAACGGGTCCTCTATGCAGATGAGGTGGCGTTCGTTGCCAATGCGTCGTGTCCACTCTTTCTCGTTCTTGCTGTAAACCAGAAAGAAAGACAAGATCACGAACTTCGTCTGAAGTTTTTACTGGTTTTACCTGAGATATCCTCCAGTTCGGACGGATATAACCGAGTGGTTGTAGTCGTGTTGGCAAGCCCAATAATCAAAAAATGCAGTCAGTAGTTCTCCCAAAGTTTCCTTGTTGTCGGCTCCAAAGTCACGCAGCGTCTCGACTTGATCGTAATACGCGCATCTGATGCTTCCCACTTTCACTTCATACGTGGGTCGCATTTCCTGGCAAAAGCCACGCGGGAGTTTATAAACAAAAAAAACAGCAAGGAAAGGGCCATGCTTACCTGAAGACACGGGAGTATCGGCGGTCTCCTTTGCTGAAGAAAATGTATACACATCAACACATAGCTGGAAAACAGAACAGGAATAGCTTAATGCTGAATGACTCCCGCGAAAACAAATCAATACGTACGCATAACTCGAGAGAGTTCCGCGATAAGTATCGTTTACTTGTCGTCTCTTAGCCCAGTGCTTCACCATGAAAGCTAGCTGTCTCAGGCGCACGTCGATTTGAGCATAGTCGTGCAGTAACTTCGAGTTCACGACCGCCAGCGTGTTGTTCACACAGATGTCACAAGAGATGCCAGTTGCAGGCTCCGTAAACTTCACTATCGGAACTCTAGCATGCGTCAGCGCCTGCAGAGATGAAAAGAACAGCGGATTAATAGCGCGAGAACAAAGACAAGCAAGAAACCGACCTGTACGTTTAACATGGCATCTGACTCGAGGATAGTTGCCATTTGAACCACAAGTTCGATCTTGTTCGGTTCTTCTTCATCAACGGAGAGGCAAACATCGATGTCACTGTTACAAACTCCAAACGCATTGACACACGATCCGAAAAGAAAGAGGCGTGTTCCCGGGAGCTCCCTCTCGAACAGGGACTCAAGCTTTGAGAAGAACTTCCTTCTCCGGACCTCTTCTTCCTCGGTCGGTATAAGTTCGTCGTAGAGGGAGAGAAGCTCACGCGTGAAATTCTGCAAATCCAGTCGGTAAAGAAGATCACGTCTGTGCATGGGAATGACACGCCTGGACTCCCTGAAACGGTTCTCCTTTGGCTGTAAAGAGAGACAAATCAATGAAAAGGCTGCACAGAAAGCAAGCACATACCTTAAAGAACTGCGGAGCTTTACCCTCTCGACGGTGACCGTCAATTTGTAGCTCCTCGAGATCTAATGAAGCCGTCACGTCTTCTTCTTCCAAAGCATCTAGATTATGGAGCCTCTGCTTAGACTCCTCAAAAGCTGCCCCAACTGAAGAGTTTTGCGTACTTCCCGATGGTAAACCTGGATGTTCAAGTTGGGAAGCCAACGAGCGTGCCTTTGGAAACTTGTAGTCTGGCTTCTTCTCCGCTGGAAATGCTGCCTTCGAGTCGGCCTGTTTTATTCTCCATTCCTGTTGATGTTTTCTCCTCGCCTTCGAGTGAGTCCCGTTTGAAGATTTAAACGACTCGTCCCTTGCATCAGAGACATCACAGGAGGTGATGTCACTTGGCTCAGCATCTCTCTGCCTCTCATTTACCGCAATCCACTGGCCAGCAGAACCCCGACCACCGCGTCTGGCGTCAGTGCGGCCGGTACCTCGGCGCCTTCCCGCACCTCGAAAGTCATCGCTTCCTGGCTCAAATTCTGCCTCTCCATTCGCGTATCTCCCACGATACTCCTGTAGTCTTCCGGATGCTGAGTTCGTCCTCGGCTTTTCATTCGCCTTAGAGTCGACATAGTCGTAGCCGTTCAAAGGCTGTCTCGAGGAGGCAGGCTCCGATCCTCTTCGCTTCAAAAGTGAGAAACCAGCCGCTCCACCTCCATCAACTTCTCCAGACGTCTCGTTCACTTCAGCACTCAAACTCCGGTGGCTAGCTGACGGTTTGAGTTCGCCTTCTCCGTCAAACAATGCGTGCCTCGACGAGGGAGGAGCAGCCCACATACGTCCAAGGATGTCATTTGGACTCTCCGGTGGAGAAATGATTTGACGCCTCGGGGGTCCTATGGGGCCGTGAAGTGTAGATGGACTTCCTTTCTTCGATGGCTCTCCAGAGTCCCCACTGTCCGATGTAGCATCCAGCTTTGTCGAGGATGTGGGCTTCACACGACCAGGACCACCTTGTAACAACTGAAGAAGCTCGGAACCGTTGCCGTAGAACTGCTGCTTGTCATCCTTCACAGGTGTAACCGATCTTCTTGGCTGCTCCACGGCGCGTTTAGAGTCCGAGCTCTCTGCAGCACTCGGTCCAAAAACCGGGGAACCAAAGTGAAGGCCAGGACCAGGACGAACTTTAAGCTCCCCAGACGAATGTGGCGGATGAACCATATTCTCGGCAGCCTGGAAAGTCGGAGCATTTGGAAAAGGATACGGCACTGGCGGGTGGAACGGTCTCTCGACTGGAAGCGGAGCAAACGAGCGAAGAAATCCGTGGTCCGACGGAGTCAAGAACGGATCCGAAGGAAAAAGTGGGTCTTGGTGCTGCTGGAAGTGAGGTGACCACCCACCAAATCTTATTGCCGGGACGTAGAGTGGTCGTGGAGGAGGAACTTCTCCTCCTCCCCCTCCTCCAGATCCTCCAGGAGGAGCGAAGCTGTGGCTGGGACCGTGAGCTGCGACTGCTGGATCCTGTAGCTGCCAGGAATCGCTGCTACTGCTTCTCAGCTGCTCGTCGCCCCCACCGCTCTTGAGAAAATGGAGTAGCAAATCGCCGCTGGGAGAAGAAACGTCCAGGCCCAGTTCATCCTCGGACTGCGTAGTGGCAACCAAGGCGGACAAGTTTGGAGGACGAACTTGTGGCGGATTCCACGTCATGGCTGACTTCCACGCTCCCAGTCAGAGAATCACCGCCCGCTACATGACTGATCGCCCCAGAAATCCCGAAACTCTCGAATGCGCCCCTATTTTCTAGCTGCCCCGGCCGCGGAGATGAGAGAAATCCACACGATCGCCTGCAAAGCCTCAGCGTTCAGCTCAATTTCCGAGAGATCCTATGCTTGCATGAATCTAGATCGGCTACTCCGGCTCTAGGCCAGCGAAATCGCGGCGCGGCGCCGGCGCTGGCGCTGCTGCTGCTTCTCGAGGCGATTCTAGTATGCATACCTGGCTCATCGCCGGCGCTGCCGGAATAAAACGTGCTTGCGACGCTATTGCCTGCTCCTCCCCTGTCCGCCATAGCCGCGAAGAAACCTAGAAATGCTTGTACCCTAGCCAAAGCTCCTATATCCATAGCCTATGACACATTCATTCATTGAACTATCCGAAGAATATGCCACGCTATGCTATGATATTCCCATTTCTATGTATATTAACAAAACTTTGGTAAGTTAAACAATGCGCAGTGTTCTTTCTTCTCATCTAAATAGCATCTTGAGTTCCTCGATTCGAGCGCTTCGTACCTCTTCGTCTGTAAGAGCTCCGGCGATCAATCGCTGCTTCCTCGCTTGGACCTGTTGCATTCTCTCCTCCACCGAGTCCTGTGAAACTCTCTCAGAATTTCAAGCGTTTCAGGAGGAAATGGAAACTTACTTTGACGATGAATCGCTTAATCGATACGTTTTGAGTCTGGCCGATACGGTGGATTCTCATTATGGCTTGTTCTTCCACGGCAGGATTCCACCAAGGATCCTGGAAGGAGTGTCAATTCTGACGATGGCAAAACGAAACTATAGCGAACCATGAGAAAAGCGTTAGATGCGGCCGTCAGGTTGAGTCCCACGCCTCCTGCCTTGAGAGAAATGAGCATGACCTGTCGAGAGTAGAGTCAGTCCCTGTGTCGAGAGGCGAGCAATGAAAAGCTTACGGCCACGTCTGGAATATTGCTGAAGTCTTTCAGCACTTGTTCTCGCTTATGCTGCGACAATGTTCCGTCCAAGCGGACAAAACGGACGTTCTTCCTGGAAGTGCATTGTTAGAAACACGAACAAAGCGAAAGCTCCAAAGGAAAGACGACCACGGGCTCGTACCGTTTCAATGGTATCTCTAGCAAGTCGAGAAACGCTGTCCACTGACTAAAAACAACGCTTTTCGACTCACGCAACGTTTCCAGCTGCTGCAGAAGGGCCTCGACTTTGGATGACTCCTTCCACTGTTCCTCGACATTTACTCGGAACCGGTTACTCGTAGGTACAGTTATAAGTTCCTGTTTAGTACAAGAACGCCTGCATGACAGCCATGGATAAAGAAGGAGAGCTTGCGGAAAGAAAGAAAAAACTTACCTGCATATCGGACAGGGACCTCCGGCGCTAGTACGCCAGCTATTAAATAGGCACTCACGGCACATTTGGTGAGCACATGGTGTAAGAACTGCGTCCTCTGGCATTTCCAAGCAAATTGGACATTCAGCAGTGTCCCCTTTACGAATATCATCAACCACTTCTTTCACATAAGCCGTTGAAGGGACCAGGGAGGAATTCTTGTCCAAGAAACGTCTAGCCAACTTTCCAAGGTCCGCGTAGTCTTCAGTGTCGCCACGGCTGCGCAACGAAGAAAACTTCAGAAAGTGTGTACAGAAGACGACGCATTGTCTACCTCAGAACAAGAAAAGGATGATCACAAGCTTGCCGTAATCGAAGTAGGAGTTCGAGTATTGACGCATAGTTATGAAGAACTTTACCTTCTTGAACAAACTGATCGAATTTTACCTGATCACATAAAGAAAAAGGTGTTCAGCAATGAAAGAAAAATAGATGAGTTTTTCTTCCTGCCTTGGATCTGTGGTAAAGGGCATCATAAAAATCACGCTCAGACTCGGATAGGTTGCATTCAATAACTTCACATTGAGCTGGTGGGAGCACCAGAATTGGCCTGTGAATTCAACTCATGAGTGAATACAAGACAATGCACGGTGGGAAAACAAAATGTCTACCTTCCTTCTTTGTCAGTTGAATCTTTTGTTCTCCGAAGCATTAAAGGCTTCAAAATAGCCTGCAGAAGCTTCAATCCGCGCTCATCCCCCTCTTCGTAAGGCTTCTGAATTAGCTTATACCACCTGAAAAGATTACATGTTTCAGAAACATTATAGAAACTGTGAAGGGCTGATACCATCCCCAGTTGCACCACGGTTCAACCCGGAGAAAATGGAAAAGACTGTACATATCCTCGAGCTTGTTCTGCATTAGAAAAAAAACTGCTAGTTAGCTAAAACATATAGAAAAGGTTCTTACTTGCACAGGAGTTCCAGTCAGGCACAATCTGCGGTCTGCCACAAGCTTGAAAACAGCCTGAGCAACGCGAGACTTATTTGCCTTGATAGAATGAGCCTCGTCTAATACAACTCTAAACCAATTCACGTTATGGATTGGTCCGTCGTCTCCGCTCTACAAAACACCGTGAGTGAGAAATTCTGCTTTGAATTACTAACTTACATTGTTGCATTCCGACTGAACAACGCCATAGGTGGTCAGGACAACATCGTGCTTAGAGAGAGTTTTGGAATCTCTTGATCTATCAGGTCCATAATAAGCATAAACAGAGAAAGTGCCAGAAGATACGTGCGTTTCAAGCTCTGACTGCAAGCACAGGTTTAAAAAATTCAAATACACATCAATGAAAAAACACATACCCGCCATTGACTAAGCAAAGTCATGGGACAGATTATAAGAGTGCCACCCTCCTTTGGATCACTTGAACTTTTAAAAGACTTCGTTTTTGCCACTGTTGGCTGCACCTGAGAGGTATTACATCCTTTGCGGCGATTGCAGAGCAAAAGAGATATTGTCATGACCGTTTTACCAAGCCCCATAGCATCAGCGAGAATCTGATTTGATAGAAACATAAGATACCGATTAGCAGATTTGACGAGCAAAATACCCCTCCTCTTGAAGCCTGGAGTGCGCTAGGAAAGTCCAGTGTTGCCTCGCCAGAAAAAGAATTCACGTAAAAAGAAGAGGCTCGCCTGCAAAAGGGATGACTAACCAGCATGACACGAAGTTGAATCATACCTATCCGCAATACGGTATTCAGACCAGCAAGGATGAAGAGCTTTAGCAGCGTCTTCCTGAGTGACACCATCTTCCAGTTGAGACATCCAAAACAAAGCTTGCTTTTGGTAAGGCCTCAGCTTGCATTCTAGACCTTCAGGTTCCTCCATTTCCTGGTGTGTCGAATGTTGAGTCATGGAAAATATGACAATAAACATATGCGTACCTCCAGTTCGCGACTGTCACTGGTGCCAACCACATGATCGACCTCCGAATCGGGCATATCTTCAGTATCCTTCTGCTCGACTTTTGAACGCTTTGAAGGTGGCCCTTCCTGTTTAAAAAAAAAAGTCGCAGATTGTCTCACACATGATCAGGCTCTTTCATAAAACTACCTCTGGACGTCGACAAGTGTAGACATTTAAATCTTCTGGCGTAAACTGGGCCTGGACAGCAAACTATGTTATAAACAAAGGCCAAAACAACACGATGTTGTACCTTTCTAAGAGGAGTCATCTTTAAAAGCTCCATCAACGACGGAAGAGGGCGAAAAGTTGTCTCTTCAATCGATACTGTTCTCTTGTATTTCACAAATAACGACTTATTGATGTAAACTCTGCAAACACATCATGTAGGGATACACAAACTTCTCCAGGAAATTAAGAACATTTTACCTCAAATCGAGAACTATGCTGCTCATAAGAGAGAGTGCCTCTGGTGCCATTTTGCACCTCCCCAGTATGTTTACTTTATTCGAGCGAACCAAAGGTATTAGACACTTGGCCCAGTCAGCTGGAAGCCGTCCTATCTGTGTGCAAATAGTTAGAATCAAAATAAATAACGAGTGAAACGTACCTCTCCTGAAGTTTTTGTTGAGAACCTTACAATGTCGGAGCTTGCTTTCTGCCGAGCCCAAGGCTTCTTGTGTTCGAAGGACTTCTTCTTACTTTCAGCTGCAGGCTTGGGAAAGTTGAAGGACACGAAATCACCAACACCAATTCGGGATCCTCTGGAAGTCGAGTAACCGGCAACTTCTGTCTCTTCGAGGAGCCACCACCTCTCTGCATCTAAAACAACCGAGTGCTTTTCTGTACAACTGGCTAATGGAGAGGTTAATGGAGCAACCTTAGCTCCAGACGAATAGGCAGCTTTACCATCTTCTGGAGTTTCGACTTTCACAGAACCCGGTTCCATCTTCAGCGAGACATTTGGAGCTTCGACTTTAGCAGAATCCAAACCAGTCTCCATCTTCACTGAGCCATTTGGAGCTTCGACTTTCGCAGAATCGAAACCAGTCTCCATCTTCACCGAGCCATCTACATCACAACGAGCTTCGACCTTCACCGAAAAATCCGAAGCTTCAGCTCTCACGGAATGACAACCAGCGTCCACTGTATCTAGCTTCATCGCGAGCTTTCGGGAATCCAAGCTACAATCTCCGATCGAAAGCCCTGCTAAGGCGCTAGAAACAGACTCGCCATCTCCCCTGGCAGCCTCACCGGAGCTCTCGACCGCCTTGGCATCTGTTTCCTTCACCTCGGCATTCTTTGCTCCTTCAGTCTTTCTCTTTTTGGTCCCTCCTCCAACCTTACCATCGTTGGCTTCACTATCTACTTCGTTGGCTCCATTTTCTACTCCCGAATCATCTAAGTTTCCTGTTCCGCTATCAGTGCTCACCTCGGTACTCATTGTTGTCCTACCAGCCTCAGCTTTTGCGGGAGTTCTTGGCGATCCACTGGAAGGTTTTGCCGCAGAGTTCGTTGTCACGGTAGAGCTCCCTGTTATCGACGATTTCCCAACGCTGGGGCTCCTCGCCTTGGCACTGTTTGTCGAAGAAACCGCACCCTGCTTCTTCCTATTTCTAAAACCCGGAGTCTCAAGCACAATGTGCGCGGCCATTTGGAGATCGTTCCTCGACAAGTGTAGCGCGTGAACGAGATCCATGTCGCACACATCGCTGCCAAGGACATCCCGGAGAGCGCGAAAACTTTCGTTGTCAATGCGACTTCCTGGCGGAGAAGGCCCAGAAATTCCCATTACCTTGTCCAGCTCCAAGAACTCCAAGAATGCCGATCAAGGCTACCCCAGCGCCGTCTCCCGGGCGACCGCAGCGATCGCGCGGGCAATAGATAACCTACAAATCCCCTCCAAGAACCCTAAAATGGAGTAAAGACCACATAGCGCGGGAAATTCCTCGCGGGAAAAAATCTATTCAATGGACGCTAGACAAGAGCCTAGAACATAGGCCGCGCCATTCGCGGGCTCCAGGGACACCGCCTTGTTCCCCGCTCGAGCCCCAATCGATCCACTGCGGTGCGCCACGGACGATCCCAGCAACGACCTCCACGCCACGACATCGATAGGATTTGCGAGCAGCATTTCCTCGGCTAGCTTCAATCCTGCCCCACTCTTCCCGAGCGCATCGATCACGGCACTGTAGTGCTCCACTCGAGCCGCCAGGGCGTAATCGCTGCCCATCGAGCGCAGCCACTGGCAGGTCCTCTCGACGCTTCCGGATCTCGCGCACACACTGAGGATGCTCGTGAAAGATCCCTCATCCACGATGAATCCCTCGGCACTCATCGCCCAGAGGAGCTCCACAGACTCCCCGAATCGCCCATTCGAGGCGAATCCATCAAGCATCGCGTTCCAGGACACGCTGTTCCTCTCGGGCATCCGATCGAAGAGCCCCTTCGCTCGCGAGATCTCGCCATTCTTTGCGAATCCATCCGCGAGGCTCGTCCAGGAGATCACGTCCGGGGCGGGGATGGAATCAAACACATCCTTCGCGACACCCAGTTGCCCATCCCGGGCAAGCGTGGTAACAATCGCGTTCCAAGACGCGACTGGCGGATCGCGGATGGAATGAAAGATCTGCAAGGCGTCGGTGACAAGAGATTTCTCCGCAAACGCGCCCAGCATCGCGGTGCACGACACAGCGTCCAGCTCCGGCATACCATCAAAGATCACTTTAGCGTGCTCGAGTAGCCCCTTATTCCCGTACGCCTGGATCATCACCGTACAGGAAACGATACTCCTCTCGGGCATATTCTCAAACACCCGCGTCGCATCTTCCAGATGCCCGTTATAGGCATATGCGTGTAAAAGCCCGGCCCACGACACAAGGTTCCTGTACGGCATTTGGTCAAATAGGTGCTTTGCTTGCGAGAGATTGTCTTCCCTTACAAATAATATGATCATTGTGTTTCTTGCAAACACGTCTTGCTGAGGCATCTCTTTAAAGCAGAGTTTTGCTTCTTCAAAATGACCTCCACGGGCAAGTGCTGCAAGAAGAGTGTTCCACGAGATTGCATCCCGGTCTGGCATTTCCGCAAAGATGCTCTTCGCAAGCTCAATCTTTCCGATATCCACAAACCCCTTGATAATGATGTTCCACGAGAAGAGATCTCTCTCAGTCATCAAATCAAACACGTTCTTGGCCTGATCCATATACCCGCTTTGGGCATACGCTGAGAGCATCGTATTCCACGAGACCGTATCCCTCTTGGGCATCGTCTCAAACACCGCTTTCGCCGCGTGAATATCTTGATTGGCCACATACGCTCCCAGCAAGATGTTCCACGAGAATTGATTGGGTTTTTCCAAGCCATCGAAGATCCCGGAAGCGCCTCGCAGGTTCCCACAATCTCCATACTTTTGGATGATGAGATTGGCGAGGTAGCGATCGCGGCAGTGCGCACTGCGACTCAGTCTGGCTCTTATCTCGTCAAGATCGCTGGAGTTTCGGCAAGAACGTATGAATCCCGCAAAGGCCTGGATGGAAGAGCAGGAGTCCATAAACTGGAAAGTTCCATAGAAACCAGAAACAACAAAACCACAAACCAAGAAGAACCAGTGGTACTATCTGGACATAGAAAAGAAAGGATTGTTCCTTTGTTCCAGAGAGTTTGAATGTAAGTTGGTCATGGCCGGTTTTTTATAAGATCTTGTTTTGACTTGGAGAGGAATCTTAGAGCAAAGAATTCTTGCATTCTCCACGGGCTATGGCGGAAGGGGCAACGCACCGCATGATCGACACAAATGGCATCAAGATGCATATAGCAGAGATGGGATCAGGTAAGGCAATCACAAAAACGCAGAGAATGAAGGAAAAAAAGATGATTTTGCGACGATGATCGACCAGGAGGGCCGACTGTGGTGCTGCTCCATGGCTTCCCCGAGACGTGGTATACATGGAGGTTCCAACTCAAGGCGCTGGCGGACGCTGGTTTCCACGCCGTTGCTCCAGACTTGCGAGGCTTTGGTCTCACCGAGTGTCCCAGGGATTCATACGGCAACTTCAAGCTCACGCCTCTGGATCTCGTGGGAGATATCGTGGGTCTCATCTATGCTCTCGGAGGAGACCCGGTACGTGATGATTTTCTAGCATCTTAGTTTTCCAAATCCTCCCTCGATCGCAGGTGTTCGTCGTGGGTCATGACATTGGAACATCCACAGGATGGAACTTGTGTCGCATGAGGCCGGATCTCGTGAGAGCTTATGCTTCGCTTGGAGGTCCTTTCGTGCGAGCCGGAGGAGCTCCAACTTTTGGACTTCCCCAGGAAGGAGGATTCTACGTGAATCGCTTTGGTGTACGTCTGTGAATCACTTTTGTTCACAGCTCTAGAAAATTCTTTCCAGGTACCTGGGAGAGCCGAGAAAGACTTCGCTCGATTTGACACGGCCACCGTGCTCAAGAACATCTACACGCTCTTTTGCCGGTCCGAGCTCCAGATCGCCGGGCCCGACGAGGAGATAATGGACTTGGTCACCACCTCGGACCCCATCCCGAGCTGGCTCACCGAAGAGTTCATCAAAGTCCAGTCCGAGCTCTACGACAAGTCCGGCTTCGAAGGCCCGCTGCGCTTCACGTATCGCGACCGCATGAGGTTTGCAACTAGGAAATCTATCCCTTTGCTGGATCGAGTTTGTTGGATTTTTGGCGCAGGAAGTTTGAGCTCATGGCTCCCTGGATCAACATACCAGTGACGAGCCGCTGCCTCTACATCACCGGCAAAGATGACTATGTGCGCAAGTTTCCGGGGCTGGACGAGTACGTGACCGGTGGTGGAATGAAGCGAGACGTCCCCAACCTCGTCGACGTTGCTATTGTTCCCGGTGGCCATTTTGTGGAGGAAGACTCACCTAAGGAAGTGAACTCGTTGCTCATACGCTTCTTCAAAGAGTAAAGCATTCCCATTGCCTGGAAAATGAGAAATACTTATTTTTAAATGAAAAATTCAATAAAAATGTATTATATATATTACTCTTCAGTTTCACTGTCTAGATCTTCTAGCCAAGCCAAGACACGTTCTTTGAGGCACCCAAGCCGCGTTGACCAACTTCTTTAATGAAGCCAACTTGGTAGTCAGGTACGTGAAAGTCACATCCAATCATCCAACTCTTCATACCCTCCACCAAGTTCTTGCAGCCGTGGAGACAGAAACATATGTTCCTAGGAAGCGTGCCCTGCGTTTTGTTCGGCTTGCGGGGTTTGAAACTCCACTGACTTCTTAGCATCAAGATAGATTGGACAACATCTCTGTGTTTGAATCCTTGTTTCTGCATACGAGCTTCCATTCTTACGGCATTCTCGATAGTCTTCAGAAAAACGAAACTTAGAACTAAACCACGAAAAGAGAGAGAGAGACCTCTCATAACTCAGATCTCCAACAAGGAGATCTTTATTTACCCCTCGTTCTGCCGGCTCTACAATGAGAGCATGCTGCTCAGGTCAGTAGCAGCGTGGTATCGTACGAGGCTGAGTCGCAATGTATATCAACTCCTCTTTTATTACTTCCGGCGATCATGCTTTACTCTTTGAAGAAGCGTATGAGCAAGGAGTTCACTTCCTCGGGCGAGTCTTCCTCCACGAAATGGCCGCCAGGAAGAACAGCAACGTCAACGAGGTTGGGCACGTCTCGCTTCATTCCACCGCCGGTCACGTACTCGTCCAGTCCAGGGAATTTGCGCACGTAGTCATCTTTGCCGGTGATGTAGAGGCAGCGGCTCGTTACTGGCATGTTGATCCAGGGAGCCATGAGCTCAAACGCCCTGCACGAAAAATTCGATCAAACTCCATCCAGCAAAGGTATCCTGAAAAACCTCATGCGATCGCAATATGTGAAGCACAGCGGGCACTCGAAGCCGGACTTCTCGTAGAGCTCGGACTGGACTTTGATGAACTCCTCGGTGAGCCAGCTCGGGATGGGGTCCGAGGTGGTGACCAAGTCCATTATCTCCTCGTCTGGCCCGGCGAACCGGCAAAAGAGCATGTAGATGTTCTTGAGCACGGTGGCGGCGTCGAATCGAGCGAAGTCTTTCTCAGCTCGCCCAGGTACCTGGAAAGAATCTGTGAGCTCAAAGTTGGATGGAGCAGTGATTCACGGACTTACACCAAAGCGATTCCCGTAGAATCCTTCTTCCGTGGGACGTTTAAATCCTCCGAAGGGAATTCCAAGCGAAGCATAAGCTCTCACGAGATCCGGCCTCATGCGACACAAGTTCCATCCTGTGGATGTTCCAACGTCATGACCCACGACGAATACCTGCGATCGAGAGAGGATTTAGAAAACTAGGAGGCTAGAAGATCATCACGTACCGGGTCTCCTCCGAGCGCATAGACGAGACCCACGATATCTCCCACGAGATCCAGAGGCGTCAGCTTGAAGTTGCCGTATGAATCCCTGGGACACTTGGTGAGACCAAAGCCTCGCAAGTCTGGAGCAACGGCGTGGAAACCAGCGTCCGCCAGCCCCTTGAGTTGGAACCTCCATGTATACCACGTCTCTGGGAAGCCATGGAGCAGCACCCCTGGTCTATCATCGTCGCAAAATCATCTTTTTTTCCTTCACTCTTCTGCGTTTTTATGATTGCCTTACCTGATCCCATCTCTGCTATATGCATCTTGATGCCATTTGTGTCGATCAAGCGATGCGTTGCCTCTTCCGCCATAGCCTGTGAAGAATTGCAAGAACTCTTTGCTCTAGTTTTATAACCCAACACCTGTGATTTATCACCAAATCTTCTTTCACATATGTATATCATCGTCAGTAGCAAGCCTCGTAACCTTGGTCTATTCTTAATTCCGCGTCAAAACTGGCTCTAATCTCGTCAATATCGTTGGAGTTTCTGCAAGAACGTATGAATCCCGCAACGGAGACCATAAACTGGAAAGTTCTATAGAAACGAAGAAAATTTGATAGCACAGAAAACACAAAACCAAGGGACGAATTTGCGCGCTACTAACTAGGTACAAGGTTATTGGCCGTAGCTAAGATCGAGGAGGCAAAATTATTTCGTAACAAAAAGAGGGACCTTAAGAAGGAAAAAAAAAATCCAAAGCCAGCGAGGAGAGAGGAATAAAGAAAAAAACGGAAAGAACAAATGAAATGAAGGCGAGAACACTTATCATCGATAGAGGGGCGGTAGTAGTAGATCAACACTCACAGCCAGACGATCTTGGCAGTCTATTGTTGTTTGTAATGTCGATCGTGTCCGGAAGATAGCTGCGAGAATTACATCGAAACTTAGCGCTTGAAAGATCACAAACAAGCAAACTTACAAGTCTTCCTCCGGTTCGCTCCTCAAGGCATTTTTGGCGATGCATTGAAAGGCAGCCTCTACGTTGTAGTCTTCCTTGGCAGACGTCTCAAAGTATGGGATGTTTCCCTTGGAAGCACACCAGGCCTTGGCTTTCTTCTCGGAAACCTGGAGACACAAGCGTAAGAGAGAGTGAGAGAGAAGCGAGAGAGATTGAGCGCTAGCACTCACCACTCTACTGTTCCCTCCATCTACGTCGACCTTGTTGCCGAGAACAATGAAAGGGAAGTTCTCTGGATCGGAGGGACTTGCCTGGAGACTGGTTTAGAGACTGATAAAGAGCTTTCAAGCATCTCATTTTACCTGGATGAGGAACTCTTCTCGCCAGTTGTCCAAGTTGTCGAACGATTTCATCACATTCACGTCGTATACCAACACGCAGCAATCAGCACCTCGATAGAATGCCACACCGAGGCTTTGGAATCGCTCTTGACCGGCTGTGTCCCATATCTGGAAAACCAAAATCCCAATTCGTAAGAAGAAAGAAATTTTTTTGGAGCAAAGATCACGACCCACCTGCATCGTCACTAGCCTGTCCTCCACTTGAACCTCCTTGGTGAGAAAATCGGCTCCAATAGTAGCCTTGTACTGGTTGCTAAACTTCTTATTCACATATCTAAGAGTAGCGTCAAGGCATCAAACAAGAGAGAAACAAAGAGATTTCGCAGCTCGATCACAGCGAGAAAACAACCAATAGGATACTGATTCATTAGCGATGTCTTCCCGACTCTGCGCAAGAATCACACAGATTGAGCTCGATTACTCACTCATCCCTTAGAAATCGATTATAGACCCATACCCGCTGTCGCCGAGAATGATCGCCTTGAGGAGAGTTCGCTTCCTGGACGCCATGCTGAGCTCGCGCTAGAAATCCCGGCACAGATCAGGCGTTGCGCATCACCAGTGGAACTCTCTCCACAAAGAATCCAGCAAACCCTACGACAGCGATGAACCCCGTGTTGCCCTAATATTAAGGGTAGTGTATCTTTTCTTTTTTGCCTGTGACGTGTCGACAGACGTGGCAATTCCTCTTTTTCTCTCACCCGCGCGAATCTCCGCCGTTGTTTTTTCAACGGCTGCAGATTGCTCACTCACTGAAGCTTTTGACGCTTTTTGTTTTTGTTGTGGCCTTCTTGTTTCTCCGGAAAGCTCGACAGCTTCTTTCTTATCTCGCTGAGCTTCGCTCCAGCATCTTTGAAAAGAGCATTTGTGCTCAGTGCTAGCAAGTCCTGGATGATCAAAGAAAAAAGAAGGTCAAAATCTCGTTCCTCGTCAAGAGTTATCTGGTACCTGTACGTAGCTCATTGCGGCAATGTTGCGTCCAAGGACGTTTTTAAAGCTCTGAAAATCCACAGGCCAGAAAACATGAGGGAAAGATAGGAAGAAAAGTTTACCCGCACGCTGCCGTGAATTTCTTGAACACTGGTTACAATTGCACGGGCTGATGGTGTTGCAATGAGTTGTTCATGGTGGATGCGTAGTAGCATCGTCGCTACTCTTCCTACAATTTCCACCTTTCAACATAAAAAACACACGAGTCAGTGAAAGCAAGATCCAAACACGAAAGAAGCTTGTACCTGACTACCATCGGGTATCCACTGCTTGACGTATTCCAGCAGCTTCAACGCATCCGAAAATGGGAGCATCTATAGAAGAAAAGTTAAGAACTTGTAGCAAAAACAAACGAGAGTTCATACCAGGAAGGCTTGCTCGAGATCACTAGGCCGGACCGAAGTAACAGCACGAAGGACGTAGGCAGCGGGTGAGAGACCGAGCATCATAACGTTGGGTTGGAACTTCGTTTTTTCTCCAGCCTCCTGCAAATACATGCATGAAATGGTGATCATCTTTTTGGAGTTACACCAACCTTGTGCTCCAAAATCTTTTTCCTTTCTTCCTCGGCCAAGTCCAAGGCGTCGATGATAGAGTCCGCAGCAGACACGGTATCCTGCGTCTTTCGTCCGGCCAAACCAGAAGCTCCTTCTTCCGGAGCTTCTTGCCTAGGCGCTCTCGAATCGTCTAGCTCGGAATCAAACCGTGCCTCCAGTTGCTTTTCTCTTTCTTCCTGTGAAGTACTCACTTAGCAAGCCACCACCAGATTTAAAACGCTACCTCTATGAAGAAAGGTTCTTCTGTCCGCTCCCACCGGCGTATCGATCTGTCATGCGATCCGGTGATAATAAAATCTCCGTAGAAACTCACTGCAAGGCACCAGATCTCGGCGTGGTGTCCCTCCAGTCTTAACAGGTGCTGGAACTTGTCCGCATCCCAGTAGTTGACAACTCGGTCTTTACCAACGCTGAAAATGTAATGGGTGTTTGGAACAAACTTCAGTGCCATAACACTGTCGTGATGAGCGAAGAGAGACTTGTGGCAGTCTCCAAAGTCCATTCCCCAGATCTTCATATTCTTATCCGCAGAACCGGAGGCAAGTAGAGCTCCATCGCTCGAAATATCGATGCAAAGGACGGGAAGCTTGTGCCCGTAGAGCGAGAGATAAAACTTCAAGCTATCTGTAAAAAAGATCTGCTTTGCAACATGAATCGTCAGCGTCACAGCCAAAACAAAGTCACTCACTTTCACAGTGGAGTCGAGAAGCGCAACAGCCAGATACTTTCCATCCGGACTTACACGAACAGCAAGAACATCCTCGGCCATTCTTAGAGTACGCACATTCTCAATAGTAAGCTGCTTGAATGCCTGGAACTTGTCCACGTCAAAATCCACACACGAAGATTAAATACAAGAGTTACCTTGTCGTCCGCTTGAACAAGATCAAACCTCCAAAACTTCACGTCATTATCTGCGCTCCCGGTGACAAAGCCTTCACCATTTGGTAGAGCTGACACGGACCACACCGCTCCAGAGTGGGCTTCCACAGCTCTCACTCTCTCCCCTGATCGAACGTCGAAAATCTCCAAAGCTCCCGTCTTGGTCCCAACGATGGCGTGATGGTTGCCAGGACCAAACAAGCCACACAGACCGTAGCCAGCCTCCATTGTCCGCAAGCAAGAACCTGTCGTTGGATTCCAGATCTTCACTGCATTGTGGCTGGTCGTCAGGAGCAGCGTGCCATCCATTGTGAGCACCGCCGAGCGGACGTCCGACCTGTGACCAGGGAGATCGATGGAGTGGACTTTGGCCGACGATTCTGCTTGCACTTCGTGGACTTCCAAGCTGTTGTTGTGCAGTGAAACCGCCAGCGTGCACATCACTTCTTTCCTCGAGTGTAGAGGAGAGATAGCAAACGATCTCGCCTTGTGTTTCAGTCGAACGATTTGTAGAAGCCGGATATAGTCCGATGCCTGGAACTCGTTACCATCTTCCGGCTCTGTCACTGCTACGTTTTCCGGTTTCTCAGTCTTGTCAGCCTTCTCTCTCTTTCTCCGTTTCCTCCTCTTGGCCTTCTTTAACGCTTCCTTGTCGTCATGCAAGGAGTAAACCTCCAAAGACTTCCCGGCACACTGGCAACCGAGAAGCGTTCCCAGCTCGTTGAATCTCAAAGTGACTACTCGATCGTGGCTTTGTTTCTTCACGTCTCCCAGAAGCTGGAGCACCTCCCACTTTCCCGGATCGCTGGAAGGCTCGCTTGATACTTGGAAGAGCCTGAGTTCCATGTCCGCACCACCAGTGACGACGTAGCGCTCCAGAGGATCCACATCGAGTGACCAGACTTCACTGCGGTGGCTCACGATCGTCTGGACGCAAGCTTGCGTTTGTATGTCCCACACACGAACGAAAGTATCCTTGGACGAGGTGAGAAGCTTGTTCCCATTCTCAATGAAAACAACATCAGTCACCTGGAAGAAAATCACGTCTAAGGAACAGAAAGAATGAATGAATGAAACTACGAGTGACTTACCTGGTCTCTGTGACCTTGAAGACGAAACAACCCAGTCTCGCCTACCGTATCCCACACAATAACGTCAGTGTCTTTGCTTCCAGTGGCAAGCAAGGAGCCATTTTTATTGTATCTCAAGGCAGTCACTGCTCCTCGGTGGCTGTTCATGGTTGATTCACACGCTCCCTTGACGATGTCCCAGATTCTAAGTGACCCATCGGAGTAGCCACTCGCAACCTCGAGTAGACGAAAAAAATCATCAAGCGAAGAGAAATGGAAGACAAGAATGTGGGAGCTTACCAGTGAGGAAGAGGCAGGCGTACATGCGATAGCAGTGACGGCGGGCCTGGAGCCTGATTCGGGGAGAGAGGGCGCGAGAGAATGCACGCAGAGTCCCTGCTTGACGTTCCAGACGAGGAGCTTGTCGAGAGCGCCGGCGATGAGGAGCTTCCCTGTGCTATCGTAGCACAGATTCGATTCCGCCGACACAACCACACCGAAAGAATTGCATTCCTCGTAGCGGAGGTAGGACTTCACCATGACTAAAAAAACCCTAAACCCTAACCTACTTTCTTAAGTTAAGAAATTGTAAAATATTTTAAATTTTTAAACATTACTACTTAAAAAAATTATATTGCAACTAAAATTTAAAATCAGGTTGGATTCACATTAAATTTAATAATTCATTAATAAAAATGATAATATCAAGACTTATGAATATAGTTACCATGTATATTATTTGTTATATGTCATCCATATAAACACTTATTATTTTTATGACATTTGTGAAGTCAAAATATTTGTATTATTTTTCTTAATTATATATTTTTTAATATAATTTTTCATTATATTTATATATATAGTTAAAATTAATTATATGAATGGCAATTCAAGTTACTCCAAAAGAGCTAATAATTTTTTAACATTCATAATATAGTGTGAGTTCTGCTTTTTTTAGTTTTTATATACAAAATTTTATTTATTTTTAAATCAGTATGCTAAAAGTGAATTATGAAAAAATTAAATTTCCGGGAGAAAAAGAATAAATAAAATTCTAAAATTCAAACTTATGGATATTTAATTTAAAAGATATAATTTTAGTTAGAAACCACTGTACAGAAAATTATGTTTAGAATAAATAATTATAAGTAAGAAAAGTAAAATGAATTTTTTTTGACATTTTAAAATAGTGATAAAAATTATAGGTATAATAACCTTTATTGGAATCAATAAATGAAAACAACAAAAAACATACATATTTTAAAATCTATAAATGACTACCACAAATAATTAAAATTTGACACCAAAACCCAGCTAACTTCACCGAAGTTTGCTGTTCCACAAAAGAAAACATCAACTACCTTCACCAATCACTTACAGAACACGCAACCATGCCTCCTCCAGCAAATGCCATGACCAACATTAGCAAAACTTTCACCCCTTCAACAAAATTCCAAGTAGAAGATTTGGGCCATTCAACCCCAACGGATACATTAATTTCAATACCACATCTAGGCCATTCATCCAACATCAATCCGAAAAGCTCATCTCCAACCACCTCAAAGAATCCGAACCGACCACACCACCCACATCTGACAAAGCAAATTAAGCCTCCAGCAACTTCAAATCCTAGGACCAAGAACACAGCAAACCCTAGTGAGGAACACAAGGATCACGGAGTAGGAGCAGGAGTAGTAGCCATGCCTCAGCCATAGAGTCAGGTATGCCATGGTTATGACGAGATCAGGAAGGAGTACGAGGATAAACTCTGCGACCTGAGCTACTGCACCCATAAATTGTTCGAAGCCCTCAATCAACGCATGCACCGTGAGCAAGCGAACCACTTCCCAACACCAACTGACATCTCACAGCACCTTCTCAAGCAAGACTTCATATACACCTAGGGAGCAATCAAGAAGGAGTTCTACAAGCCTTAAACCACTAGCTTGACACTCAGCTCGAGAAGATGAAGCAAATCTGTACCGACCTCTAGGACATCAGGAAGATCATCTTCAAGTAGCCATCAACCCCATCAGCAGCTCACAAATTCACCTACAAATTCAAGTACAAAGAGCTTAACACTTGCTATCGGAAGCTCGAGGATGATCATACCACCCTCCTGGCCAAGGTAGCCGAGCTCCAGGAAGATTGGGATAGATCCACCAGATAGTGTCCCCAACCATGAGCTTACACTCTTGCAGTAGAAGCATCACCTTTATCGATTTGAGCAACAATAGCAACAAGCGATGAAGACTGACTACATTCGCACCAAGGACGGTGTCTAGTTTTGTTAGGGGAGCAGAGTGTATCAACCAAAAACCCAGGCTTAGGGGACTCCAACCTTGAAGCCAAAGCTGCATCAGAGCCATAGATTTCATCATGCACAGCATATACCATTCATTAGCATATAGAACTACCAGCCTTTCAAGGGAAAAATCCGAGTTGTGGATCCCCATCTCCATTCATCATTTTCATATTAATATATAGTATTCATTCACTCATCTTCCTTTCTCAGCCCCTAGAGATCAAGCCCTTTTCCCCTTCTGTTTTCTCATTAGTAGTAGATATCCAGCGAAGAGGAGTATCCACACCTCTTCAATAATATAAATTTTTATCAAGAAATTGTGATATATATATAGAGCAAGTTAATTATATTATTTCCAAATAAGATTTACATAACCATACATTAGGGTTAAAGTTTGTGCAAATTTTAGGGTTTAAATGATTATGGCACCTTTCACAAAATTTATGCACAGTTTATATAGTTAATGATATCTTAAATTGAATATTTTATTTAAAATATTTATATTTTAATTATATTTATATTTTGTTTATAATTGTATTATGATTTCAAGGGTTTTAGACCAGTTTGTGGGTATCAATTTAACAATGATAATTTTCACCCAAATTAAATTTTCAAATTAGCTTAAGGTTGGACTAAATTAGTTTTCAACAAATCATTCTTCTTCCTTTCTTTTTTCTTTCTTTAGTAGTTTTTATTGTCTCTTTTTCTTTTAACAATGTACTTTAACAATTAAAACACTCTTTGATCTATAACTTTCCTAAATCCTTTTTCACCTCTAATCAAATCTTGATGCTTTATACAAGTTATATCATGTGTTAGAGCAATCTAATACAATTATCCATTCACAACTTCAATAAATTCTTCAACATTAACAACATTTTCCTAATTTTGAGCCAAAAATTAGTATAGCAACAAAGTTTAATGGGATGTAATCCAAGTTCTATAACTTCCTCAACCAAATCAAGTTTTTAGTTACTATACAACTTAGACAATAGTCCATTTTAACTTTTTATATGAGACTTGGCTGATATTTCACTTCAACTTTTTATTATGAGACCCTTTCCTAGTTTTCGGCTCTTTTTGAAAAGAGTGATTATGTTCTTCAAGATTTTGATTTCTTTGATCAACACTTCTCTAGTATATTTAACAATACTGATTAAAACTGAAGTACCATTAGCAGGTTATAATAATTGTGCAAAAGCTCCAAATCTGCATTTATTTATGCATTGGAATTCCAGATGGTCATCACTAATATTTCATGGAATAATATAGCTCTCAAGAAACAATTATACCTTGACCTTTGTGAGGTTGTTACAGATCTAGTGTTTTCTGCCTTTGTGAAGTTGTTAAAGATCTTATGCTTTCTCATCTAAATACAATATTTCTACTGTTTACAATTAATCATTATGTTTACTATAATAATCAATATTATTAAAACATTGTCACAAATATTTTTTGTTTGCTTAAGCAAACCTGTAAGAGGACTGAGATGGTAGTGAATATACCTCAAATATGCTTGAATATTCTAGGATATTTTACCATCTAACTCATTTAGATTAATCTTGTATTTATAATTTATAAACTTTCTTAAACCCTTTCTAGTATATTCTGTTTTATTCTACCATGTGCTATAAGATTAATCTTGTGTTTATAAATTACAAAAATGCTTATAATTATAAACTTTTCTTGATCAATTAGATTAATAAGTAGGAATAACACCACTATTAAACAAACCAAATGTTACTACATAAAACATGTAGCAAATTATTTCCTCATCCAATGGTCTTAGTCTTTGACCAACCAACACATGACCAAAATGCAATTTCAATGGAGATTAGAGCTACATGTTAACAATGTCGTTCCAATGTTAAATGATGATGCCAAATAAAAAATCATGCAAACCACTTCCATGAACAATATCCTTTTACTCTTACGCTTGTGTGGTTGATGTAATATATATGGTTTTAGAAAATAAAAATGTCCAATCTAATTTAATTTTTTTTTACTTAAAAACTCATTTCCTTTATTTATTTTAGCTCCATTCTTTCTTCATGGCTCTTCAAAACATTTTTACATCACTACTCACTTCTAGTCCATTAAATCTAACATTTCCTTTGAGTTTTAGGCAACAACCAATCTTCTCTTTTAGATTTTTTTTTTCAATTCATTAAGGGTTTTGAGATATTTAAAGTTATATGTCCTTGGTTTGAGTAATACTAGCTTGTGTGATCTCCAAACTCAAAAGCTTTACATATGGATTATTTTCTAGAGCCCTTATAAAAGCAAGTTTTTGAGATTTTATATTTAAAATGTTTAACACAAATCCATCTTTTATTCTCTACTGTTTCAGTATTTTATTAGTAGTTTTAATGTCTTCCCAAAAAAGAGCTTTCTCTTGACAATAAGCTCCTGATAAAAATATTTGAATGACTTCCTTAAAAACAAAATGCTATCTTCTTTATATAATATAAAATTTTCTAAATTTTATAGTATAACTGACAAAGACATTTTATTGATGACTTTATAGATATATTTTGTTTTCTCTTCCATTTTAAAAGTGATATTTCTCAAAACTTTAACTTTAAAACTATTAACTTATGCTTTTAAAAAGATCATCTTTATTATATTAATGTCAAGTGCCTTTATATTACATTTTATTTATATTAATATTAATGAATAATTTTAATAAAATAATAATTTTCATTATTCAACTGGAATTAGTCCATGGAGTAATAGATATAGATTGGGGAAGAAATAATACACTTACTGAGAATGATATAAATATTATTTTTGATGAATATAAAAAACTTTTATCTAAAATACCTGAATGGAAACCTTATTCAAATTTTGTTGATTCAAATTTAATAGATATTAATGGAGGAGGTGTTGTGATAAGAATACAACGTTTAGTTGGAAATCCTCCAATTTGTTCTAGTGGAGGTACAAAAGAGAAACCTATATTTGGAGGGTCATTACGAAGGTCATTATATGATATTTTAACAAAAGTAAAAAATGTTATATTTAATGCTAAGTCTGATGAATGTAAAATTATATCTAATAAGTATTCTATTCGGTATGCATTGGTGAACCAATGGAAACCTTTTAGTGTTTATACAAATATAAATATAAATTATAGTCATTATGAAAATTGTCAAATTACTCAAACCACATTAAGTGCAGGATTTTCGGATCATTTATTATTTAAAGGTCAATTTTTAACTTCATCAAATGGTAAAAATATTTTATATCTAAAATCGAATTGTAAATTAGCTTTATTCTCTGGAAAGAATGTTTTATGGGAATCTCCTAACAAAGTATACAATAATAACTATTGCTTTCTTAATCTTCAAAATGATGGTAATTTAGTGTTATATACAGAAACCAAAAAAGCATTATGGTCATCTAATAAATATTGTAATGAACCATCTAATTGTGTTGTATTTACATACTTTACTATTCAAAATGATTGTAATTTAGTAATTTACCATGCATTAGCTCAAACTAGTATTTGGTGGGCGTTAAATATACACTCATATCTAGGTTGTATTCAATAAAGTAACCATCTAATTGTTTAAATAATATATAGGGCTAATAATAAAACTGATATTTTTAGTCATTTATTAATCGTAGCTTTTAATTTGAAATCTTTGTTTTTTTTAAGAGTGCACATGACAACGTATAATTTAATAAAGGATTTTTTTAGTGATCCGTTTTAAACCTTATGTTTTCATACATTCGTTTTTAAATACTTTATATAATTGATTACTGTATATAGCTCATTTAAAATCTACTTGACATTCTATTATGTTCATTATTATTATAAAGATTGAGATCACTCTTAATGAGCCCTACTCATAAAGAAAAAGTGAAACTCTTTAGAAATTTTGCCTATAGATGAAAATAATATTACCCACTAAATGCAATCAGCAAAGGTCATGTAAACTAAGAATCTCATGCTAATAAATGGTAAGAGAGACCATAGAGGTGGAATTATTGAACACAGAAGCTATATGTTTGGTAAATCTTTGTTTTACACTTAGTAATAGCTTCACAACTTTAACATTGTCACAGCTTCAGTGTTTCTTGAGGTGCCATAGACTCTTTTAATCAGCATTGCTGCTCACCATTGCAGGCAATGATCCCGAAGCACAAAAAAATTATGGCTCTGAGGAAATGCAATTTAGGCAAGAACAAACATATAAATACCAATATTAATTATGATATAATTTCAAAATTATACAAATATATAAATACTACTCTATAATAGACTTATAAATAAATATTAATCCTATATTAGTAATACTCTTCTAATACCATGCTATAGAAAATTTGGTTTTGATGACCACAAAGCAAATCTAAATCCTTAAACACAAGTGCTAAAGACAAAAGAGTGGAACAAAGGCTTTAGGCATTAGATGAAAAGATGGAGCCACACTCCTAGTGTATAAATTGAGGAATAAAGGCATAGGAACATATAGAAACCCTATAGCAATCCCAAAACATTCTAGATTCTAACACTGAAATTAGTGTGCAAAATAAAGTTAAATAGAGTTTGGTGTAATTTCAAGATATATACTAATGGCCTAATGCATGTATATAAATACGCCACCAAGTTAGAGCAAAATAATGAGCAACATTAAATAAATCATTAGTAGCAAAACAACTGATAATTACTTTTCAATTTTCTTTCATAAGACTCAAATATTAAACTCATATGATGAAATTATAGACTGTATGACTACTTGAATATGACTGAACAGTAATATGCTGAAATTTAATGTCAAAGAAAAATGATATAGATATCTATTAATTCAAGTACTATACTATAGAAGCATACTACTAATAATAAATATTGTCAAAATAAAAATATTGTGAGGTCCAAATGTATAGCTACAATGTTATATACTAATATTAGCATAGTGGGATTTTGATAGTTATCAGATTGATTTCAATTCACCACTCACTCTTATTTATAAATTTAATATATTTTGAGCTAATTAATATGCACATTTCTTTATTCCATTTCCATATTTAATATACTCACAATATGTTATTAAAATAATATTTATATTAATTGTATTAAACAGCAATCATTTAAATTACATTATAATTATTATATTTTTGACAATATAAAGATACCCTCTAGACATTGACTTCTTTTACATGAACTGCGTCGCTAAACACCATAAGTGAAACACACCACACTACCTCGTTTGAAACTTGCCGAATCTCATACTATACTTGCTTGGTAGGACTCTCGTCAAGGCAACGTCAAAATGCGAGGCGCCCACTGCTACGGAGTCCAAATCTTCCTGAAACGTTGGGTTACACGAAATCTTACAATCAAGACTGCTTCAGGGCATACTAACCTCCAAAGCAGCCAGTGCAGCTTCTCGACAAACAGCAGCAATATCCGCTCCAGTGTAACTTTCCGTGTAAGAAGCCAAGACATCAACTGAGACATCGGCCTTGCACGGGGTGTTCTTCATGTGAATCTCAAATATTTGCTGCCTGGCTGCTCTATCTGGAGGACCAACGTAAATAAGCCGATCAAATCTTCCTGCAGAGGACAACTAGGAAAAATGAGAAAGAAAGAAACAATTTAGTACCAGGACGAAGAAGCGCGGGATCAAGCTTATCTGGCCTGTTGGTGGCAGCAATCACTGAGACTCCATTCCGCAGAGACACTCCTGCATATAACGCTCAAAGTCAGATGAGAAAAGATGGCAGCATGCAACAGCAGCAACCGATTTACCATCCATCTCGATCAATAACTGGCTCATGACACGGTCTTCGACAGATATGCCATCAGTTCTGCCACCTCCGGAGCTTCTGGTGATAGCCAGACCGTCAATCTCGTCGAAGAAAACAACCGACGGTGCAGCAGCCTTGGCCCGGGCAAACAGTGCTCGCACAGCTTTTTCGGACTCTCCAACCCATTTGCTGAAGAGTTCGGGCCCTTTTACAGCAATAAAATTTAGTCCGGTCTCTGCTGCCACTGCACGAGCCATCATTGTCTTGCTACACCCTGGAGGCCCGTAGAGCAGAACTCCTCTTGGCGGTGTGGTTCCTATCCGCGCGAAAGAGTCTTGGTGCTTGTGAGGCCATTCCACAATTTCCTTAAGCTGTTGCTTTACGGCACTTTGTCCACCGATGTCACTCCAGCGAACTTTAGGGACCTCAAGGATGACCTGTCAACAAAGCTGAAATGAGCCTGAAAGTTGATCAAAACAAGCATATAAATACTTCTCTCATTGCACTTGGTCTGATCTTTTCGCTGGCCAGCTCGAAGTCCTCTCGTCCAACGCTGAGTGAAGATGCAGACTCAGTTTTCGAATGGACATGACGACGCAATGCACCAAGTGCTGCCTCGTTGCAAAGTGCACTTAAATCAGCACCAACAAAACCGTGTGTTGCACTGGCAAGGGCCTGCACATCTTCACTGCTTAGCGTGTGTTTGAGTCTCGAAAGATGGACTTGTAAGATTTCAAGTCGGCCTTTAGGCGTTGGTACACCTGCTTAATCCCGGTTAGAGGAGCAAATAAATTTTCATTTCAATATTACCGATTTCGATTTCGTAATCAAATCTCCCATGACGCCTCAAAGCCGGATCTATACTCTCTGGACGGTTTGTTGCGGCAATAACAAGAACACCGTTCTGGTGCACGCCATCCATGGACGTGAGAAGAGTGGCCATCAAGCGTTGTCCAAGTCCTTCACTGCCTTCTCTACGTTGTGGCGTGATTGCATCCAGTTCGTCTATAAAAACCTTTAGAAAGCTACGTTAATGGAAAACATAAGAAGCCAGTAAGGAATCTTACCACCGAAGGTGCTTCCCGGGCAGCTAAATCAAAGATGGCTTTCATTGCCGCCTCGCTTTCGCCGTGGTACTCAGTCACTATTTCAGGGCCATTGATTACGAGCATTTTTACGCCTGCTTCCTTTGCAACAGCTTGCGCGAGGGAAGTCTTTCCAGTTCCTGGAGGTCCATACAAAAGTACTCCTTTCGTTCTCTTTAAACAGTACCTGGAAAATTTTCAGTACCACTTCAAAACAATGTGAAGCAGCAACACATACCTCGCCAACGTTTCTGGCTTGAGCAAAGAATACTGCACAATTTCCTTGAGAGTTTCAATCTCCTCCGATAATCCACCAAGCGCAGAATAGGATGACGTAGTTTCCGTGAAAAGCCGAGTTCTGGTTTCCACCGTATCAGACTCTGTCAAAACGCTTTCTTCATCCAACTGAATGCTTACAGCCGTCTTGTGATTCGTAAAGTAAAGAATCCCGCCTGGGTTGTTCGCTTGCAGTGACAAGCCTTGGAGCGTCTCGCTCAAATCTAGCTCTTGAGAAGTCAAGCTCTCTGCCGCCTTTACGTGAAAGACACAGTCACTCCCACAAACCGGCACAGTAACCATATTTCCCACAAGTAGAAGCCTCCCGGATAGCCAACGAGCTGCCAGCTTTTCAATAACTTCCTTCATCTTCGATGATCCACCTGTCAAGTAACTCCTTGCTGCCGCACTGCTTATCTCTCTGATCCCGGTTGTAGACTTCGCAGGAGGCGGAGTCTTCAAAGGAGATCCCTTGAACGGAGAAACTTTGAATGGAGAACTGGGAGCCGCTAACTCCTTCTCCAACTCCGAGTGTTCTAATGCAAAGCTAAAAGATCCTTGGCATATTTGAAGAGAGAGATGCTTACACTCTTGGATAGCTGCAACGCATTCTCCTTCACCAGAGCGTGGCAAATGCAAAAGGTTGGCGATGTCACGGGAGCGGCATGTAGCTCGTAGAGAACTGATCAAGAGAACTGAGCCGAGAGCCGGGCAGCCAAGCGTTTGAGAAAGATGCGATGAAAGACGAACGTTGTTCTTGACAAGCTGGAAAGAAGAAGACCAGAGACTTAGAAGGCTATATGGTAAGAAGATCACGTAACTTTACCGTTTTGGAAGGCCATACAGCTCCAACCGCGAACACTCCTCCGACTTGCTCTTGCGACGCACAGCTCGCATTGCAAAGTAATTCCAACGAATGTGGCTCTCCAGAATCCGCCGATCGAGGCGACACCGCGACCTGTTCACATTCGCAATGAGATTGCGGGAACGCAAAAGTATTATAATTCTCACCGAGACGAGCTGCGACACCGAGATCGAAGCCTCGAGCATCGCCGCATCGGACATCCACATAATGGCGGACGATCCACTCGCAAATGCGGCCGAAACGACGCCTCTGTACGCATTGCTTGCAAGAAGATCAAACCTGTCACCGGAAACTGTAGATCGAGCCGATTCCTCCGCTTGATAGCCACCAGGCGAGGCAGGAACTGGCGGCGAAGACGCGATTGACGAGCGCTTCCTGGCCATGGCGCGCTAGAACCCTAAAATCCTAAAACCTAAAACCCTTGCCACGTCGGAAAGGGTAAAAGAAATGTGGCCATATGGCGTCATGTGATTCAGCCGGCCCAAGGCGCCGAATGACGTGGCATCGGCGCGCGCGGAACTAGGTCAAAAAAATTCCTGGAAATCGGGAAGAACACGAGATAGAAGCTGGGGGAGCGTTTCCCTGTGGAACTAGATAGGGAATGGAACGGCAGGGACAGGATCACCGGCATTTCATCGAGCTTTTACTGCTGATCTTCATCATACCCTGGACGGCCACGAATTTCTGGGAGTAGATCCTAAGGAGAGAATAGAGAAAGAGAGGAAGGTTTCTAGGATTGTAGCATGGCTTCGGATGACATTGCTGGATCGCTCTTCGCGTTTGAGTATGCCGATATCAAGCTCAATGGAAAGCCCGGATTGAAGAAGACGAAGTATTCACTCACGCCATTCGATCGAACCCTTCCTGTGCCGGTGAGTGGAAAATCTCTCAATTGATCCTTCTTCTTCTTTTCTTCTTACGATTTTCGTTCCAAATTAGTATCATAGAAGGGCTGGGCGTCACGAACCAATTCTTCTAACAGAGAAGGAACTCCCATACTGGGCAGCTACCGGGGAGTACAGGTAAAACAAAGCTTCCATACAAACTTAGAAGGAATCTCTGGAACTCTTTGTTGCTCACAGGCATCGCATTCCAAGGAAGTATCCTTGTGACTTTACGAGAAAAGGAGATGGCGAAAAGCTTCGAAGAGGGGAGCTCACGAAGCCTGTCCCGAAAGCCGAGCCACCCTGTGCGATGGCTTTCAGGAAACGGGATAATCCACCAAACAGTCTCGTGAGTTTTGCCTTGTTCTTCTTCTTGCGGGCTCAAACTTTGCCTCTTCTCGACAGTTTAGAAAACTCTACGAGCGAGGAGATTTGCCGATCCAAGTGGATCACAGCACTGCAAAGATTGCGCTCTTGTGGAAAACGGATGTAAAAAAGCTTGACTATCACCACTACCTTCCCATCTTTTTCGAAGGAATTCGGGAGAAGGAAGACCCATACCGGTTCATTGCCGTCAAGGGGTCCGAAGATCTTCTCAAGGTTCTTAGATGTTTGCTTCATGGCTTTTCTAATCTAACCACCATCGCTTGAACAGACCGGACAAGGTAAAATCCTCGCGTGTGTTCCGCAGCTCATAATTCCGATCAAAACAGCTCTCAACACCAGAGATCCGGGAGTTATCACCATAGCTCTCCAGGTATCGTCATGTTCTTGTGATCTTTCTCTTTCGCAGCTAATTCCTTGTTTGTTTGCTTGCAGTTGCTATGCAAACTCGTCGTATCCGAGGAATTGATCGGCCAGTCCCTCGTCCCATACTACCGCCAGCTCCTCCCGATCCTCAACATCTTCAAAAACAACGTGAGAAACTTGGGAGGCCACATCGACTACGGCCAGCAAAAGAAGAACTGCATGGGCGAACTGGTGGAGAAAACTCTGGAGCTCTTCGAGACGCACGGCGGCGAGGACGCCTTCATCAACATCAAGTACATGGTCCCCACATATGAATCCTGCGTCATGGGATAGAAGATCTCGTTCCCAGAGCTCTCTAAGTAGTAGTCAAGGAGTGATAAAGGTTCCTCCATTTTTGTATCTCTTCTATTCCATTTTTTTCTATGTAGAGCATTTCGTTGTTATTGTAACTTCCATTACAAATCCATAGCTAGCTATGGACTTGGACTTGTCATGGAAGTGTCCAGAAACAAGCACTCACTGGAAAACTACAAGCAGCCGAGTGAAAAGTCCACTCCTTGCTGCTGATACTATAGCTCACCAGGTTTTCTACCAGCCCTCCTCGTCAACCAGCACCGCCCACAAAGTGTCGCCACCATCGCAGTGAAACCCGTTCTTCCGTAGTCACCACTTGGCATTTGTTACTCTCGGCCACAAAGCGCCATACTCCCACAGTGTACGTCTGCGGCCGCCACTGAACAGCCAAAGTAGTCCAGGCATTCCACGTCCATAGTTGACCACCGCACTGGATCATCCCTCCCAGTCCCACAAAGCTGGGAATGTCACCTGGTCGGGCCACGGTCGTCTGGTCGCTTAAAGAGTACGACACAATCGAAATGTCAACGTTCTCGTTGTGGTAGAGCGTGTCGACAAAGTGAACTACGGGAGAACCCTTGTAATTGGCGACGGGTTCCCACGTCAACCACTGACCTGCCTCGGTCTTGTCTTCGTAGACCACAACTTCGCCGGCGCCGCTGACGCTGATGATCTGGTCTTGACGTGGCAAGGGTCCACCTATATGGAAACACTACGTCATCCCACTTACGGTCAAACCAACAGCCTGCCCGGGCAGTCGGTCGTCGCGCACACGAGCTTTCCGCCGGCTGCCCCAACCAAGCCGGAGGATCTAGGCAGAGAGCAAGATTCCGGCAGCCATGCCCAGCTCCCGTCCCGCGTGTCATACGCGATGAGCTGGCCTGGCAGGGACACGGGGGCAGTCGACGGACAGCGTGGCATTCCACGCCCTGGAACGAGAGGGGGAGCCTCTCGAGCACCAACTCCTGGATGAGCCATAGATCGTGCTCATGGTCGAGATAATCTTGGTGCTGGATCATTAACCGCTGCTGAGACTTGTAATGGCCCAAGCGGCCCAGCGACGTTGGAAGATTCAGGAGCTTTGAGCGCCACCAGAGGGCTGGCGGCAATGGATCATTGACGGGTGACAGCTCACAAGTTTGAGGGTTGGAGGGAAAACAAGCGACGGGTATATAAAAAGGTTTTTCTCGCTGCAGCGAGTGACATCCTTCTACAGGAAAGCCGAGACGAGATATGCTGGAAATCCTCGATCGGGAGCAAGAAATTCCTCACCTACACGGTCGCATTGCCTCATTGATCGATTAGGATTTTCAGAATTCTGACGAAGCAAGATCCTTCTAGTATATACAAAAGACTTTCATGTAAGCAGCCAAATCCCGAGTCTGTCCTCCGGTATGGCAAGGAGGCTAAATCCCCTGGTATGGCAAGGAGACCGAGCAGCTAAATCCCGAGTGAAACAAATAAGGAGTACTTGTTTCACTTCCTTCAGTCCTAGGCTTTCACTCTTCATCCAAGAGTCGGGAGAGATCACTCATCAGCCTGGACAGGTGTAAAATGAATTTTTCAGGCGAAGTTTCGTAGCTGAATGTCATATCATATAGATCACACGGCGACTTGGCAGCTCTCGACTCGAGCTTCTTAGATTTGTAGTAGGGAGAAGAAGTTCAAGCGTCGCTACGAGACAGCTAAGTTACTATCAAATCACAGCGCTCATTCTATGTAAACAAAGGAACACCAAGTCGATTTGTCAGAAGCTGCTTTCATCCGAGCTTGCTCAGATCGCAGGGCCAGTAGAGGGAACCGTTCATATTGGAGACCCACAGGCATGCGCCGGCTTGCTTCTCGTCCACAATCAGCTCCAGTATCGCTGGGAACATGGCAAAGAGAACGAAAAACGTGACAAACATTGAAAGGAAAGGTAAGTTACCTTGGATTATCTTTTCCATTGGTATGAATCCACCAGTCGCAGCGATCATCTCCTTGGGGACAATGTCAGTCATGGGCGTTTCAGTGAACTGAAACATCAGCAATATTTCGTGTCAAGTTCGCTCTATCCTGCCAAGAGAAAGAAAGCAAAATGGATGAACTACAAACCCCGGGACACAGGACGTTCGCTCGAATTCCTTCGCTCTGTAGTTCCACGAGCGACCTTGTGAACTGTACCAGTCCACCTTTGATCGTCCAAAAGAAGAAAAGAAAGAAACACAACTTAACAAAGGGACCTGGAGAAAAAGAAACGACCATTACCTTTGGATGCAGCGTAGATCGGATACAAAGGGACAGGAAAGAGTCCCGCAGCCGAAGCAAGATTGACAATGGCTCCTCCGGGACTGTCCTGGGACCTCATAGCTTGGATCTGTTCAAACGATCCAGAGATGGTTACATGAAGTACCTTAAGTTGTACTGGAAATCTCTTCGAGGATTGAGACTTACTGCTTGGATCGTGCATTCAATGGCTGCCATGAGGTTCACGCTCAAGACCTTGCGCCATTTCGCATCGCTCACGAAGTCGCCCTGCTCGGAGATCCCCGCACAGTTGACGCACGCGTCCAGCCTCGCGAAGGTTGCGTTGTGCTCCTTGAACGCCTTTGCGACTTGGGCTGGGATAGAACAGGAGAAATTAAACATCATACAAAAAGTCATGCCGACGATCCCTCACCTGGATCGCAGACATCGCACTCGACGAAAATGGCAGAGGGAGGGTTCATCAGCTTCTGGTGCTCCTCTCTCACCAAGCTCAGCGTTCGCAGCCCATTCTCACGTGACAGATCCACAATTGTGATGCTGGCACCGAGTCTCGCAAGGTCCAGCGCCAGCGCCCTCCCTGGAAGAGCCACAAACACGAAGTAAACGCTTCGATCGAGTCAATCTAAAATCTTTCCAGCCGAGAAATTCTTTTCTTTAACAAGAGATGTACCAATGCCGGATCCAGCGCCAGTGATGAGGACGCAGGAGCCATCTCCAACCTTCATCTCCGCTCTTCGCAATAACCTAGAGTCTTGTAATTCAAAAGTGACTCAGATTTCATTCGTAGCATATTCGTATTAAGGGTCATGTTTATCTAATCCAACGGTTAGGACGGACTGTGATCAACGGTGGTCAAGAACATATTTTCATCACCTGGATTATTTTCATCTCTGGTAGTAAGTAGAAATGAGAGCCGTACCATCTCAAAGATTATTCAGTCCTTGATTCACGGGCATCACAGCAGGCTTTTGTTACGTTTGGGTGGCAAAACCTTCCAGTGGATTGCCAAGAACTCCCGCAAAAGCTAGGACAACAAAAAATGCCGGTGAGCACTGAATCACTGATAGTGGAACAGGAAACTAGATGATTCGGGAATAGAAAATAGATCCAACGAAGTAGAAAGTGAAGCCAACGATGGCAAGGTTGGAGAAGGGACCAAAAAGAGAAAGACTGAAGGAGCAAACAATGTCAAGGTGAAGGAAACAGATGGCAAGGCAGTCGAGAGCTCCCGTGAGGCTGCAGGAAAGATGGCGAGTCTGTTTCTAGCGCCTTAGCAGGGTTTTCGATCGGAGGGAGTCAAGCTGGAGTGATCAATGAGAAAAAGAGGAGGTCACCTCCACGCGATAGATGGAGGAATAGTGGCCACGGAAATGACCACTTATAATGCTGCTGGAATGGAAGTCCAAAGAAACAGATGGTCCTTGGCTCTAGCCTCTACGAATCCATTATAAGCTCTCTAGGCTTGTCCTCTTTGCCATCCTCCGTCTTTGAGGAGCCCGCCGCCACCATGCCTTCTTGATGTCCTCTTGCGCTGGGGCAGAGCGTCGCACGGGCGATGCTCGGTCCGATCTCTGTGCGTGGGAGAAGATTCATGACACAAGATCGTTTCAACAAATTATACATGCATTCATTCCCTGGTAAGCAACGCATACATGACCGGAGATTCGGTCTGTCGCCACTCCTCCCACTGCTTGTGAGGCCAGTCAGGATCATCTTCGTTCATCGCGCTGACGATATTCATATGGTGATTCCTGTCCCGAGGCCCTTCATTTTCAGTGATCCAATATGCTTCTTGGATCCTTAGCAGCTGCTTGTACGGTGTGGGCGCGTCTGGGTAATCTAGCCACATAAAAAACACATAAAAAACACACGCAAACAAATCGAAAAAGAGCTGCTCACTTGCCTTGTGGGGATTCACGGCAATATCTCCACTCGGGGTGCATCAAGACGAAATACCGTGCAGCAATTTCACTCTGTCGCATAGTATACTCCACAGCCGACGGCGGGGGTGGCGGACTTGTATCCAGCCTTCGACACACCTCCTCCTTTAGAGGCCTCTCATAGATCTCGCCTGTTGTGGTGCCCTTGCAGCAACTGAAGCTGCAATCAACGCCATCTCGCAAATCCGCATCTGTTGAGATTCTGGTCAGTTAGCAGCAAAAGATTGGATAGGAAAGATTACTCACAGGTAACATGCGATGCAAAGCATACTTCAATTGGAGAGCGCAGCAGCCACAGCCTAGCATGCTGCACTAGGAGTCTCACGTTCTCCTGGTGACTAAGGAACGGGTGCGGTCGACATAACTTGCAAAGGAGAGTTTCCCTCTTGGTATCTCTATCAACTCCATGAAGACAATGGAGGAGATCTATCATTTCCTGGCGTGTCGACACAAAATCCACGAATTCAGAATGATCTGTAGGCGAAACCTGGTCTTACCTGGGAAGTCAAAGGAGGGAACACAAAATCCGCGAATTGAGAATTATCAGCAAGTTGTTGGTAAAATCCTGGTCTCTTAAGGAATTTGAGGTTGTCGGGAACATTTCCGAACTCGGGTGGGACATAAAATGCTTCCGAGTTTGCCAATGCCTGGATGCGATTTTGACCTGGAAGAAGAAAAGAGTTACGTGAGATGAATTTATGTAATGTATCTACCTGTTTGGAGCCAATGTTGAGCTGCATCTAGGGAACCTTTATAAAGTAAATCCACAACTTTGGTGACTTGTTCTGCTTCATCATTATCCAAGCCAAGGTTGAGTTGCACATCGCGTTGCTAGGGAATAATGATTTAATAAACAGGGTAAGAATAAATAAAACTCTTACCAATTTTCCAATGTAGAGCAGCAAAAGAATGGAGTAGAGATCATCAGAAAGCTCAGCATACAAATAATTTCTGTAAAAGATGTCTCTGAAACCACCAATAGCTTTACCAACATCTAACACCTCTCGCACAGGAAGTGTTATGGGATAGCCCAGCGCCTCTTCTATTCTTACTTCTGAGCTCCACAGACCGAATGCATCTTCCATCTCTGCTAAACAAAACCCTAAACAAAATGGCAATCCTCCATTTATAGTTCACTAGGTTTTCCAGGTGTCGGCAGAAGAATATACTGTGCATCTAAAAAAGGATTCCAGGTGCTTTTACCTGGCAATGACGTGGCATCAGGCCTTCTTTTTGTTTTATCTCCAGCGCACTCCCTCTCCCGTCCGTCGCTATCGCCCTGTCCGCCCGCGCCCTAAAATTACTTCCACGTGGCCACAGCCCCAACACTTAGCCAAATTTCAATCAGTGCGCCTTGGTCCACCCATTCACTCCAGATGGTTGCCCCATAATTGACTTAAAAACTTTTTTGTTTCTTTTATGATCAAGTATGGCATCAATTTCCAGAGGTAAACAATCAATTCAACTTCATATTGATTCAAGAAAATTATTTAGGATCCCCATGGCTTGATGAAGAATTCCATGAAAAGGATTATTTTTGTGCAGATGATTTAG
The DNA here is from genome assembly GCF_000143415.4 of Selaginella moellendorffii. Taxonomy (NCBI): domain Eukaryota; kingdom Viridiplantae; phylum Streptophyta; class Lycopodiopsida; order Selaginellales; family Selaginellaceae; genus Selaginella; species Selaginella moellendorffii. The sequence goes on from NW_003314319.1 coordinate 1,036,121, forward strand.
ATTGGAATTTGTCTAAATTAAATGAAACTATAGCTCCTATTATGTATATATTACAGAAGGATGTGAACAAGTTTTTAAATGGTGAGAGGAGAAAGGGTGATGGAGAGGATTTTTGGCGATTTTCTAATAAAAATCGTGATCTTGGAAATTTGAAACAACCCAAAAACACAAGCTTTTTTATCATTAATCAGGTATATTTTTTTAACAAAATATAATTACTAACTTCTTGATATAAGTATTGGTGTGAATATGGAAAACAAGATGCTTGTGAAACATCCTCTATTATGATTGTTGAATTTACACCAAAGTCAGGACTTGGAAGTAGATTAAGTTGAAATTCTAATAAGTGGGGTTGCCTTTGCAATTTTTTGGTCAAACAGTTTTACAAATGACTTGATTATGTGCAAATTACATATTATCATAGAGAGCATTGTGATAAGAATGGGATTCCTTGTCATGATCAACTTGATCCAACTGAAGGAAAGTCATTATTTCCTCAATGACATTACAGGTAAAAGAAAAGCTTCTTGTAGTCCAGAAGTAACTCCTTTTACTAGGCAGAGGAAGACAAGAAAGAAAACCTCTTTAAACGAAAAACTCAATCTTAGCAAAGAATAAATAAAAAAACAAACTCTTTATATACTTACATTGCATATATTTAAATTAGTCAGAAGATTTCATAAGTTTACCACTCCTAATGGTCATCCATGACACTCATTGGCCACATAAAGCACGTAAAAAGGCGTCCACGCGTGCGCTAATTGAAATTTGGGTAAGTGTTGGGGCTGTGGCCACGTGGAAGTAATTTTAGGGCGCACGCTGGGCGCGGGCCTGATGCCACGTCATCGCCAGGTAAGCGGAGAGAGAGTGAATCAGGATGGTGTTTAACGGGAGGCCTTGTCAGCTGGGGCCACATCTCGGGCAGCCTCACCGTCAAGCGCGTGCATGAAGACCGCGAGGAGAAATCCAAGGTCCTTGCCGAGTTCATCAACAAGACCAATCCCGTGGAGATCAAGTGGCTGCTGATGATCATCAAGCTGGGCGAAAAGACGGTGTTCAAGGAGTCCCAACCCGACGCCGACGAGGTGTACAACAAGAATCTGAAGCTGGTTTGCGAGAAACCGGTGCGATTCAGGCGCCAGGACATCGAGGTTGGCAAGGCGGTGAGACCGCAGCTCGCGTCCCGGGTGAAGAACGCCGAGGGAATGCTTACCGAGTGTAAGTTCGATGGCGATCGGTGCCAGGTCCGGTGTGGAAGGGGTTGACGAACAAGTTTGCCGAGTTTGGGACAATGGCGTCGAGCAGCTTCGCTACATCGTCTTCGACATTCTCTACCTGGACGATTGCAGCGTGATTCGCCAGCCTCTCTGCGAGTGACAGAAGCTGCTCGAGCAAAGGGTGACGACTGTTCTCGAGCTGCTCCAGCCGGATCGGAGGAACTGCAGCGGCCAGCGCGGTTGATCATTCCCCAGTCTGCTGTCCACGTCGAGAAGTTCTTCCTGATGACCGTGGACAGCCGGGACGCCGTCAAGGACTTTGAAGAAACTGATGAAGCTCAAGCCTGACTACGTGAAGGAGAGCGTGCTGATTATTGGTGGCTACCGACTCATTTTGCAAGGTTGGCACGGGGCTCAATGAAGGGTGCTAAGGTTTGGTTGACAAGCACAGGAAAGCATGACAAGAACACCAAGCTTCCGAGTTACTACGTGATGAAGGACAACGCCAAGGATCGGCCGGACGTGTGGATCGAGCAGCTGGACAAATCTGTGCTCCTGAAGGCACATCCACTACGGGCGGCAAAAGAACTGCATGGTGGAGGAAACTCTGGAGCTCTTCGAGACGCACAGTGGCGAGCACGCCTCAAGTACATGGTTCATCTTCATTTTTGTCTCTCTTTCGTTAGTGTCCAGCTGTATTTGCAAAAACCCGACTTAATATTTGCGCAGCCAGAAGTCAAGAAGAGTGAGTATCTCAGCTACAGATGATCATTGTTCACATAATAACCCACACTCTCACTACGTGAGGAATGATGCAGAAAACTCGAGCAATGTAGGCAGTGCGGCCGACACAGCCCCTCACTGTTCTCTTCTTTCCCATGAGACAAGTGGCGGCCATTATGGAGAGTCCAAATCTGCCATGCAACCTTGTTCTTATAGACCTTCCACTAGAGAAAGGAAAAACTAGGAGGTCAAAGAAAAAACAATTGAGAAAAATATGAATGAGGTATGTCGTCGCCAAGGAACTTCTGGGAAGGAGAGTCTGGGAAGGAGAGTCCGCACCAAAGTTATACAGAACTTTGTCATCTCGGTGGGCCTCAAAGTCGCGATGCTGCACTCTCGTCCGCTACCTGTGGATGACGGTTCTGGTCGACGTCGGGGTGTGCTTGCTGGTGATCTCAAACAGCACGCTTTTACTCCGAGGAACAGGGAAGAAGAGATCATCGGGCCCGGAAGGAATTGCAAGGATCACGACCACGATCACGACGGTGGTAAACGGTGGTAAACGTTCTCGCGGAGGATTCTTGATTGTTTTGAGTGATCTGGGTACTCGCATTTTGATTCTGGAGGCCATGGAAGGCGAGGACACGACTTGCCGATCGCTGCTGCTGGAGCTCCAGGTAAGCCTCGGGTCCTCGCGAAATATTGCCTCTGGAGTTTATCACGATCGCGGTGGATCGACCGCGCGTAGAGCATCTGGGAGGAGATGGGGGAGAGCGACGAGGAGAGGGACAGAATGCTGCTTCAGCTGGAGCAAGAATGCCTGGATGTGTACCGGCGGTCGGTGGATCAAGGGAATTGCGTGAGGGCTCGGCTGCACCAGCTGCTGGCGGATTCCGAGTCGGAGCTCGCGTCGCTCCTGTCGCTCCTGGGTGATCGCCCTTGCACGGTATGCTTTGTTTGATCCATCTCACAGTGCTTTTCCAATGCCCGTTGTTCTTCCTTTCCCTTAGAGAAGAGGTCGTGCACTACTCTGCGGGGGCAGCTCTTGTCCGTCTCACCTCAGTTAGAATGCTTGCGTCTGAGGAAAGAGGAGCGGCTGAGCAATTTGAGGACGTCCAATGCCAGATACAAAGGCTCTCTCAGGAGATATCGCCAGGGACATTGCAAGAGGCCGAGAATGGAGCTTTTTGTTGGAAAGATTTGTCGCTGAGAAAGCTGTATGAGTACCATTGCCAGCTTCAAGAGCTTCAGGATGAAAAGGTTGGTTTGTATTGGCACGGTTGGCATTTTTTTTTCTTACAAGCGACATTTCCAGAGTACCCTGCTCCACAAAGTCTCAGAGCTTCTCGAGGTTCTGCAGGAATATTGCGTCCTGTTGGGGACAGACTTCACCGAGGTTGTCAAGGAAGTGCATCCGAGCCTTTGTGATCCAGGCCAGAGCAGAAGTATTAGCGATGAGACGCTAGAGAACTTAGCCAAGACGGTCGGGAGTCAGGTATAAATTTATTCTGTGTGCATTTCTTGGCTGATGTTTCGTTGTGCACAGGGATAGTGGACTTGTCAGAACTACTTGCTAGAATCGAAAGTAGTATCGCCAAGGCGAAGGAAGAATCACTCGACAGACGAGATATAATGGAAAGAATGGAACGGTGGATTAGCGCGTGTGAAGAAGAAAGCTGGCTTGAAGAATACAGTAAGGTATGAGCGTTATGCTATTTCACTTATTCATTTTCGATTGTAGGATGAAAGCCGCTTCAATGCAACCAGAGGAGCACATTTGAATCTAAAACGTGCAGAAAGAGCTCGTGTCATCGTGGCCGAACTCCCACAGTGCGTTTGATTTCTTCGTTTGTTATTTTCTTTTCTCAGTTTTCACAAGCCGTTTGCAGATCTTCTTGAATCATTGCAGTCGAAAACGCGGTCTTGGGAGGACGAAAGAGGCAGCCCCTTCTTATACAACGGGGTATGTTAGTGATTTTCGTAGGCGCCTCTAAAAGTGCTTTGCAGATTTTTCCACTTGCAATACCAGAAGAATATATCTTGCTACGACGAGAGAAAGAAGAAGAAAGGCGCCCACACTAAAGGTAACTCTGCAGTTTAGTCCCTGTTGAGACGTTAACTGGTTAAATGCAGGAGGAGAAGAGAATGTAGGAGCAACTGCAAACTGAGCAGGAGCTGCTCTACGGCACAAAGCCGTCCAAAACGGGACGTGTGGGACTTCGCCTGAGTGGAAACAATGCAAACCGACGACTTTCGATAGTGCCTGAGCTCTTATCCGCACCGAAGGCTTGCAATCAGGGACCCTCAAAAGGTTAGCCGGGTGAAACGCTACTCTCCGATGATGAATTACGCTGCCTTGCCTAAGGATCCCGAAGCTTCTTCAGTTCGATCAAAGATAGCTTTAGAAGTGACAGCTTATAAAGCTGTCACTGTTGGTGGCTAGAGCGATTTTGAAAATTAGGACGCTAAGCGAGGGTTATACTCTACGTAGAGTTTGTTTCTTTGCTAATCGCGTTTCCTTTTTCCAGTGCTCCGTGCTCTGTGTATTGGGAAAGCGTAGGAGCGTGTGCTATATGTTCAGAGCTTCGGTTGGTGTAAAGCATCGAACTAATTGTTTTGTGTTAAGTTTCATTCAAGGTACATACAAGTCTTGGTTTGCTTAAACTTTGAACTTCAAATTCCTCGTGCAGCTTCTGCCGTCGAGAATCGACGCAGACAAGTTTCACGCTGGTTATACTCTCAAATGATTCAAAGGCTCGCAAGCTTGACATGCTATGTACCACAGAGCCGAAACAACACTTTTAAAAGGACTCCATACCTTGGCAGCGGGCAACGAACAAAGCATGGCCAGGGCTAGCTTACTTCCTGTCCTTCTCGTCTCTTTTCTCTGCATTCTCCTGCCTTCTCAGGTAAGCACATCTTTTGAGCTCGCAGCTCTCTTCACTAACAGCTGATCTGCAGGGATGCTTCACCAAATACCGCTACGCGCTCTTCATCCCAGGCCACAACATCTTCCCTGTTGCAGGCTGCAAGAAAGACATTGGGCCACCTTACAAAGACGGCTGCAGCCTCGCAGCGCGTTGCAAAGTACCGGGGAGTGGAGTTCTTCGTCCATCGCGCATCTGACCCTGGATGATCTCCAGTGCACGGTGAGCTTCCAAGGTCCCATCGATCTGGACCGGGGCTCGTTTAGAGCCTCTGGAAGTGTCCCGGACAAGGACATTTGCTCCAGCGCGTCCAAGAGACTCTGGTACTTGACTGCCAACCTGGACACCACGTGACGACGTAAAAACTGTGCCATTTTAGCTGAAGCGGACAGGATTTTTCGATAATGGAGTGTGTGACCGCCTTGGTGAGCGGCTTGGTGACCCCGCTGTGTGTGGACACTGCCAAGAAGGTATGGGACTGCAATGCCAACATTGAAAGGCTGGAGAATATCATGGCGCCCAACATCCAGGACAAGATCGACGCTTTCGGTCGCCGCAAGGAGCAAAATGGACCTGGCTTTATGTTCTCTGAAGCGGCCGAGGAATGCTTGGAGCGTGTCAGGAAATGGAATAGCAAGGCACAAGAACTCCTGGGATCACGCAACAACAGGATCTGGAACCCTGTTAGACGGTATGTTTTGCAGCATTTTTGTGCAAGAAGGCTGAATTTATTTCTGCCGATAGGTACAAGCGGAGTGGCAAGATCATGGACTGCACAAACTCCTACGACGGTCTCCTGGCGCAGATCGAAAGGCACGGGCACGAGCTGAATGTGGACATTGCGAAGCTGGAAAAGGGGGCGACCAGCATCCGGGCCATGCTTAACAAGTTTAATACTCACAAGCACCGGAATCCAGACTTCCGCTACTCTGATGGAGCCGAGGAGTGGCTTGATCTTGTCACAAAATGGAACGACAAGGCGCAAGCACTGCTGGGATCACAGTAAGCTTACACAAGAGCTATAACAGTATAGCTAAAAGATCTATGGATCTTTCACAGGAAGAAGCGTTGTGGCGAGATCTCGGAGCTCATTCACAGCTACGAGGGCGATCTCCTTCCGAAAATTGAAAGGTACGAGCGAGAAGAGTTGGGAGTGATACAGCCGAGAACTAGCTTCGCCGTACGGAATTCCCCGCAAGACAGAGGCCTTGCAAAAAAATATGTACGGCGTGTTGTTCCTGAGGCAATGTTTGGGGGCCATGAGCAACTGCTGGATGAGGTGGTGAATGCCCTCTTGGATCCTGAAGCCCGTAGCAAATGGGTTGGACTCTTTGGAATGGGAGGTTGTGGAAAGACCACCCTCGCAAGCTGCGCGCACAATGACGAGAGGGTGCGGGAGCATTTCCATGACAACATTGTGTGGATCACTGTGAAGAAAGATGCTTCGGAGGACGATCTCAAGGACCAGCTCCTCAAAGCTCTTGAATGGGGTGAAATGAAAGAGAGGGCCGAAGGAGGCCTTGATGACATGCAGCACTTGGCACGCGATGTTGCTGGTGGTAAGCGTGTCTTGCTGGTACTGGATGATGTGTGGGACTGGAGCTGGGCAAAGAAACTGGATTTTATAGCAGGGCCATCCTCTGGCCGGATCCTGGTAACAACCAGAAAGGAAGGCATTTTGCTCAGCCTGGATCCGGATGCAAAGGCATTTCCTGTGCATGAGCTATCAATGGACGAAAGCAAAAAGATGTTTTGGAAGTTTGCCTTCGGTGTGCATGATCCACAACCTGGTGTTGTGGAAGTTGCGGAGGAAATAGCTCGAAAATGTGAGGGACTTCCTCTAGCTCTGGAAGTGATTGGCAGTGCCATGGCTGTGCACAGAAGAGAAGGGCCACTTGTGTGGGAAGAACGATATAAGAAGTTGCACTTGTCCAATGACCCAGATGTTGAGAAGCAGATGTTCAAGCGCTTGAAGTTCAGCTATGACGAGCTGGGAAACTATGAGGGTGAAAAGCTGCAAGAGTGTTTTCTCTATGTGGCTGCATTCCCAGAAGATAGGATGATTAAGTTTTCTGAGTTGAGGAAATGTTGGATGGAGGTTGGGTCAGAACTCTCAGCCACAGCGATTGTCAATGAACTGGAACGGAGATGCCTAGTCCAGATCTGGCGGGATGAAGAAGCTCCTGATGATATAATCAGTAAGTCTGGGATGGATGACGAAGCTCCTGATCTTATAATCGTACACGATATGCTACGCAAACTGTGCATAAGAATCTTAAAAGGGAAGTACGGTCCACAGCAAGAACACGAGAAGGGATGCCTGTTTGGATATGACTGGACAATTGGCATTCGGGATGCAACATTTGCTAAAGTCTCACTCATCTCAAAGGATGTTGGCAGCTTTCTATCCGATAATCATGTGCGAGATGTCTTACTTCTGGATAAATGTGAAGGACTTCCTAATGTGGATGACAGTCTTATCGATCACATACAAGGTGTCAAGGTATTGAGCTTGTGGCGATGCTCTAAGATCCATTTTATTCCAGAGAGCATATCCAAGCTGAGAAACCTTCAAGTGCTTCACATTCGAGAAACAAATGTGAGTCAATTACCAGATGTGCTTTTCAGCCTGACATCACTGAAATATCTAAAATGTGATAGTTGGCCGAAGTGTAACACTGCATTACTCCCCCAGCTCTCCAACTTGGAAGAGCTGGAGCTGAACGTTGATTTAAAAGAGGACCCATCAGTTGTGGATTTGACTGGAATTTCACGTAAACTAAGACTTCTAGAGCTAAGAGTGAGACATGGTACAATGAAGGTGCCAGAAAGCATGGGGAAACTGGAGCACATTGAAACATTGTATTTATTTGCAAATAGCATCGACTTTGCCAGTGTCGTTGGACGATGGCAACTTGTTAACCTAACAACATGTGTAATTGATTCGGCATCCGTCAGTAAAGCTCCCTGGAAGCGAATGTTTAAGAACTCAATCAGGCTTCAACGTTTTCACATCTCTCTAGAAGACAGTGAAAATAATGATGAAAGCGTTGAATGGTTGCAACTACGATATTTACGCATCCGTGATATAAACCTATCTTGGTTGCCCCACCGCCTAGGAGAACTTGAAATTGACTGCAGTGGTATCCTCTTGTTCAACTTGGATGGATCATTCCCACGTCTTGGAAATCTGATTCTTACTCATCTACACATTGCACAGTCAGAATTCAAGGGTGATTTGGCTGCCAGTCTTCCAAATCTGAAAGACTTATGCTTTGAGCTAGCTCCTGATATTGAATGGGAGCACTTGCCTCTCTTTGTGGCACAGCTCCCCAATCACCTCCAGTCTCTGACAGTAAGTGGTTGCATAAAGAGACTTTTGTTGCCAACCGAGAGGTCATCACTCAAGGTTAACTATCTTTCAGTATCGACCAAGAAGATGCAAAATGATTTCTTTGAGCCATCAGATCAAATGACTGATATAGAAATCGTGGAGTTGAGCTGTGATGAGAGTATTGTTCCATCGTCCATTGCATCGCTGCCAGGTTTGAAGTATCTTGACATTTCAGGGCGAAGGGTGATACATAACGATGCACTGTGGTCCCACAATCACAGCCAGGGCGCATTTCCCAGGCTGGAAGAGCTAGACTGCCCGAAAGGCATGAAAATTCCACCTTGGCTTGAGGACCGCCACAATCTGAAGATAAATCGTCGTAAGTTTTAATTTCCAAAGCGTTTTGGTATTCAAACGTCTCAACTCTACGTTCTTTCCTCAAAATCAATATATACAAAAATGCAACTGCGCCACTACCCTTACACCTCTCACGTCCCTGGCAATCTCTACCACCTCGGGTTTGCTCCTCGTCGATTCAAACTGCTACCTCGGTTTTGCTCACAGCAGCACCACCTTTGCCAGCTCTTATCCTCGCCAGGAAACCTCTCACGAGAGCCTGCATTTTCGTCGCAGTTCCCTGGATGTACACGGCCTGGATCCGCTTCTTACACTCGATGCGCAGAGTGAGAGGCAACCCCTGCGGTAATCCAACCCAAACGTAAGTATGAAAAGCTTGGAATAGCAGCTACTTACAGTTGGTCCGATCTTCTACAGCGTCAGCGTTTCCAGGAGCTCCTTAAAAGGGATTCCTTTGTTTGGAACTCGAAAACTCATCACCTCGTACTCTATTCTCATGTGAGCAGAACAAAGAAGAAAACGAGATTGGGAGGAGTCCGCAAACACACCCCAAAGGGTCGCGGACTTGTAGCGCCGGCCCAGCGGGTCACCGAGGGCGTTTACAGCTTGTGCATGCCAATGTATCCCGTAGCACTGGACGATTGTTAAGTTAGTTCTACAAGGACTTGAATGTAAGTGGCTTAGGTGGGATCGGATGGTTCTTGGCTCCACAAGTTTTGATATGCTAACAGGTGCTCCGGCATGACCATAGAGTTCTCGTTCACAATACAGCATCCAGTATGACAGCCACGAACAAGTTCATGAATGTGGCTCCCGACCAAGACCAAGAAGGCGAAGAAGATAATCCCGCCCTCTACAATCATCGGCGAGTAGTGTTTTACCGTTGGTGCAGGCCGGTGCATCCTTCATAAGGCAAGACCAGTTATCAAGAGTTGTAACCTGTAAAAGGAAAGCGAAACTGAAAGTGATAGAAAAGCAAGCCTTTACCTGAAACACTACGATGAAAGCGAGCCATCAGTCTAGCGAGTGACGTTCACAACAGGGAACATGCTGTCTACACTATTCGTCTGCATCCTATCAAACGGTTGCAACGGATCTAGTACCGAGGCAGACACCATCATCTCCTGCAGCAAGCCAAAGATATCATGCCCCAAGAGCTGCTTGAATGCTCCAAGCCCATTTGCTTTCAAGATGACTTGATTCCCCCGAGGCATGTCAAGCCAAGACTTCCAAGACTCAAACAGTCTCGGGTTCTTGTCCGCTGCTTCTCCCATAATTTCCGTTTTGAGCCTCCTGTTTTTGCTTGGGCCTCGCTCTCCAGCACAGCCTCAAGCACCTTGCTCTTCGTTTGTCCACGCACAGCTTGCTCCACACGGTGAGGATCCACCAAAGTCACCTTGTCACCATCCCCGAGTACGTTCATGTGAAGGCTCAGAAATGGGCCGGTGTTGGGCAGCCCACAAAAGGCAGGAGACTCCTTGGCCAGATCAATGAGGCCATAGTCTGAATCTTTGGCCTTCACCTGATTGTGCACCTTCACAGTCCCCTCCGCATCAGCAATGAAATGGTCAACACCCCACGTATTGTCGTCAGCTACTACGGCACATCTTCTTTCAGAAGCCGCCCGCAAGTCTTGCTGCGACAACTCGTGGCTCTTCTTGTGAATCTTGTGGAACGAGGTTATGCAAAGCTTAGAAGCCGCTACTTGTTGCACCTCGTTGGTCAGGAACTTGATCCCATTCCCCTCAACCTTCTGCTTCTTCTGACATATGAACTCGTAATGGTTGTCCTGCTCACGAGCAAGCCGCAACAATGACTTTCCCACAAGTTCCTCCACGAACTCATCGACTGTGCACCAGCTCCTCCTGGCTTTCATGCTCGCCTTGTCAAGAGCTCGCAGCATGATAATCCTGGCTACAAGCTCGCCTCTGTACCCCTTGGACACCCATCCACTCTTGAAAGCCATTGCGAGCGGGAAGTAAAGCTCCCTGTTCCTTTGCCGCCTGTCCAACTCTCGCATAATATCTGCTGCAGCGCCTGCAAGAATTGGTTCCATAGGCCAGCCTGCCCACAGGCACTCCCGAGTCTCGTTCACCTTGATTACTGTCATCAGGTAGCTTGCCACCAGTGTGGAAACCACAGCACAGTGTGGATCAATATGGATGGCGCACCTTGAACCCACCACAGCTAGTGCCGCCTCCTCTTTGAGGCGGCTATCTTGTGAACTGGGGGAGAGAGCATACTTGGACCAGCCTCCTCTTCCACCCAGTAGCTTGTCACGGGCGAGGTTGAAAACATTCGTCAGGGCCCTAGCGCTTGAATATCGCTCCAGGCCACCCCTGAACGTCGACCACCACAGGGGTCTACCGTACCTCAGAGGCCAATATTCAGACAAAACGTCATCTTCGGGAATGTCATGCTGCCTGCAGATAGTGTTCCAATCTACTATGCCATGATCCGCCCAGAAACAGGCCCAGATTGGAGTAGCCAGCCTCAGATTCGTACCCGGCAGACGGTCAGAGGGGTCCATCCATATTTCCCCAGCGAAGTTTCCTATCTTGGCCGTGTCAGCAAAGAGCGCAAGAACCCCGTCACCTTGCCTAAATGCGGAAGTGGCTCTTCGCAGGGGCAAGAACACATTCTTATCAAGCAGCTCCGGTACTAGGATCCTTGCCTCGTCAAAGACGAAGAGTACCTTCAACTTGTTGCTGCCTGGTGAAAACCTTTCCAACTTCTCCACCACTGGTTCCATTCGACGGGCAGCCCGCTCTTCCCAATCTTTCCAGCACTCCCCGCTGGTGTCGCCTTTGGATTGATAAAGGCCCTCACCAACATACACCGGTAGCAGCTGCTCCACTCTCACTTTGACAGCGTCCCAGAACCGGATGCCTTGCTCTGGATAAGGAAAGCTAGCCTTGCCGTCCTCGTCCGTATCCCCACTTCTATACAGGATCTTGACAAATTTTTCCGGTGTTAGCGATGGAGCCACTATGAGGAACTCTTCCAGGACCGCCTCGAAGTAGGCCAGGCAGAATGCCATGCAAGATAGCTGCCCCTCCTTTTCTGAACTAATAACTGAGTTCACTCTCTCTAGAAACCACGCGGCTATCGGAGAACGTCTGGGATATCCTGTCCCCTGCGCAAATGAGCAATACACTACCCAAACATCCTCCCTACACAGCTCACAAATGGTCCTCGATTTTCCCCATCCGCTCGACTGGAAGATCGATACGATGCGGCAAAAAGTTGCCTGCTCCAGTGCCTCACTCAGAAGATCGAGCAAACTGGTAACCATCTCCGGACGGCGGAGGTCCATCTCGAACGCACGCGACGCCACACCCCACATGGCCGCTCGTTCTCAAATGCTTCCTGGAAAAAAAAAACTGTTTTTTCACAATCTCGGAGCCTTATACCCTACTGCGTGAATTAAAGGATTCCATTTGTTGGCAAGCTTATAAAGACATTCCGTGGAACTGATTTGGCAGGGACGACCGCTGCACTGCTAGAAAGTGGCCGCTTACAATGGAATCTCCATGAAGGACTCCAAACGGAAATTCATCAAGAAAAAAGAGAAAAGAAATTCATCAAGAGTCTGGTTGTTCTATCTTAACCTTCGCAAATGCAGTGCATCGTAAACTCTGGACGATCTTTACAGCTGGGAGTAAGACATAAGTGATCCCGAAGTTTGAACAAGCTCTCTTGATCAAAGATCCCTCCTGCCGGGCTCACACGGTCTGGGGCGGGTACGAGAGCACCTTTAGCATCATCCAAGATGTCCCGACGGCAAGAGCACTCCCGCCAAGGGTTCTCTCCATTTTTCTCATGCATATTCCCTACAAGGGTATGGTTGGGTATGAATCATGTGTCGGTTCCTCCATTTTTACGTCCTTTCCATTTTTTCTTGTAGAGCATTTCATTATTACTTGGAAGTGTCCAGAAAAACACACGAAAAAACAGACACTGGAAAACTACAACCAGCCGAATGAAAAGTCCACTCCTTCTTGCCGATACTGTAGCTTACCAGGTTTTCCACCATGCCCTCCTCGCTAAGCAATACCGCCCACAAAGTGTCGCCACCATCGCAGCAAAACCCATTTCTCCGTCCCCTAGTCACCACCGGGCACTTGGTCTCCATCACCCATTCGTTACTCTCGGGCACAAAGCGCCACACTCCCACGGTGTACGGCGGCAGCAGCAACAGCACACAGCCAAAGTACTCCTTGTCCGGGCATATCACGTCCATCACAAAGAGCTGACCACCGCAGTAAACCATCGCTCCCACTCCCACAAAGCTGGGAATGTCAACGGGCCACCTTGGTCGAGCCACAGTCGTTGACTGATCGCACAGGGAGTAAGACACAAGCCAGATCTCGATCACTCCGCCGTGAAAAAGGGGGATGTTGTAGTAGAGCGTGTCGCCGCCAACCATAAAGTCAACGCCGCGAACGCCATGCCTGTAATCGGCGATCGGTTTCCACGTTGACCACTGACCTGCGTCGTAGACCACAACTTTGCCGTCCCCCAGGGCGTTGACGCTGATGATCTGGTAGCCTCCGCGTGGCCGCGTGGCAAGGGCGTGGATTGGATTTGCCGCCGTGGAGTGCCACCTAAACGGGAACACCACATCATCCCACATACCGGTCAACGGGTTGCCTACCACCAGCCTGCCCGGGCAGTCGGTCGTCGCGCACACGAGTCCACCGGCTGCCCCAACAAAGCACGAGGATTCGGGCAGAGAGCAAGATTCGGGCAGCCCTGCCCAGCGCCTGTCCCGCGTGTCATACGCGATGAGCTGGACGGAACCCCTGGCCCTGAGCACCAGCAACGTGGCAGGGACACGGGGGCAGTAGGCGGACAGCGTGGCAGTCCACGCCCTGGACACCGCCTGGCCTGTCATGAGCGACGAGAGGGGGAGCCTCTCGAGCACTGATTCCTGGATTTCTCCCGGCAGCCCTAGCCATGAATCGAGCTTGCGGTGATCTTGGTGCTGGATCGTTACCCGGGGTGGTCGCGGGTGAGACTTGCAATGGCCCGAGCAGCCCGGCGGCGGTGGAAGATCTGGCGGCGGCAGGGGCTTTGGGCGCCAGCAGAGGGCCGGCGGCGATGGATCGTTGATGGGCGGCGGCTCCGATCGTTGTGGCTCTTGTCGCGCCGGGCGCCTCCAGATGAGTCGAAGGGGCTCGCGGGCCATGACCCTAAAAACCCTAGCTCAACACGGAGTACCAAAAGTTTAAATAGGAAAATGGAGGGAAAACGGCATTCCCGCCTCGTTATGGATTTTCCAGAATAACCTTCTCTTTTCTTTTTACCCATGTTTTCTTAGAGGTAAACCAACCAGGACTTTTATCCAAAATCTTTTGCTCAGGACCCAAACATACGTTTCGGGTTCGAGTCTTGTCGATAATACTTGTAAATGGAGCTCATGTAAGCTCGAGATGATCCTGGAGAGGTAGCAAAGAGACGACTGTGATCACAGGAACGTTGATGTTAGAGAACCGAAGACTTGTTGACAATCACCTGGACGACGCAATTGGACATAGAATCAAACACATGTTGTTTTGCGAACGTATGAATCGTGTCACATTATTCATGGGATAAAGAGTGTTTCGTCCTAGCTCTACGCACAAACAAGAGATTGATTTGGACCGAGCGCCAAAGATTCTCTCTTATTCTTTTTTTATTATCCGAGAGCGCTCGAGCTACCTAGTCAGATTTTTCTCTTTCTTGGAAGCGTAGCGTGTCTTCCTTTAGTTCCTCCTGGATAAGCAAAGATAAGCGATGCCTTTAGCGCACTTAAAAGAAAGATGCCCCTGGTAGTTAACTGCAGTTATGTTAAGCATTGGTTATTAGGGTCTCCTTCCCCTCACGCTCGATCGATCCTTCTCTCTTCGCGATCTGCGATCTGGGAGGAATTCTGGAGCTCTGGGATGGGCGAGGCGGCGGCGGGCGGCGGCGGCGGCTTCTCGGTGGAGCTCACGGGCCCCAGAATCTACAGCTGCTCCAATTGCCGGAGCCACATCGCCGATCACGACGACATCATCTCCAAGGCATTCCAGGTGAGGCCGATCGATCGATCCATCTCATGCCCGAGATCCTATTCTCCTCTTTCCTTATCCGGATCTCTCGTCCTCCTCCCAACTCCAAATATTTCGCTCCAATCTCGCCGATCCTCCCCATTTCCTCGCTGCCATTGCCTCGATTTGTGTTGATCGAGCCTCTCCACTCCACTCATCCTTGCGAATTTCCAGGGAAGAAACGGTAGAGCTTATCTCTTCTCCCACGTCGTCAACACAAGCGTCGGCCAGAAAGAGGACAGGCATCTCATGACTGGGCTTCACACAGTGGCCGATATTTTCTGCCAACAGTGCCAGGAAATCCTTGGCTGGAAGTACGAGCGCGCCTACGAGGAATCCCAGAAATACAAGGAGGGCAAATTCATCCTCGAGAAGGCCAAGGTCATGAAGGAAGATTGGTGAGAGATCAACGCAATCGCAGCGTTCGATCCACTCCAGCCCACTCCATTTGTGTATACGCCCACTGCTGCCGCGTGGATTTCCACTCTTCTGTACAAACACACACACACATGATTGAATTTGCTCGGGCACTCGATGCCCACTGTGATTGCTCCTCCCGAGAGCTCGCCGCCGCGATCAGATCGAGCAAAAACTCGCGCGACCTCGAGCGCGCCCACTCGAAGATCCTCGCGAGCGCCCACAAGCACGATCGCTACCTCGCCAATCTCCTCATCCAGATGTATGGGCGCTGCGGTGACCTAATCTCGGCGCGGGCGGTGTTCGATTCCATCCACGCACCGAATGTTTTCTCGTGGACGCTCCTCCTGGCCGCCTACGCGGATGCCGGGCATCTTTTGGACGCCGCCGCCGTGTTTGATGCCATGCCCGAGCGCTGCGCCGTGACGTGGAACACGATGCTAGCGGCATATTCCAGATGCCAGGGTACTCGCGAGGCGGCGGCATTGCTCGCGAATATGCCCGAGCCGGATGTTGTCTCTTGGACTACTTTGCTCACAGCATATGCCAGTGTTGGGCATTTTGAGCAGGTGAAAAGAGTGTTTGATAGAATGCCGTGTTGGAACTCGCAGTCGTGGAATGTTATGATTGGAGCATGCGCTAAAAGCGGGAATCGTGACGCTGCTGAAAGAATATTTTGCGAGATGCCTTTTCCGGATATCGTCTCGTGGAACCACCTTCTATTTGCGACTGCTCAGAATGGGCATTTTGACAATACAAAGAACGTGTTTAAAACTATGCCATTGCATGACATTGCTTCTTGGACGACAGTTGCAGGCATGTATTTTCAGCACGCCAACTTTGTAGAATCTAAAGAAGTCTTAGACGAGATGCCAGAATGGAACATTGTTGTGTGGAACTCTTTCTTTTCAGCAAATGCCAAAAGCGGGCATTGTGAAAGTATAAAGAGGCTATTTGATTCATTGCCAGAGCGTGACATCTTCTCTTGGAATTCGATGCTTGCAGCGTACGCGCAGACCTCACAGCCCCGGAATGCTCGCGAGATCTTCGAATCCATGCCCGAGCATGACACGATCTCCTGGAACACGATGATCGCCGCCTACAGCCACGATCACTCCCACCTCGAGGATGCCCGCAGCCTCTTCGATCAAATGCCGGCGTGGGACATCGTCTCCTGGAACTCGATGATCGCAGCCTACGCTCGCAATGGGCGAGGCGACGAAGCCCTCAGCTTCTTCGCGGGAATCGATCACCCGGGAGCTCGCAGCGAGGCCACATTCGTGAGCGCGCTGGACGCCTGCGCTGATCTTACAGCGCTAGGCAGCGGCGCCGCCATCCATGCCCAGATCGCTAGCGGCGCTGGATCCAATTCCACGCCTCTGACCAACGCGCTCATCCACATGTATGGCAAATGCGGCAGCCTCGATCGCGCAATCGCGGTCTTCCAGAAGATGTGGCTCCACAACGAGATCTCGTGGAGCTCCATGATCTCGGCGCTGGATCAAAACGGGGAATCCGCGAGGGCGGTGGCGATGCTGCCGATCATCAGCCTCGAGGGCGCGCTGGCCAACGAGATCACCTTCACGGCCATCCTCACGGCGTGCTCGCATCTCGGGATGATCGAGCCGGCCTTCCAGTGCTTCGTGTCGCTAGGGCAAGACTATGGCGTGGAGCACAGAATGGAGCACTACTCTTGCATCGTGGACCTCCTTGGACGGTCGGGATGGCTACCCGAGGCCGAGGAGCTCATCCTAGCCATGCCGTACGAGCCGGATCCCATGACCGTGGCCAGCCTGCTCGGCGCCTGCAAGCTCCAGGGAGACGCTCAATGTGGCGGGAGGGCTGTACGGCGGCACCACAAACACATGGCAACCTCTGGACCGTTGGTGCTGGCTAGTGAGCTGGCAATTGACGTGTCTCCACGTAATTGTACACGGTGTACAGCTTAGGGAATTAGGGTTCTTAAAGTCAAAAGTCTCCTTGCGCGGGAGCTCTCTAGGGCGCCGAGGGAGGGTCATCGCCATCGATCGATCGGCAGAGCGGCATTCTTGGCGGCAACGCGCTGATCTTTCAGGTACAATTGATTCTTTCAGGCTCCTTTTTGTGTACAAACAGTTTGTGCTGGAGAAGGAAGTGAAAATAGAGGGCCAGCATTGAGAGAAAGAGAGAGGAGCGGCCAGTGATATCCGCGAGGAAATCTGGATGAGAAACTTAGATCAAGGTAGAGGATTTACGAAATATCGTGTTTTTTTTCCTGAAACCTTTGAATGGTTTTTTAGGAGGCAACTTCTATGCCGAGAAGACAGTGCGGGTGTTCTTGCAAAGGTACCCAAACTCTTCCTTATGATTGATTCCTTTGTACGCAGCAAATTTACCGGTTTTGGGATTGTTTCCTGGCATGTTTCCTGTCGTGCTTGCCTCTTCAACTCATAGTTCTTCTTGCTTGAAACACTATCGTTGCGTTTAAGATGTGAAGTACAAAATTAGCAGAGTTTCTGATCGATGGACTGTGTGATCAAACTCAAGTGACTTGCGTGTCGTTTATATGCTTCTCTCTGTTGTGTCTTAGTCGTACAGTGGTATGTCATATAGTATATCGATCTTTTTTAACAATTTTTTTTTTCCAACTTTGCATCACTTCGTTAGATGGTCTTCAGGCGATGGCTGTTGGAGTTGTTCCGGGCCAGAACTGTTGCAAATGCTGTTGCTGCTGCTGCTGCTGCTGATGGTTTTCTTCCTCGTCATCGACGTCCAAGCTCCTGGTGCTTGATCCCTTGAGGACAATCGGTGCGTGATTGTTATTGCTGTTATTTCCCTGGCTCCCTCCTGTCGATACAGAAACAAGGGGCGGTGGGGAGGAGGTGCCACAAAAGTCCTCCTTGCAGGTTCCTCGGTAGTGGTGAGGAATGTAAGTTCCTGTAGAGCTCTGGATTTCTCCTCCAAGAGCGGAAGTGGCCGACATGGGAACAGGGAACACGACTTGCTCGTAAACCGCAGAGGGATTTTGCTGCTGCTGCTGCTGCTGCTGTTGCAACGATGCCACGCACTTCGAGAGCTGCATCTGTACGTTCATGAGCTCGCCTTGTAAGCTGGCCACCTGAGCGACAACAACAAGAACAATCGGAAAGAAGCCGAAGAAGAACAAAACTATAAAGAGGAAGGGGAGTATGGGAAAAAGAAAGACCGTCACACAAAGAGAGCTTCGATTGGGACCTCTTGCTGGACAGAATAGACAAGGTTATTTCACAGTCAGTACAGGTGCAAGTATATCTGCAAGGAAGATATTCGTAACGGAATTGGGAGAGAGAGCAGCAAGAAAATAGAAAGGACAGAATGATTGGTCAAAGATCTCAGCACTCGATCGCCGCTCTCGGGATCAACTCGAGATGAATTTGTTTCGAGATAAGGCAAGGCAAAAAGAAGTTTTGGCTCTACTGGCGGGTCAAGCAGACTTGGACTTCGTGATGGACAAGTATTGTTCGTGCATTGGGAATTGAAGTGAAGATCGCAGATGAAAGAGGAAGCCAAGGAAAAAGTTTGTATGATGGAGAAGGTGATGCAAAGATGGGAAGTGATCGAGGTTCTTACCTGGTGCTGGAGAGCAACAATTGTGGCGACACAGCCATAGACAGGATCAGAAAGACGGGCCTGTGCTTCATAGGAGATCGTCAACACCGCATCGCTCCGCTTGGCTACGGGGATATGATGCAGCAGCTTGGTCACGTTGCTGGCTCCAAAGATTTTGTGCACCGCTGCGAAGCGTGCAGCGCCCTGCTCCGAGTTGAAGTGTGGTGCAAAGATGCAATTGTTGACGCACTTCCTTCGCAGGAACTTGCAAGCACCGCAGGGGGCCCCGTTGCTCATCCTCGAGAGGCCAGACAAAATTCTCAAACTTCGAGGAGAGAGATCAAAGGAAAGTTCGACTGAAGCAAGAAGAATTGGTGGAAGCCAGCTCTGAGCTATCGAGAAAGAGGAAGAAGCAAGAAGATGTCTAGTGCGATGACGGGCGATCCTGCTGCTCGTTGAGAATTGTCCGCTGAAGGCCCATTCCCCGTGCGGCAAATACGTGCAGGTAAGCTTTGCTGTACCTCCTAAACTGTGCTAACCATCCACACATGTTTATCTCTCTCGGACCCGTCCTCCTTTTTCACGTAGATGGAATTACGAACGAGGAAAGGAGCTGGAGCAAAAAAAAAAGAAATCGCTTGCCGCTTTTTACGTTTGACTGCTACGAGTGCATCGATCGATGCGCATGGTGAGTCATTTGCTGATCTTGCGAAGGTGGACTGACTCACTGATGATCTCTAGCTTTTGAGGGAGCGGTGGACACACCGACACTAGGCGGACGTGCTTGAGCTCTTCTCTTTGGGGGAAGTAATGAGAAGAGTCTCCTGCTTAAATGAGGGGATTTATCAAAGGGCTGTTGCTTCTGGTACCGATGCTGGCTCGTGTAAGTTACTGTTATTCCCTGTGCTTTGGTCTCTGATGAGAGGGAGTTTTTCTAGCAGTTAAAAACCATGAGGAGCAAGCGACTGGAAATCAGGACTGGAGACTGGATGGTTTAAGCGGAAAAATAAAAAAGAGGAGGAGGATGAAAAAAAAAGGTGAAGGAACCACAACAACAACAACAACAGGAAAGGCTTAAGGTACTTTTTGTTTCCGCTTTGCTTTATGTGACGTGGGGGGAGGCATGCGTAGCTTGCACGCTATTCAGATGATGGCTGCCGGGAACGAATATCCTCGACTCGCTCGAGCTGCGAGAAGAGGCGAGTTTTCGTTTTTCCAAGCTTTAGCTGGTGGTTTTTTGGTTTTCATGGTTTTTGTTTCTACGCATAATGCGCGGATTTCTGAAAAAACGGCCCTCGCCCTCGCTTTGGAATGAGGCCTTTGAATCTTCTCTGCGTCGCACGCAGCGCGCACACAGATGGCAAAAGAGGGAAAGATTTTTATATAAAGTCGACAAGCTCGCTTGCAAGCGAGATAAAAAAAAAAGGAGAAGGAGAAGGCAGAAAAACAAAGAAAAAGAGTGAGTGAGTGAAGCACGCACTCTTGCTTATCTCACTCTGTTGTGGCCCGTTATATGGCAAAGGTGTCAGGGAAAACTTATCCAAGGATTAAAAACCATGGAAGAAGAAACAAAGCGAGAGAGAGAGAGAGGAATTTTTTTTAAAGAAAAAGCAAAGGAGGTGGGCGGGGTGGGAATCGAACGCCCGACGTGGTGCGTGGATTCATGTGGAAGTGGTGAAGCTTGCCGGTGCTCAGGAAACGTGGCGGGTGTTGCGGGCAAAGAAAGCGTCAAACAAAACAAAGGGGCAGTGCATTATAACTTGTGCTCTGTCGGAATAATCGACCATCTCTCATTCATGGCTGCTCATCTCATCTCGAGCCGTTATACTGGTGGAAGGAAAAAAAGAAATTTTTTTGCTCCTCCCACGAACTTTTTTCCAGGAAATTTTTTGGTGGGAATCATTCGATGCTTGGCTCATACACGAGCCTCCGATTTGCCGAATTCGTTTTTGTTGGCTACCTGTTGGGATTGAATCATTGAGATTCCAATGTGTCGCTGGGGAGCAAGCAAGGAAGCCAAGAACCCTAAAATGGTTAGGAGTGGTGCTTTGAAAGGTTGGTAGGGGTCCTGGATGGAAGAGGAACAGCACTCTTTGAATTTGCACAACAAAGAAAATGGAGGTGTTATCAGCGTTGTTTTCTCGCTGATCTCGACACCACGCAATTATTGACAACAGCAAAATGCGTCTTGCATTGCGTTGTGACCAACCTCTCTTTCTAAATCACAACAAGAACAACGCTATAAATTCTCCTCCTTTTTGGCCCACAAATCAAAATAGCGCGAAATAAAAAGGAAAAATCGCTGTAGGATCGGACAAGCAAGCAAAGCAGGGGTGGCAAAGAAGAAAAACACAAGAGCCCCATAGGCAAAAGAGTCTGTTTCCTTTCCAACTCGAACTTTCCCTGTCCTTGTGTGTCAAGGGAGGGAGCAAAACAAAAGCAACAAGAATCTGTGTTGTGTGATCCCACACAAAAGCCCACGCAATGCGTAAGGCGAATCAAACATCTCCAATTCAATCGCTTGGCCATCGCGTTAAAACGACAGAAGTTGTTCTTGCCTTGCTTGAGCAATATGCATTTCTGCTATAATCTCTAGCAAAATGGAGGAACAATGCCACTAGTGAAAATTTTATAATATTTGCTTACAAATAATTATAGCCTTGGGAACGTTTGATACTTTATATACTTCTCCTTCTCCCTGTACATGGTGTCATTTTCGGGGATGCTCCGCATCATCCACAATCACATTTTCTTTGTTGTGATCCATCAATTCCAAATTGAGAGCTTTCATAATGCTCCAGCTAGCACCAGGTGTTGTTTAATCACTCTTGTCATGGTATTTTGTTTAATGAAATCATTATGAATAGAATAGAAAAAAAATCCGGGCTGGGCCACATTGTTCAAACCTGAAATTCAAAGTCGCGGGCTCCGCTAGCCTTTATTATAGTAGAAAAAAACTTACTTCGCCAAAGAAAATAAAGAATCTGTTAACTTCCTTGTGTTCGTCGATGAAGACAACAAGCAAACCAAGAAAAGAAAAAAGATAAATAAAAGCACCGCTGCACCATACCCGAGATTTACAAGCAACCAAAAAGGAAAGAAATAAAGAAAAAAAAAAAAAAAAAAAACAAACACGCCGGCTGGCTGGCTGGCTGGCTTGACTCTCATGCAGCACTACCAAAAAAGAAAATTAAAACACGATGAACGACGAAATCAGCACAAAAAAAAGAAGGAAAAAACAAGGGGAAACATTTAAAAAAATTTGAAAAGGAAACCAAAAGAAAGAAAGGGAAAAAATTCTCGGTTGTTTGTGTTGTTTTCCAGTTAGAAGAAGCTGCTGCCCGCCACCTTTGCTGTCACGCATTCTTTCTTCCATTTCGTCTTTCATTTTTTTTCCTTTTTTTTGGTGATGTTGTTGCTGTTGCTGTTGTTGTTGAATGAAGATGGCATTATGATCCCGGTAGCGAGATGTTGATATCAGTTCCGTGCCCACCACCTTGATTCTGCTGCTCATCACCTGGGCTGGAAGACCAAGCCATATGGTGGTGGTGGTGGTGGTGGTGGTGAACCGGCGACGAGTTATTATTGTTGCTGGCATTGCCATCGCTGCTGCTCTTGTTGGCATTGGTGCTGCTGTTGTTGGCGTTGGCACTGGCACTGGCGTTGGCATTGGTGTTATTCAAGTTGGTGGTGGTGGTGGTGGTGGTAGTGGCCATGGCGGTGGTGGCGGTGGCATGGCCAGCGTCGTTGAGAGGACTGGCTCCCAGCGGTGGCCGCGTGGCCGTGGACATGGGCGAGGCCATGGGCGAGGCCATGGGCGAGTTCACCACCCCGGACAGCATCTCGCTGGAGGAACCCGAGGTTGGGCGGACTTGGACTTGGGGTGGCTTGCGCGTCTCGGCTATAAAACTTCCTACGACGACCTGCAAGACGAGGCTCCGATCCATCATCACGAAAATCAAGAAAAAAAAAGTGAGCCATGAAGTGGATTGGATTGTGTTACCTGGACTGGGCTTGCGGCTACGAGCAAGCCCGCGACACTACCACCTATGACGCGTCCGTCGGGCCCGGCCAGCGAGACGCTCAGGCCGCCGCTCCTGCTCTTGGTGTTACCGTTCTCGGTGAGGAGGAAGGAACCCGAGAGTGACAAAATCTCGAAGCGTCCCTGCAAGGAGGGACCGATATTGGATATTGGAGCAATCAGGCAAAACTATCCATGTTGATCATACCTCGTATGTTACAGTGCCCCCCGAGGTGGCGGGCTGGCGGAGTGTTACGTTAGAGATGGCCCCGTTTGCAGAGAGTACGCAGGTGGCCCGGGGCCCGATCTGCGCAAACGAGATGATCCTTGTCGCCACGTCCTGGATAAGAGATCGCCGAGATTAAGATTAAGGTGGCAGACTTTGTGATTAAGTACCTCGCCTGCAGCAATTGTAATGACATGCGGAGTGAAGCCTTGACCTGCAGATCCTGCGAGCCACGCACCTGAAGAAAAAAAAAAGAGGAAAAAAAAAGGAGAAAAAGGGATCAAACCAAGGAAGAAAAGAGAGGAAAAAGAGGAGGAGATAAAGGGCAGAAAAGGAAAAGAGGAACGCAAATCAAATGGGAGCGACTCTTTTTTCTGGCACGAAAGAGATGGACTTGGATCCTGTCTGATCCCATGCAACAGTAAGTAGTAGCTGAACAGTGCCGGATGAATGCGCTCGAGGAGAAGAAGAGATAAAAACTACGTGGGCGATCGAGCACGCAAGCAAGCAAGCTGTCGACAAGTGCTTGCTATAGATCCCAAGGAAAAAAAGGAAACAAGCACAAAGCTCCACCGATCATAATCTTCCACCCAAACACGACCATTCAAGCCAAAGCAAAGAGCCAAGCAAAGCAAAGCACGATTTTGATGATCATCCAAGCTTCCACTGCTAAGCTAAGAGAGAAGGAAAGAGAGAACGAGCAAAAAAAAAACAAAGCTTTCTTCACTTACCCAAGGCGGCAAGCTGCTGCTTCTTGCCAGTGCCCGGCGGCCTCCCTCTCTTCTTCTCCCCCGAGGCTGGCGGAGGAGTGGCGGCGGCGGTGGCGAAGGGGAGCTGCGACGCGGCGGCGGCGTTGGAGGCGGCGGCTAGCGGCGCGAGCGCGAGCGCGACGCCCAGTGGGCTGGGCGGGGTGGGCAGCCCGGAGATGGCCGAGATCCCCGACACCGGTGGCGGGGATGGATTGGGCAGCGGCGGCGGCGGCGAGGAGCCCATGATGAGCACTGGCGACTGGCTTGACGTCGTCCCCTCCACATACTTCCTGGGCCTCCCGCGCTTGCGCTTGAGCAAGGGACCGCTGCCCAGCGTCAGCGCCGATCCGTGAGAGAATGGGCTGCCGCTGCTCATCGCCGCGCCCGCGCTCGCGCTCGCCGTGCCACCACCGCTGGATCCATTCCCATTCCCATTGTTGCTGCTGCTTTGCTGCTGCTGGATCATCATCATCATGGGTGGTGGTGCCATTGCAGCTCCTCCCGGGGGCGACGACGAGGAACTAGGGTTCTTGCTGGAGCTGGATCCTCCTCCTCCTTCTCCTCCTCCGGGCAATGGTGGTGCTGTGGCGACTACAGGGGGATCGGGCGCGACTGTTCCTCGCCTCAGATCGATGCTCGTCTTGCAGTCCGCGGCGGCGTGGTTGCCGGCTGTGAGGAGCGGAAGCGCCGCGAGCGAGGGAGGAGTCGCAGCGCTAGCACCGCCGGAGGGATCCTTCGCTTCCATGCAGCATATGAGAGAGGGAGATGAGAATGGCGAGAGCAAAGCGCGCGCGCGAGGGGATAGAGATGGAAGGATTCTTCGTCTTCCTCCTCCCGGCTCTTTTGGACTTTTAGATTCGACTGCTTCCACTCCCGCGATCTTCCACCCTTTTTGTTTGCTTCTCAATCCCTTGTCACGATCTCTTCTCTTCTCGCCCTTGGGGATCAAGCAATCAATCCATCATTTCCCTGTTCTAGCTCACGATCATCACCAGGAGAAAAAAGGAGGAGGAGCTTCTCACCGCCTGGTCTTAACTCCATCTCCAGCTGCATCGCCTCCGCGCCACCTCTTCACCGGATTTGGATTCGATCATGGCTGGCCGCCCTCGAACCGGAAAAAAGAAAAAACGCGAGAAAAAAAGAGAGGAAAGAAAACAATATATAACAAAAAAGGGGGAAAAGAAAAGAAAAGAAACCAGCCTCAAAATCCGCTGCTCCCCCTGGAGCAATCTCACTTGGAATTAAGATGGAGCAAAAGGAGAGAGAGATTGTAAGTGATGTGAATCAAAATCAATCAATCAATCAGCTTTGTCTTTGTTGGTATGGCCAGGAAGAAGAAGAAGGAGAAGAAGCTTGCTAGGGTTTATATATATCTGGAGTGGAGTGTGCCTGGATTTTGGTGGATGGGCCTATTTGATGATCTTGCCAGTCTCTATTGTGTCTGTGTACTTCCCTTTCATACACTATACTCTCAAATGGGAGGGAATTGAGAAAATGGACATGGCCTCAAACAGGGGAGGGTCCCAAGATTGTCAAAGAATCTAGCCCCTCTACGCCGTATGTGGACTGGTATTATACGCGGGGTATTTATACCTTGGCGCGCCACCTGCATACGATCTTGACCGCGCATTTCCGGAATTTGCACGGTGATTCCGGGTCAGAATGGGTCAGGCGATGCAGGGCTGACGGGCATTGGATTTGGATATTCTGGGGCTGGCAGTGGGTGCCTTTTCCACTCGTGCACCCCTGCCGTATTACGCCCCCTGGTCGTATGGTCGCAAATGGCCCATGGCGTTTGTTGTACGGTGGCACTATGCACATGCTTCAAGCATGGAGCGGGCTGCGATTTTGAATTCTCTCCGGAAAAGCGATACGTCTTTTACTTTATGGTTTCCGATGAAATAAGAAATGCCTTTTCTCTTTTTAATATATGAAAATTTATTAGTTTTTTGCGCGAGATTCATTTGTGTCTCTCTCTAGATTATTTTATTTCAGAGATTATCACACCTTGTCGTTCTCTTGGGACGTTCACATCGCTAATAAAAATAGTAAACACCAGGGCAAATAAAAATTGTAATGGAAGCAAGGTATTGGATTTAAATATGGTAAAGGCGCGATTGCTATTTGGAAAAGGAAACTTGTTGGTGTTTTAAGGAGATGAACTTGGAGTTGTGTGCAGGATAAGAATTGGTGTCTATGAGACTCGAAGAACTTTTGAGTAATTTTTAGAAATCATCATCTTCCTCACACTCACACACACAAATAATATAGAAATTGTGAGGAGCATCTTTCATAGATTTTATAATGTTTCAGACTTCCATTGAGAGATGTGAAATGTAACTTGAACTCTAAACTTATGAAATGCTAAAATATTTTGCAAAAGCAAGATTGAAGGAACAGGATAAATAAATAAATATAAGAAATAAAAAAATAATAACAATTCTACCATATGCCTGCTTGCTGGCGAGACTGATCAACTCCAACTAACACTCCACTGATGCAAATACAAATGTTTGTTTGAGCCTTTTTGGAGTTTTCAGATGCCATTTGCTACAGAAAGGCATGCACAATAAATACAAAGTAAAATATGTTTATTATAAAAGAAATCCTAGAAAATGGAGGAAGCTGGCATATGTTGAATTTGAACACAGTTGATTCAAAGTCTAAAGACAGGCCAAAATAAAAATGACACACATAGTCCCCTATCAAGAGACACAATTATAGGAAAGATCCACTTGTTTACACTAAACTTTGCTTTCAAACTTTCTCTAAATGCACCAACAATTATACAGAGGCATAGTATTGACCCTTTGCACTGGCATTTGGGCAGTCCCCCGAAATTTTGCATGTTCCTTGAGGACTATAGAAACCACTTTCCTGAATTTGGGACAAGCAAATTGGGGGAGGGCTTGATTGATTTGCTTTGAATAATGTTGTGTTTCTTGACTTGGAGAACATATGAGCTGTCTTGAGAAAAAATAACTATATTTCAAATGAATGCAATGGGCCTTCTTTTTTCTTGAAGAACGAAAAGCTTTAACAAATAAAAAGAAAAGAAAAAAAAAGGAGAGTAGAGCTCCAAGCAAACTCCAATAAAAGCCACTGTTGTTTGTAGTGGAATGGGATGAATACACCATCCAACCAAAAGCCTAGCCTAGAAGTTTGAGTTTTGGCCACTTTTTTATTTCCAGGATTTTGGTAAAGTATGAAAAAGGCCTTGTTTTTTCCCTTTGCCAATTCTTCAAGCCAGAACAATTTAGAAAACGTATGCATTTATTCCTTGTGGTAATAATACAATTTGGCTTTTCTTTCTCTGCACTATTTCTAGTTCTTGTAGCTATGAAAGGAAGAAAAAAGAAGAGGAAAAAATATAGCTAATACTCCTCACCTTCGTCCTCTCCCTCGCCATCAGCGGACTCGGCGCCAACTTCCTCGTAATCCTTCTCCAGAGCTGCCAGATCCTCGCGGGCCTCGGAAAACTCCCCCTCCTCCATCCCCTCGCCAACATACCAGTGCACGAACGCGCGCTTGGCATACATGAGATCAAACTTGTGATCCAGCCTCGAGAACACCTCGGCAACGCTGGTGGAGTTTGAGATCATGCACACGGCACGCTGGACTTTGGCGAGATCACCGCCGGGAACCACAGTCGGGGGCTGATAGTTGATACCGCATTTGAACCCGGTGGGCGACCAGTCCACAAACTGGATCGTCCTCTTGGTCTTGATGGTTCCCACCGCGGAGTTGACGTCCTTTGGGACGACGTCGCCGCGGTACATGAGGCAGCAGGCCATGTATTTGCCGTGGCGCGGGTCGCACTTGGTCATCATCGACGCCGGCTCGAACGCCGTGTTTGTGATCTCGGACACCGACAGCTGCTCGTGGTAGGCCTTCTCGGCGGAGATAACCGGCGCGTACGACGAGAGCACGAAGTGAATGCGCGGGTATGGCACCAGGTTGGTCTGGAACTCGGTGATATCCACGTTGAGAGCACCGTCAAAGCGTAGAGAGGCAGTGAGAGACGAGATCACCTGGAAAGAGAAGAAAAACTCGTCAACTTTTCTCTTGTTTTATCGGTTCTCTTTCTATACCTGCGAGACCAATCTGTTCAAGTTGGTGTAAGTCGGCCGCTCGATGTCGAGAGATCGTCTACACAGATCGTAGATGGCCTCGTTGTCGAGCATAACGGCCACGTCTGTGTGCTCGAGCAGCGAGTGCGTCGAAAGAACGCTGTTGTATGGCTCCACCACGGCCGTGGAGACTTGCGGCGAGGGATAGATGGTGAATCCCAGCTTGGACTTCTTGCCGTAGTCCACCGAGAGGCGCTCCAAGAGGAGGGAGCCCAGGCCGGAGCCGGTGCCACCCCCGACTGCGTGGAACACGAGAAATCCTTGCAGCCCGGTGCAGTTGTCCGCCAGCTTCCGTACTCGATCGAGGCAGAGATCGACAATCTCTTTCCCAACTACAAGCAAAAAAAAGAAGAAGCCATGGATCAGGAGGGAAAGAGAAAGAGAAGATAGCTTACTTGTGTAGTGTCCTCGAGCGAAGTTATTGGCCGCGTCTTCCTTTCCGCTGATGAGCTGCTCGGGGTGGAAGAGTTGGCGATACGTTCCGGTCCGGACCTCGTCGATCACAGTCGGCTCCAGGTCCAGGAACACGCAGCGTGGGACGTGCTTCCCCGCGCCGGTCTCGCTGAAAAAGGTGTTGAATGCATCGTCGCCTCCTCCGATTGTCTTGTCGCTTGGCATTTGGCCATCAGGCTGCGATAAAAAATGGTGTAAGCTCCAAAAATTCGTCTCCAAAGTTTCGTTCTTACTTGGATGCCATGCTCCAGGCAGAAGAGCTCCCAGCACGCATTTCCAATCTGGATGCCGGCCTGGCCAATGTGGATCGAGATGCACTCTCTCATCTTGGCCGGACGACGAACGAATCTAGAATTGGACGAAACGAGCGCAACGACGACGAGGCAACGAGTTCCTCGGAACTGCGCTGCTCCTTTTATACCGATGCGGCGGTTACTGTAAAAAGCGCAGGCCCGGCGCGGTAAAAAGCACCAGCGTTCGCAGCGGGAGCGCCGGTTTTACCCGTTTTACCGCGGCAACCGCCGCCATCTTCAACGCGAAACGGCGGTTGAAACGCCCGCTGAACTGTCAGCCGGCAACCGTATTTTTCTGCCAGCGTGGACACAACCTAAAAAATTAGGGCTAGGGCTTCCACCAAAAGGAAAGAAAAAGAATTTTATAAAGAAAAAGAGAAACGCAACAAAAAAAAGGGAAACACTCATGAGAGCGAAAATAAAAAAATTAATAAAAGAGGGGAAAAAAGGAAGAAATAAAACCACGCCTAATTGTGACAGTGAAGAGGGGGGAGGGAATCCAATGTGCACAGCCAGACAGACAAGCCCCCTTTCCTTTCTTCGCTTGATCCACACTGACTTATTTTTCCAGCTGGTGTAAGCTCTGCCGCGCGCGCGGCGAGTTCTTCTTCCATTATCTCCTCTTCCAGATCGTCAACCATCTGCGCTTGCTGGCCCTTCTCAGCAAATCCCATTCGAGCGCCTCCAGTCGATCAATGCTCGCTCGCCCTGCCAGCCATCGCCCAGAAAGCCTTTGATATCTGTAACGCTCGCGGAGCTCCATACTAAAATCTTTAGTTGGCAGCTTTGTAGTTCTTCTTCTTGTTCCAGAAGCCACTTTGATCTGTTCTATGCCCCCCCTCCCCCAATTCGTTCGTAGAACTCGTAGCCCCCTATCCCTGTTTTGTTTCTTCTTCCTATCCTGCGAAATCTATAACCTTCTACCACCCCAGCTAGACCAATTCTTATAGCTAAAGCAAACACACTTGCCTGGAATCCAATCGAGAGATGTGTGTGATCTAGTTCGGTTCTCTCCGGCAGTGAGCGATGATGGAGCAGCCGCGCTTGTAAGGATTGGCGGCGCCACCGCGGTTGCATCGAGGATTGTAGTACGAGTTGCCCGACATTGGAGGGCAGGGCACTCGATCCGCCGTTAGCGAGCCATAGCTGATGTAGGTCTGGCGGCTCGCAAGAAATCTGCCATGAATTTCCGTATCCAGCAAGAATTCGTCGATGCCGCCTCCACCGCCAACGCTGCCGCCGCTGCCCAGGCCCTGCGAGCTCGACGTTCGCACCGCCAGGAGCGCACACACTACCGCTAACAAGCACAGGCGCCAGTGCTTGCTGATGATGGAGCTGGCCATCTAGGGATTGAGAAAGAACCGAGTGTGAGCGGCGAGATAAGTATCGATCGATGCTGTGCTTGCTGTGGAAGAAAGAATCTTACCTTCTCATGAACAATGCTGGACGGATCGCGTGCCCCAAAACCCTCCCCCCTGGCACCGAAATATCGATATTTCTTCCAAGATCCGGCCCCGGGACTGCCAAACCGCGCCGCTTCGCCAAGATCTGCCGCGAGTCGGATGCAAGGAGGCGATCTGGAATGTAGCTAGCTAGAATCTGGCTCCAGCTCTGGGTGCTCGAAATCGCCACGAAATCCCCGTGCCGCCAAGAACGCGCTAGAGGAGGAGAGCAACACAGCAATGCCGACCTAGCTAGCGCTCTCCCTCTCTTCCTTTCTCTCTTCTCTTTCACGCGGAGGCGCCGAAAGGAAGACTAAAGCGTTTCCAAGAACCGCAAATACTCGGGCCAGCTTCGGGGCCAGGCTCGGGCGAAACTGCAGGCTCGGAACTGACGGCTCCGTCTGCCGAGCCTCCGCCTCGCAGGTGCCAGCCTGGCAACCGTTCCGCTCCGTCTCCGCCGGCACCGGGATATTCTATCCCCGCGGGAAAACGGCGCATATTCTAATCACCCAACACTAACAAACCATAGCCACATGAGAGATTTTGGTTGATGGCTACAGCCTTGTCGCACATTCAAAGTTCTCGCCAACTTTTTCCTTTGATCTTTGTGGAGAAAGGAAACAATGCAAGCAGGCAAGCAAGCTGTGTGCGCGTGTTGCGTGTTGCGTGTGGTGGTTGAAAAAGCCGCGCATTTGTATCGTATTATGAGATGCCGCCAACCATCACCGTCACCACCACCACCATTGCTATACCCCTCACCGCCACCACCTCTCACCACCGCCACCATCACCACAACCACTATCACCACTACTACCCTCACCACTACCACTTTCTCACCACCGCCACCATCACTCTCCCACCACCATCAACCACTACCACACCACATACCACATTTCACCACGTGCACCACCACCACCACCGCCACCGCCACCACCTTTCATCGCATACGTGTCTCCTTTCATTTAAGTCTCTTTCCCTCTCGAGGACGAGCAAAAGCTTTGCTCCCTGCCACTGCGAGAAAACAAAATCCACCTAATTCACAACAGCTTTCACGACGACATGAATGGAAAGGAATTTGAATGAAATGGTGTCGATCGATCGTAAGCCTGTAAATATTTATACATACAGCCAGCGTCTTTGATGGATATATGATGACGAGCAGCGAGCGAGCGAGAGAGAGAGAGAGAGTTACTTATCGAGTTCTTTCGTCTTCTTTCCTGGCCTGGAATGCTCAGTGAATTCACAAACAGTCTTCTACCAAATGTAACGCCGAATGTAACACGGAAGAGAGAGAGAGAGAGAGAGAGAGGAAAAACAAAACAATCCTCTGATGGGACCGGTACCTCTACATTTGCGTCGTCGTCGTCTTCCAAGCTTGTTGTCGTCGCCAATGTTCTCCACTTTATAGCAAGTGTCTCCCGAGGAAAGAAGCGACCAGGCAGGCCGCGACAAGCTGGAGTCCGGGAAGAGTGCCTGTGCTGGAGCTCCGAGTGGAAGATGGAGCCGGAGCTGGAGCCTGCGCAAGCGAAGGGAGCGGCGGCTCCGCTATGTCTAGTGCTGGAAATGGCGCACCCGCGGGCGGAGGAGCCAGGCCCAGATCACCCGGCAGTATAAGTGGAATCGGAGAGCTGCTGCTCGAGTCTCGAGGAACACAGCGATTAGCTGCAAACAAAGAAGAGACAAACAAATGTGTAAGTGCATCCATAAAGCTTCAACGAAACAGAACTTACTCAAGTATGACTTTGCGGTCTCGGGAAAATCGGTGACAATCCCGTCAATGTCGTAAAACTGCACGTAAGTGTTGAGCTCCAGAGTTGGATCCGCAAGAAAGTCGAAGGCTATGGCAGTAAACGGATTCCTGAAGTATACAACGACCACGGATAAGCTGTGGTTGTGCACGCGTTCTACAACGTCTGTGGGCACGGTGAGAAACGAATCAGCAGTCGGACTGACGAGAGATCTCGGAACGGCTACACCGCTGGCAAACTGCTTAATTTCTTCCAGTACCGCGTCTGTCAACGTCTTGTTTCCCGGAACGCTGTATATTAAGTCAGCCGAGACAAGATTGCGAAGCGCTCGCAAAACGGTCGCGTCCTCGGATTGAATTACCACATTTGAGGTGTTGGTAAATCCTGCCTGTCTTAAAGCCGCTGAGACAGCTGCTACGGTATCAATGCCAAATGTTCCATTCAGAAGATATGCTCTCTGCAATAACAATGCAAATAAGATCTGAGACATGCAATGCAAGCTAAGCGAGGAAGATACCTGCAAGACCAAATAAACGCCAACGTTTGGGCTGTCCTTAGTAATGTTCAGAAAGTCGGATAGCGTGAGAAGACTCTGGGTACCATCGTTTGCCTTGTTCCGTACAATAGCACTTTCGGGATTGTATATGTTGGCTGAAAGCGATTTTGTAACTAAGGAGAAAACCATGCAATGAAAACCAGACCTTTCAGCGACTTGATTTCGTCCCATGTGAAATCAAACGTGAAAATCCCGGGTGCGTCTTGCAGGGATTCATAGGTCTTTGTGCGCGATAGCAGTGGAGTCCCACTTACATCTGTGTTGAGTAGAAGGTCAGGTGATTGTGTACATATAGCCACTCCATCTTTGGTCATCTGAACGATGCAATCGATGTAATCGGCTCCCTTGCTGATCGCACTGCTATAAGCAAGACGAGTCGAGCCGGGATAATTTCCACTGTCTCCTCCGTTGTGGGTTATAACTCGCTTGCTTTTAAACGGTGCAATCACTTTATCTGATAGCAGCAGACAAGTGAGTACCCTGTCATATCAAAATGATAAATTCAGATATGCCTACCACTCGCTTCCGGAGATTTTCCACCATTTTGGTTCCCATAACAATCTATAAAACAAGCGAAACCAGTCATAAAATAAATTGCGGCGTCAGAATTATTACCTATTGCCAGAGATGCTGTTGTTGGAAAGTCCGAAGAAACGCCATCGACGGCAAAACTGGGATCATCGATAAAGTAGAGTATCTCTCTAATAGGATCGAAGCTGTAGTTGTAGCTGTTAGGATATTGATCGTTAGCAAAACCGAATGCATGTACTTCAAGCCTTGCCCGGTGAGCATCTTGGACAATAGTGGTAGGATTTTCCAAGAGAAGCGTGGTCGGATTGAAGGTTCTTATCAAACTTTTGGATACCAGAATTCCAGATGTCAAGGTTCTAATGTTTGTCAGGTTTGCCAATAGAGCTGCATACGTCTGATTCGTCGTCGGTTCAGGGTCCGTAAGACTATTAACCTTCAAAACGGTTTTTGTTCTGCTTCTACTGCTGGCACGAGAGCGCAGGGTCCTGAGAAGTCCCACCTCAGGCGTAGAAATGTAGTCAGGGGAAAGATTTCTTAAAGTTGACAACACGTAGGATGTCATGTTGATCTTCCGATCATCATAAAATTTACAGTACTGAGAAAAAAGAAAGAAAAAACATCAGCCAACGCAATCATTTTCTTAGACTTATACCTCAACGTTCAGCCAAAGCAGGCCCGGCAGTCCAGTCGTATTCGTATAGCTAGCCAAAAGCCCGGCAACCATATCGGGAGACGCAAGTGGGTCGCCATCGAAAGTAGCAGGACGACTGAGAGGTCCTTGTCTAGCTGCAGAAAATCACTTAACATTCAGGAACCAGAAACGAGCAGAAACATACCCGTGACGTTGCTCAGCTGGATGGACGTGAAGTCCACGGCAAAATAGCCATTGATAGGCTCGCCATTGACAATGTAAGTCGAGTTAGCTCCTGGAAAAATGTCCCCGATGTTCGTGGTGGCTTCCAGGCCGATTTGCGTTCTGCAAATGGGCTGCCCGTCCTTGGAGAGCTGCAAGTCACAGTAGAGCGCAATGCCGCCGGAAGTTTTCTTGAGCGCATCGGCGTAGGATCTTAAGGTCTGGTCGGGGAAAACCCCCGACTGGCCATTGGAGATGACGAGAGGCTTGGCACCTGAAAAAGGGACGATTTTAATGGGGATAGAAAGAAGCGAGCACCTAACGTACCCGTTAACGTTTTCCACGAAGACCCCACCGGAGTGGCGGATGGCGCTGGCGCTGGACCTCGCTGCGCTCTAGCTACCGAAATCACAACCGCCGCAAGGAGAAGCGCGCGGAGCGAGCGGCGATACCAGCACATTTTCAATCGGTAGACGACTCGCGAGCTCTTCCTGATCAAGAATCGCAATGAGACACGAATTTCCAGGCCGGATCGGCCAATGCAAGCACAAAGATCGCTGGCAAGAGAGAGATTTCGAGCCGCATTACCTGAAATCCCCCGAGAGACTCAAATGCCGATGGCGCGCGCTCCTGCGCGATCGATCGTCTGGCGACAGGCCTAGCTAGATCCTCCTTCGCCGCGTTGATCCCATTCCATTCCGCGGCGAGCAGCTGGAGCGCACAGTAAGTACACAGGGGATGAGACCAAGTTCCCTAGAGAATATTGGAGCCAGAAGCTTCGATGCCAGCGTATCGTCCATCTGGTGGCTATTCCGGCCCAGGGATTCCGTAATGGCCAGACGATGGGCGGCTGCGATCACGTCGAAGAGAACCCGCCACGTTTATGACGCCCCAGTCCTTTCGTGCAGATTCACGTTGAGTGGGACCATCTGCCACGTGGAGATCGGATATTCTCCAAATATCCACCGGCATATTCTCTTGCGAGCTCCGGCCTGGGAAGTCAATAGCCAGCTACGAGTTTGTTTGTTTGGAAGTACTGCCAGTGATGAAAGAGATTGCGATCTGTGATGCATTCATGGAGTGCCATTCATGTGAAAACTAAGAGGAAAAAAAATTTCAAGCTTTTTTTATGAGCACTGTCTCTCTGGACCGGAATGAACGGACATTCTTTTATCGACAGGGACTCAAATCGATCAAGGCTGGAGAAATAACGAAGAAAGAAAATATATCATGTTTTGGCCTTGGCAGTACCTTGGAATTGAATTGGAATTGAGAGAGCAGTAGTTTCATATGACACACTTCCTTGTACCTTTTGTCGCTTTGATCTGGAAACTGAAACTTTGAGCTTGAATCCACCGCGGCTTTCATGGCACCAGGAAAGGACCATATAAAAAATATAGAGTCGCAATCCGTGGACTACAGGGGCACTTTGTACTTTTTCCTTTGCTTTTGGCGTAAAGTTGTGAGTCAAAAGAGCGAACCCGGTGTTCACGCTCTTTTCTTGTAGAGAATTTTTCTCGCTCGATCGTGTCTAGCGAGACTTTGATAGTTAGAATTTTACAGCCGCTTTGATTGCGTCTAAAACCTGGAAGTAAATGGAGAGAGAATAAAAAAATGGTTGTCAAAGCCGCGGATCAAGCCATGCTTACTTTGTTTGCTGTAGGCATGTAGAATGGCTCAAAGACAAGAGGAAACGGCGTGTCAAGGCCGCATACTCTCGCAATCGGGGCCTCGAGCTGTCCAAGAAGATCCAAACAAAAAAGCACTTACGAATTTCAGCCGAAGAACAAGTAAACTTAATGTACCCGTAGAAAACAACGCTCCGCAATGGTTGCTGCGATCTCTGCGCCAAAACCTCCAGTGACTGGCGCTTCATGGCTAACCTGAAAGCTTCGTGTTAACGTAGCACACCAAAAACACAACAAAAAAGAAACGTTAATTTGCGAAGACTTACTATCAACTTCCCCGTTTTGTTCACCGAAGCTTCCACGAGTTCCTTGTCCCATGGAATGAGAGTTCTCAGATCAATGAGCTCACACGAGATTCCTTCCTGGAAGAACACAAACTTGGTCACCTTTTGCCGAAAGAAACACGAGTACAGTACCTTTTCGGCCTCGGCGCATGCTTGCTGCATTACTGCGAGTTGCGCTCCCCACGCAACTAGTGTAATGTCTGTCCCCTCGCGTATCACCTGCGAGCCCGAGTTAGTGCACAGAATGAATCGTTTTTAGTTCTCCAACGGTGTACCTCTGCTTTGGACAAAGGAAGCATGTAATCTCCCTCTGGAACCTCGTCCACGGATAGACGATACAGCCACTGGAAATGATCGACATCCATCAACAATTATGAGAATTTTCCCGTAGAGAAAGTGGACGTCCTTCCTCAATCCTCACCTTCGGTTCGAAAAATATAACAGGATTCGGGTCTCTGATAGAAGCAAGCAACAATCCTTTCGCTTGTGACGGATTCCTTGGAATCACCACCTGACAAAAGAAGAACCTTTGCCATTAAAGCCATCTTGATTGAGCATACCTTTAGACCAGGAACATGGCAAAAAAAAGCTTCTGGGGACTGGGAATGATAGTGGCCTCCATGTCCTACGGCACCATACGGAGATCTTACAGTGAGACCTGCACAACTAGTCAAGCACACAATTTTGTGAGTAGTACATAGTACGAGCAAAAAGGATAGAAAAAGAGACAGTTCTCACCTCCACAATTAAAAGCATTTCCGCTCCTGTACCGGAACTTTGCAGCTTCGTTCACGAGCTGAGCCCATAGTTTATTTTAGATTTTCATCGAAAAGCAAGCTAGGTACTGTCAACTTGCCTGATCAAACGCTGGGAAAATGTAGTCTCCGAACTGGATCTCGGCGATAGCACGATTTCCCTGCAAACTCAAGACTTGGAGTTAGCCAGGAAAAAGAAAAAAAGTATCGTCATGTCTAACCATAGCAGCAAGACCAATTCCAAATCCAACGAGTCCCTGTTAAGGAGAGAAAACAACTTTTCAATCGTCGAACAGTTTTTGTTTTTTTTTCTTTGTGATCCATTGTTACTTGCTCGCACAAAGGAGTGTTGAAAACTCGATGCGTCCCAAACGCATCCGCCAGCCCGCTAGTGCACCTAAAAACTCCACCGAATTTAACATCTTCTCCAAACACGTAGGCCCTGCCCAAGGAATTCCCGTGAAAATTTTCATGAAAGAAATGCTACAGCGATTTCTTGCCTTGGATCCGATTCCAGCGCAATGTGAAGCGCCTCGTTCACTGCCGAGAAGAGATTCATGCGCTTCGTCTCGCATGGCAGTGGAATTGTGGCGGAAGAAGGAGAAGATGAAGAAGAGAACGATCGGCGCCCAGAGAGAGCTCCAAATACCCTACCGTGAAACCGCCCCATTCTTGAATCGGCTGGAGCGAGATTGCCCTACCTAAGACGCTTCTCACCTGACTCGACTGAGTTATCCATGAGCTACCCGTACGAGATCGTCTTCCGTATCCACGAGTTTAGGGTTTATAGAATTAGGGTTTATCAGGAATGGGGCGGTGCCCGAATCACAAGAAGCCGGCGAAGAAGAAATACTCCCAC
Organism: Selaginella moellendorffii; assembly: GCF_000143415.4. Classification (NCBI taxonomy): domain Eukaryota; kingdom Viridiplantae; phylum Streptophyta; class Lycopodiopsida; order Selaginellales; family Selaginellaceae; genus Selaginella; species Selaginella moellendorffii. Next base: position 1,073,325 of record NW_003314319.1, read on the forward strand.
AAGAGCGCGCGGCGGGCCAAATTCCTGGTCAAGGATATCCTTTTTGCTTCTCCGATGATTGGTAGGCATTGGTGGTGTTCTCCTTGACAGATTCTAGGCACGCGATGATATGATCTATTCGGAGGTGAAGAATTTGGAGTCGTCTATGGACGAAGGGGCGCCCGCGCGAGCTCGAGACGAGGATCTCCCTGGAATGGGGCAGTTCTACTGCTTGCATTGCGAGTTAAGCGCCGATTCCTTGTCTTTCATTCTTTATAAACGCTTGCTTCTTTCAGCCGGTATTTCTCGTCGTCTTCGATCATGGAAGAGCATTTTAAGACCAAACGGCATAAGAAAAGGTTTGTTTTTTCTTCCTTGTTCTTTGCGAGGCCTGCTTTAATCTTCTTTCACTTCTCGATAGAGTGAAGGCCATGCAAGGCCCAGCTCCACATTGTCAACTAGACGCGGAACTCGCGGCTGGGCAGGGCAAACCGGATAACGGGCCAAAGCTCGGAGTTGTATCCTCGTAAGAAACTCGTGAAATTCTCACTAACTCTTTTGCAAACCATACGCTTGCATTGAAATTTTTCTCCTGGCAATTGCAATGAGGAATCAAAGGCCGGTCTGAAAGCCACCCTGCAGCAGCAGCTGCCAGGAGGAGGCTCTTCTCTGATGACCATTTCCAGCTTGAAAGGTCTTGTCTCTGAGCAATAAAAACATGCTTTTGCTTTTGCTTTTCCTCACTTTGAGAAACGATCTCCTTTGAAGTAACTTGCCAAATTTAAGATTTAAGATTCACAGACGAGTATTATTCTCAAGAAAAAACAGAAAACGAAATAACAAAGAGGAGTCCATCTTGATGTTTATGTTTTGATCTAGTGAGTTTCTTGGTGTTCATGCTGTGATCTAGTAAGATTGTTGAAGAGGCTGAGTTAACCCATCTGATGGATTGTAGATCAAAACGTAGAGATTGATGGATGCAGCCAGTGTCACCCTGGATGAAACAATGTAATTCTTTTATTTCTAAGAAGTGCAGCCACTTACCAGAGAATGTATGGTATAAGTAAATATGCAGCTGCATGACTCACTGGCCAGAAGAGGATAATAGTTGCAAGGATGGCGAGCCACAGCAGAACTATTTCAGCAAATGCAAAATCCTGTGACAACACACTGTCAGCCAGGAGCAAAAATTTCACCAGCGCCAACTTACAAATCGATGGTAGCCGAAAAAGATTGGCGTCCATGCAAAGTTTAGTATGAGCTGCAACAACCACAAATGAAAACTCAGCTCTTTCTTCTGAATAAAAACCAAAAGTGAGGAATTTTATAACCTGAACGATGTAAATGGCTAGAGGAAGCGCGTGCCTCTTAAAACCTGGAAACGAAGGAAAATTTACAGGAAAGAACTTGTGATGAGATGCTTCTCAAAGGTTTCTAATTACCTCCATCTTTCCAGACAAGCCAGGACGCGATCCCCATGAGAATGTAGAGAGTTGTCCACATTACAGGAAAGACCCAGCTCTGGCACAAGCAGAGAGAGAAGTTAGAAGAAACAAGTGAGGGATTTTTCCATTTTACCGGAGGCGTCCATGGAGGCTTGTTGAGCTGCCTGTACCAAGCTGCAAGAACATGGGAAATTTAAACTTGGGCAACTGAGACTTTGGGCGATTGAAACTTACGGCTGTCACCACCAGCTCCAAATTTCGCTCCCGCAAATCCTCCGGCCACTGGGATGGCTATCGCCACGATCAGCCCCAGAATCGCTCCCCAATCCATTTTTTTTTCAGCAGCTTTATCCGCTAGCCTAAACACCAAATCTCCTCCCTCGCGTTTAGAAGCTAATTTAATAATCTTGAGTAACATACTGTATAAAATCACCATTAAAGAAGATTTATAAAGGCTTGTAATGACTGAGTTCGTGTCTACCATCTTGAGTTCGCAACAACAACAGACTCTCTCACTATCGCCTGAAAACACCGGAGACCGTTTGCTCCACATTTTTAAGAAATGGGGTTGGAGCTCAAAAATGGTGTGGCTCTGGATGAAAATTTGCTGTCAGTCCGGCCTCCAGGAGAGGTTTCTCCATCTTTTCATCCATGAAAAGATGGAGAAACTATTGGACCACTATCAGTGAACTTGCAAGCTTCTTGAACGTTTCGACACTTGCATACATCCTCCCGCCAGGTTTGAGGCCGGTTGGGGTGGCCATGAGGTGTGACAGTGCTGTGAGGTGTAATTGTAGTGTTGTGGAACTACTTGCATTTACCAGTTCAGTGATTTAGTACCAACTCAGTTTACTATGTTTTTCCAATCGTGGTGGGGAGAATTCTTGACGATCAGAGTTTGGGGTGTGGCGCGGGCGGTAGTGATGTCTGGAGAGTTCTATATATCGGAAAAAAACAATTATTTTTCAAGATCCAACCACTTGCTTGTTGAATGTTTGAAATTCTTAAACCAAGAAACCATGTGCTATGTTTCAGCCACTGTACAGCTGACTTTGCATATCTATAAGATGAAGACATAACTTCAAATCAATTTGGTCTGGCTCAAGAGGGGTATGGGTATTCTTCAGAAGCTGAGTCTAGCTTTGTTCATCATTGTCTACATCTCATTTGTGTTCATGACAATAAGCTCTTCAGCAGCCATGTTCCAAGGTAACAAGGAAGCCAGGTTTTGATGTTGAATCTAATCATCTGACCATTTCAGATGGGCGTTGTATACGTTGTGGTAACAAAAAGTGCTGTGGAGGAAGTTCATGCCGAAGTAGAATCGGAGGGATTGGTGAATGTATCGATCCATGAGGACCTTGGAGATCTTGCAGGTTTAATACATGTTTTTTCTCTCTTAATCTCTTTGGGTGTTCTTCTAGATGACTGAATTCTCTGTTCTGTGAAGCTCTTCCTCTTCTTTCTTGAGAAGAAGCTAAATCTCTGGAATCCAAAGAAAAACTGGAGCTCTACCTTTAAGCCTGAGAGCAGCTTTGGATCTGAATCTCGTCCAAACTCAATCTGCGGTGGCAAAGCTCGAGCAGGATCAAAGTTTCTTGAATGTAGAAGATACTGAAACAAACGCAGCGGCTTCTTCTTGAGAAGAAGCTAAATCTCTGGGATCAAAAGAAAACCGTTAAGGCTTTGGATCTGGATCTCGTCCAAACTCAATCTGCGTCGACAGAGCTCGAGGGGGATGAAAGTTTCTTGAATAATATTTATGTAACACACAATGTAGCGGGAACATTGTAATGTCATTTAATTCAATGCTGGAAATGAGATGTGCTGCGTTACCCATGCCCGGCCTTTCTTGCTTCCACACCAAACCAGGGATGCGGAATATGCTCCGTTGCTTCGAGCCTGTGGGAATTCCAGAAGCCTCGCACACGCGAGACAGCTTCACGCCCGGATTTGGAAGCAAGCGACGACCACATTTGTTGATAACTTGATCGTCGAAATGTATGGAAAGTGCAGCGCGATCGATGACGCATGTTTTGTTTTCGAGAGCATTCGTAAGCGGAATGTTTTCTCGTGGACAATGATGATTTCCGCATTTGCCCAAAATGGGCATTTTTTATCTGCGCGTTTGTGCTTCTGGAAAATGAATTTGGAGGGCATAAAACCCGATCGAATAGCCTTGATTGCGACTATTGATGCTTTGGCCGAGATCGCGTCTGCAGCAGACATTGTGTTGCTTCGAACTTGCGTTCACGAATTGGGTCTTGCTTCTGATCTTGTCTTGAAAAATGCACTGCTCAATTTATACAGCATCTGGCTGAATCTACAAGAAACAAAAACTATGTTCGAAAGACTTGAAACCAAAGATGTTATCACTTGGACTTGTATGATTTCTGCATATGCCCGAAAAGGGCATCCGGGCGCGCTTTTGCTGTTTCGAAGAATGGAGCTCGAGGGGATTGTGGCCAACGGAATCACATACATTGCCCTCTGTACAGCCCTTTCAAAGCTCCATCCGTATCATCACATTCGAATCAATCTCTTGGATCTTGAAACCCGGATTTCTCGATCTGGATTGCTTCCAATGGTGTGTTGCAGCTTGATCGAGATGTACGGGAATCTTGGCGACATAGAGAACGCAATGCGGGTCTTTACAACCTCCCTAGAACAGCACTGCAATGTGGTTGCTTGGACCGCGGCGATCAATGCTCACACACAAAATGGAAACCTTCGCAAGGCTTTGGAGATCTTTAGAAGAATGGATCTCGAGGGAGTCAGGCCCGACAACGTAGTGTTTCTTGCCCTCTTGGACGCGTGCATTGCGTTGCAAGATCTCAGCCAAGGCAAGCTCATTCATGAACGGATTGTGAGATTGGGGCTTAATTCGCATTCTAACCTTGTAAACACACTCATCAACATGTACGGAAAGTGTGATAGAGTTGACATTGCGAGAGGCATCTTTGATAGCCTCGATAAGAAGTGTGTGGTTTCTTGGACTGCGATGATCACTGCCAATGCTCAAAACGGGCATCCGCTAGAAGCCTTTCATCTCTTTTGTAGGATGTCCTTGGAAGGGATTCTCCCAACAAAGATCACTCTCATCACCCTTCTCGATGCGAGCTCGCTTCACTCGGACATTCTCCGCGGCAAGTTGGTCCACGAATGCATCGAAGATCTTGGCCTCGATCTCGAGGGCGCTTTGGGGAATGCTCTTGTCAACATGTATGGAAAATGCGGCAACACGAGTAAAGCTCTCTCGATCTTTGAATCAATGCAGTTGAGAGATGCCTGTGCGTGGAACACAATGCTTGCCGCATATGCCCAGGTCGGTCATATTCACTCGGCATTTGAAAAGCTCCAGGAAATGGAGCTCCAGGGAGTCCGCGCGACGGATACCACCTTCATCAACATCCTCTCCGCCCTGAGCCATGCCGGATCGCTCCACCGCTGCTGCGACTGCCTCATCTCAATGATCCAGGACTACAATGTTACACCCGCAAGCGATCACTACCGGTGTATTGTGGACATGCTTGCTCGGCTCGGGCAGCTCCAGCACGCAAACGAGCTCATGGAACTCATGCCTTTTGAGCCCACTGCCACGGCGTGGATGTCCCTTCTCGCGGCCTCCAGGGTCCACACCAAAACTTCATCCGTGGATCAAGTTTCTTGGGTGGCTGCCGAGCGGGTTTTCGAGCTGGAGCCCAGGAATGCATCTCCATACTTGGCTCTCTCCAACATCTACAAATGCAAGCGTGAAAGAATCTAGTGACTTGAAAGACAAAAACTATACATGTAAGTCGAATCTAAAGCTCGTGGGATCGAGCACGACGAAACGAGAGCCTGACCGATTTCAAGTCGTAGAGGACGTGATAGTTCTGCTGCATGATATTTCCAATGATGTTAATGCCCCCTCGCCCAACAGTTAAGCATGCAAGGTCGCCATCGACGGACATTACGTTCTCCTGGGGTGGCCGGAGCTCCGCGCCGTTAGCAAAGCGGAAGCTGATCGAGGGGAACCTGTAATTTTCGTGGCCCGAGGTGTTGAAGCACTTGTCCAAGTGTGGGACACTCACCTGCGGAAGATCGACCATGCTGGCGAAGATTTCCGTCACGTTGTAGGCACCGGTTAGAGATGTCACTGGGGAGCCCGAGTCGAAGACGGTCCAGCCGGTGTTGGCCTCAGACCCGGCCCACACGTCGTTCACGTAAACGCTGTGGAGATAGAGATTAGACTCGACACTAGAGCTGAAGAGGAGTGGCGTGCTCCGCGTGATCGAATCGGCCAGCTCAGTGCTGGGGATGACTGCAGGGAGAGCGCAGCGTCTCCAAAGAAGAGAGGGCTCGTTTCGCCTTGAGAGAGCCCAAAGATACTATCCACGTCTCTCACGGTCCCGGCGTCCTGAATCAATGCAGTTGAGAGATGCCTGCAAGACTGGACACTCCGGGAGCTGGAGGCGAGCTTGCCGAAGCACTTGGCTGGAGATCTCAGCGACGAAACAGGCATCAACTTCGGACAATCGTGTTTTCACTCTCAGCCCTGCTCCAAGTCGGGTGCTCGCGTCCTCTTCAGGCTCGCTTTTGCTCGAGTTTGAAGTTGGCACACACAGCGAGCTTGATCTCGGCATCACTTGAAGAGCTCCGGTGGATTGGTCTCGGGCTCGCCCTTGGCTGACAGCGGGAATGCAAGGGGATCCAATATGTGATATTGCTGGCTGTTTTGGAAGAGATCTTGATGTTGCTGTTCCATTCATACAGGGTGGTAGGCGAGGCAATCGAGCGCCGCCACGATGATCGATTCCTCCAGTCCTTCTAACTCCAAAGGGGCTTTGCCAAGGACGAAATGCCGAGCAGCATGAATGCGGGGGATAATCTCGTCCGGTGGGCGATCTAACAAAACGCCATGGATTTCGCAAACAAAGAAACCCCTGTCATATGGTTCAAGTACATGGTATGATTTTTTTATTACGGGAACCCGGTTGCTGAGATGATGGCTATCAGGTAAGTGTAGAGGTAAACCGTTGTACAAGACCCAGTTGCAGCCGACTTAATCCAGTGACAATATTGGCAAACATGGCATAGACAGAAAGGGACTTGGTGGGGACCGGAAAAAAGATATTGGCGAAAGTTATTCCTCTTGTCTGTGGGCATCCTAAAGATGCTAAGGAGTGGATCTGGGATGATCACTCATAAATGGATGGCTCAGTCTTTAAGAGACGGGACTGTGATGTAGGTGGTGTTAGACCACCGGTGTAACCAATGTAAATGGGTATGGCCTTAGCGTAACAAACTGATATGTCGGTGGTACTTTGGGGTGTCGGTCATGGGATCAGACACATGAAGCACTTGGACACAGTGCAATGGTTGAGTAGCTTGGATGCCATTCTTGGGGTTAGCAAGTCCCTAAGTTCAAAATAGGACTTATGGAGGTTGTGAGTGAGACTCCTTCAAGTGGTCGGAGGTGTGATTAAGTGACTAAAGTAGAATTGAAAATTTAGTCGCTTACATCTACTTCAAATATCAAATCGTGCATTTTCATGGACAGTCCATCTACTAGTTTTTTTCTTCTCAATTGGTTCTAAAACTATTAAGGCACTAATTTAATTAATATTTGAAGGAACAAAAACTAATGAAATGATGTTCCAAAATGACAAAGCAACAATGATCAGTGATAAAACCACCTGTTTCCTTTAAAGGAGTAGCTCGCACTACCCTAGCTTTTCAATTTTTATTTCTACAAATGTACCAAGTGTTAAATAATTATACTCCCACAATATACATATTATTGTTTGGAATCAACTCCCCTAAGTTGTTGTAGGCGAAAAGATTCCAAAATCAAAACTAGAACAATAAAAAGCTCATCAGATAAGATTGAGACTAAGTTTGAAACTAAGTCTGAGATTTGAGATTGGGTTCGAGAATTTAGATTTTTTGAGAAGCCACCCAGCCCAGTATTACTCAAACATAAGGAGACTTAACCCCCAAATATCCCAATACTCAAACCTAAGACGTTTTAACCCCCTAAGTATCCCAAACTAATTGGAAAAAAGGGTGTGCTTTTGTTATTTCCCTCTATATTTGAATTATAGATTGTCTCTCAATTTGTTCTTTTTAGTTATTTATAATTTACTATACTTCCTTATAAGTTCATGCTCGTTAATGGAAGTTGAAAGCCATAACTTTCCCAAGAGCTTTGCTCTTTTGACACTCTACCATTTATGTTGAACTTAATTGAAAGCAAATTAAATTTACTAAATGTCAATTTTAACATGTAGTGTAATTCTCTGTCATGTAATTCTCAACATATGATGTAATTTTTTGTCATGTAATTCTCAATATATAATGTAATTTTGTTATCTTTGATTACTTACAACTACCTAGTTTCTAGAGGGTGGTACAATGAGAATTATTATTTGTTCTATTTGATGCTAAATTTAATAAATCTTTATAATACATCCTAACATATTAAAATGTCAAAGCCACAAAAGTGTGCAATATTCCTGCCCAATAGTTAAAAGATAAATTACCCCATATAGAAAAAGAAATAGAATCACTTTGCAAAAACAGAAAAAATGTGTGTGTTAAGAGGGCTAAAATCACATTGCATTTAGTGTTAGGGCATTGTAAACTTGCTAATGGGCTCTTTGGTTTTAAATATATGAGAATGGTAAGCAAAATTCCCAACTTCACTAAGGGCATTCCTAGTTATAATAAATTTTCTTATTATTTAGTAATATCTTTTCAGGCTACTATCAATTTTACCAAAAGGTTCTGATCTCTTTTGTGATTAAAAGACTTGAATCAATTCATTATGAAATTTTTGCATAGACTATGCAATTCATTTCTTTTTTTTCCTTCACCTTGCTGTAAATAATGTTCACATTGAGCATGTCCAGTAACCATGACAATTCAAATGATCACCTTTATTTTATAGCAAACACATTGTATGCATCCCTGCATTTTCCATAAATTTTCCACTTAAAGAGAAAAATCCAACCCATAACCAACTACAACTTATGAATGTGATTAGCAGTTCAAAGAACTTCAAGAGAAAAACAAGCATCTAAAGCCATGAGAAGGTGATCTTTTTTTATCTTAGGCCTGCATTTTGCTCTATCAGAAATGCATATTGCAACTTTCCATGCCAAGTATATGTGCTAAATGACAATCGTCCAAGGCTCACACTAAAACATAATTGCACTTCAAGACTATTGCTCAACTAATAAGAACCCTTCCAGACACAAGTATGCATAGAGGTGGATTGCTTGCTTACCACACTCATGCGACACATAGACAGTGATCATCGTGTTTCATCCCGCTCAATCAAATGCATCTCAATGAGCCCACACTTTCCATACATATAAACTCAACTACTAGAAAGAATTCAAGCACAGATTTACTTGCCCTTGGAGAGAATCTCCCAGCACAGTGCAAACACCCATGGCCTTCAGAAGAGTGATCTCATTGCCCTCCATGCCTCCAAGGGTGCGAACTCTTACTCCAAGTACGTTTCTCAGTGGTCGAGGCTTTTGAGAGGTAAAATCGAACCCTATCCTCCTTTTGCCCTTTCTTTTGTCGATCTTCCAGCTCGTAAGTCCTCAAATCCCGAAACGATGATGGAAGAATCGCTTGGAACAGGTCCGGAAGTTTCGAATCAAAGAAATGGCAAGGGCGATGGAACAACGAGCGCTGGGGCGTGGGCGATCCGATCGCGCAGCTCGCCGCCAAGCCCGCTTGCAACTACAAGTAGTGTCTATCTGGAGCTGGAGGAGAGCTTGGCGAAGCACTTGGCTGGAGATCTCAGCGAAGAAACAGGCATCAACTTCGCGGACAGTCGTGTTTTCAGTCTCAGCCCTGCTCCAAGTCGGGTGTTCGCGTCCTCCTCAGGCTCTCTTTTGCTGGCACACACAGCGAGCTTGATCTCGGCATCACTTGGACAGCCCCGGTGGATTGGTCTCCGGCTCGGGCTCAGTTCTACACAAGCTGGTACTTGGCTGGCAGCGGGAATGCAAGGGGATCCATCGTGATTTCGTTTCGGGCAAATGATGGTTCTTCCCGGGACTGTTACTCTCCAGGCATCGAGGCAGGCGAGGATGATACCGAGGTATGTTCGTTTGAATGGCCACACGCTACAGGTTTCGTTGGATTGCCGAAACGTGGAGTTTTGGGACTGATGAGATTCACACCAGCAGAAGATCGCAAAGCTCCTGCGGCTGTGGAGATTGCTCAGCGAGTTTCTATTGCAACCCAGGCCATAACTCTTGACGATCCATTACCACGATGATCGATTCACAACCCAAGAGGGGGCTTTGCCAAGGACGAAACGCCGAGCAGCACGAATGCGGGGGATAATCTCGTCTGGTGGGCGATCTAACAAAAACGCCATGGATTTCGCAAAGACCCCTGTCATATGGTTCAAGTACATGGTATGATTTTTTTATTACGGGAACCCGGTTGCCGAGATGATGGCTATCAGGTAAGTGTAGAGGTAAACCGTTGTAGAAGACCCGGGTTCGATGCCGAAGGGTCCACTCAACAAGGACTTTTATGCAAAAATTTTGCTAAATAAGGAGCCATTATTCTGGTTCGCCGGCTCACAAAAACAGCTTAGACCAGTCATTTAGGACATCGGTCTCCCAAAACAAACGTTTCGGGTTCGATTCTCTTCCCGATATTTGTAAATACCAAATACTGAATCATCGTCGATCATCAATGCGGATGCTCTGGCATCGCGACGCTGGAGTTGCGCAGATTGACGTGGGCAAGCTGGAGACTGCGGCGGCTGTGATAATCCATTTCCTGGCCTATCGGCGCAGCGGCGGCTCCAGCCCTGGCAGCTGATTCTCTTGTCTCGTCTGATTCCATTGACAAGACATGATCGATCGCAGTCGCTCCTCCTCCTCCTCGCAGTGTAGCTTTCTCGACGCTGACCTTGTGTTTGGCGCCCTGGCGGCGGGATACGTTTTCAGGGACCAAGGTTGAGAGGTATGAACTTCCAGAGAAGTAGACTTTGTAAGCTTTCGGTGTGATCTTTCCAGGTTCAGGGCTGTGCTTGGAGCATCGACGCCACACATTCACCATCCATTCCTGTCACGAACAGGCAATTCCATCCTCAGGCAGCTCAAGTGGACGAAGTTCTCCATGTGCCTGGTGGGTTTGGGGGAATCAAACAAGCCCGCTTTTTCTCGGAGAGACTGCCGTCCTGCCCGAGCTTGATACTCCTCCCGATTTTAGCACCCAAAAATCACCCCGATTCTTGAGACGCATCAAGGATATTTACTAGCCAGACTTCCATGGTGCATTGATCTGCCACAGGAGAACTAAATCTCTCGTACCTCTTGATTATTGCTAGTGAGAGCAGCAGGAGCTTGATGGTGCAGAACTACCACTTTCTGTTCTATCTGGAAGCGTCCCAGTTGTCACCGCACCAAATGCCACGAACTTTCAATTGTTATCTAGGGCATAAAATGAGTAACTATCACAAATATTCTTTTGCATAGCTCGAACCAAGGCACCACTGGACTACTGATCTTTCATAACATTATTAAGAAAGGAAGGCTTTAATGTGAAAAAAGCATGATCTTGTCCATAACCAATAAGAGGTGGGATAGAGGATCAGCAAGCAATCCCAAAGTGTATGCAACATTTCTACTTCCATATTTTTTATGCTAGAACCAGTGCATCTTAGATTCTTTGACAAGGAGAGGCACTAAAATAGCATCAAACTTGTAAATAGGTACTGTGCATCACCTTGACCACATCAAAATAAAAACTAATACTGTGTTGATCTCTGGAAATTGAAGAGTAGTATAAAAAAGGCTTTTCATAGATAACAAATTTTCTTGCATTTCTGGGACATGCATATAGTGCCATTTGTTAAACTCAATGAGAATAGAACCAACACCTTTAGCCTCATAGAATTTTGCATTGGTGACTCCACAATGGGTACTGGTGTAGGCAAGTCTACCAATTGAACAAAATTTACTTAATTTCTTGACATTCAAAATTATTGAATACATTGTCCTATTGAAGGGTGAGCCAATAAATATATATACTTCTAGATGGTGTAAGCCTTAATCAAGTATATGTTATTAGTTCTAATATTTGTGAATTTGAGATTTTATGGCTTAACTCTTTCTAGATTATACCATTTAAGGAGGTTTATTTATCCTATGCAAAGATTCTTCCTATTTAACAAGTAGTTTGACTTTATTGTTTACAACAATGTCATTGCAATTGTCTTCTAAGACAATTGACTTTGTTGTAGTTGTTAAACTAGAAACTCTATATATTTACTCATTTTCTATTTTAGATTACAATTAATTTAAAAAGTTAGAACAAGGATTAACTATTATATTCATTTTAAAAGGAACTTTTATATATATATTTAAATTTTATAATTTATTTTTGCTTTAGATAATTGTAAACATAACAATTATATCATAAATTTATTTATTTTATATAATAAATTTAAAGTTTATAAAATTTTATTTAGGTACTCCAATGAAGTTTTAATGGTATGGCATTTAGAAAAAGCAGTAAGAATATATCAATTTTTACTCTTTAGTGAAATTTCATAAACACTGAAAACATATATTGTGTTATAACATTACAAAGATAGGTAATAACTCCTTATTCTACTGTTGAAAAACCACTCAAATATGTTAACAATATCATAAATGTTATCACAACAATATAAACATTTAATAATATAAGCTTTCAAGATTATTTTTTAATTTTTTATATTATGCATATCTTCAATTGAGAAAGAGTTTATTAAAAAAATTTATATATATACATTCAATATTAGATTTATAAATATAATTCTTGTATATATTGTTATTAAGTTAAAATTTAATATTAAATATTTTTTGTGAGGGCCAAGTGTACGGCTATGATGCTATATAATAATATTAGCGTAGTAGGATTTTAGTAGCTGTTAGATTGATTTCAATCCAGATCACTCGCTCTTATATATAAATTAGGGTTTATGGGTTAATTGATATGTAATCTTTTGATTATCCCTGAGGATTGTTTGGATTTGGGATTTTGGTTTACATCTAGGTTTTTCCATTTGTTTTTTCCCTTCAGGATTTTGGTTTAGATTTAGCTTTTTGCATTATCTAGATCTCCATTTCCTTCTAGGTTTTGTCATTCCTCTTCTTTCACTCTTTCCTTTTTGTTCATCTTCATAGCAAATCAGCAATCTCCTCCTTTGAGTTAGTACAATTGCTTGATGCTATGTGTTTACAATTGAACAACCAAACTCAGTTGATAGCGGCATTCATGGCACGTGGTACAACTTCTCCTGCTCTTGGTGCCAATCCTCGCATTTAGTTGGAGTTTTTTCGTGGGAATCTGTAAGCTCCTGAGATTGGACTTCCTGGGAGGTCACTCAGCCCAATACTATTCAAACCCAAGGACGCTTAACTCCAACTATCCCAAGACCCTTAACCGATTGGAAAAAGGGGTGCACTCTTGTTCATGGGCCCTTTCCCTTTATATTTGAACCCCATGGATCGTCTCTCGAGTCGTTCCCTTTGGTTGCTTACAATCCACCACGCTTCCCTACAAGTTCATGCCCTCGTGAACGGAAGCTAAGAGCCGCAGCTCTCTCGAGAGCCCTACTCTCTTGACACCCTACCCCTCGGGTCGAGCCTAGCAAGAGCAAACTAGACCAGCCAAATGTCAATCAATATGTGGTGGGGAATCTTCCCCTAAGCCAACCAACAGAGTCAGACCCGAGACCGCTCCGATACCAAATGTAAGCTTCTTGTGTACTATTGGTTCAATCACTTCACAGTGATTGCCACATATCATTCTTGGGATGATACTCAACATTTGCATGAGTTTCCCACATGTCTCCAAGGGACGGCGTTGCAGTGGTACAATGGTTTGAGTGCAGCCACTTGTGGGGATTGGAGTGTTCTCCTGGACATCTTCAAATGCACATTTGGACATGCCGACGATTGTGATGATGCCTTCCAACAATTACATCATCTTCGCCAAGGGCCATTTGAGTCGGTGATGCAATTTGGCTTTTGTTTCCGAAGTCTTTTGCTTTGTGCAGAGCCAAATATGTCGGAGCGGATTAAGCTAGGAATGTTGTGGCCAGCACTTCATCAAGATCTTGTTGGACTTATGCATGCACTTGCTCCAGCAACTCTTGACGATGTTTTTCGCTTGGCACAACATTATGAAATGTCGCCTCGTCCACTTCTTGCTGGCCATCCTTCTGCTCCTCTTCCTGTAGGCAATGGTTCTGTTCTAATGGAGGTTGGTGGTGCTGCTGCTCGAGTCCAAGGACAAGGGCAAGGATGTGGTCATGGCCATGACGTTTGTTGTTGGGCATATGATGAAGTTGGGCATACCTATTGGCATTGTTAGCGTTTTTCGGATTGGCAACCTCCATTTCCTGGGTGGAGACTTTAGCATCAACAACATCCTATTGGTGTTGCTGTAGTGGAAGGTCTAGACACTACAATGCATCCGGGAAACAAAAAGTTGCGCTAGTAATGGAGGGACCTTGCGCAAATAATTCAATGACCCCTCCATCTTTCTTTTGGGAGTATCATCAAGGGGTTCACTCGGCATCGGTTCATTCAGTGTTTATTTTCCAAACTTGTTTTTATAACAAGAGGTCTCCTATTATTCTCTCTATATTGGTTGATACAGATTCGAGTTTATCTTCTATTGCTCAACCTATTGCCACAAGTTGCCGTTTACACTTGCGTCATGCGGCATAACCAGTTTTCATTCTTTATGGCAACAGCCGTACACATGCATGTGCATGGGATGAGGCGGACCTAGTGTGTGTGTGGGTGATCTTGAGCTTGAGTTGCAATCCTTGCGGGTGGTGCCGAGTCAAGCTTTCGACCTCATCCTTGGTATGGATTAGTTGCAGTGCAATCATGCTAAATGTGACTTTGATGCTTCTCCCCCTTGTTTCATACTTTCTTATGTTTCATCCATTCCTCTCACTTTTGTACCTCTTCGTCCCTCTATTTCTACTTCTGCTTCCATTACTTTTGTTCCCCTATTATTTCCTTCTATGTTTCCGTCTTGTTCTTCTCTTCCCTTTTCCAGTCCCTTCAACAATCTTTGTGTTGCAGCGGTTGACTAGCTTATGAAGGAGTATTCTGATCTCTTTGACTTTGACACATCGTCTGGGGCCAAGATTGCCACACGTCATTCAATTCCAAATAGGGATACTCGTTTAATCAAGGTTCCTGTTCGTTGTCGGTCACCCAAAGAGATCAAGATTTTACACGCAAATATTAAAGAAATGTTAGAGAAGGGTGTTATTCGGAAGTCGCAATGTCCTTGGGTATGTGAACCTTATCTTGTGACGAAGCCTGATGGGAGTATTCGTTTATGCATCGACTATCATCCGTTAAACGAAGTGACGTTCCCAGATGTGTACCCTCTTCTTCACACTGCTGATCTTTTGGATTGTCTAAGGCGAAGTCATTAGTTCACCAAGCTAGATCTTGCTTCTGGGTACTGGCAAGTACCAATAGCTGAAGAAGATATTCCTTAGACTGCTTTTCGTATACCATTTAGATTGTATGAGTTCTTGGTGATGCCGTTTGGTTCGTGACGTTGGTTTAAAGCTGAAGTGGTCAAAGTGCGTGTTTGGTTCCAAAGACACAACTTATCTTGGGTACTATATTTCTCGTGAGGGTTTGCAAATTGATCTTGACAAACTTGTGGCTGTTCTAAAGTTCCCTACTCTGAAGTGTGTAAATGATGTGTAGTGCTTTTTGGGCAAGGTGCAGTATCTCAGTCGCTTTGTGGATCATCTTTTTGATCGCACTGCACCATTGCGAGCGTTGCTGGAGTCATCAACATCATCTTTCATCTGGCCTCCGGATTGTCAGCAGGCATTCATGGATCTCAAAGAGCTATTGACGACTCTTCCAGTTTTGGCATATCCTGACTATACTCGACCTTTTATTTTGCACATGGATGCTTTTGACATTAGTGTTGGAGAAGTGTTGATGCAAGAAAGCTTGAGTGTGCTTTGTCAGTGCCATCCCATTGTGTATATAAGCCATACATTACAACCAGCGAAGATGAACTACTCCACAATAGAGAAGGAGTGTTTAGCAACACTCTGGGGTTTTGAGAAACTTCAGGCATATCTACATGGTTCTTGGACATTACTTGAAGGTGACCATGCTGCCGTCACTTCATTAGTGAAATGGAAGAACTTCGTTAGTCGTACTGCTAGGTGGGCATATGGGACATCATCGTGTAACTAAGAAGCTGCACAGGTTTTCTATTGGCCGAAGATGTGACATGATGTTATCCGGTATGTGCATAGCTGCATTTGGTGCTAAACTCGTAATATTCCCCCTCGTGTTGTGGAAGGACGGTTGGAGTCAATTACAATTTCCCGTCCATTTGAGTTGGTGGAATTTGATCTTATGGGACATTTCTATAGTCGATTGCTGGCAATGAGTATGTTATTATTGTTTTTGACTACTCGACTCGTTGGGTGGAAGTCGGTGCTCTTGCTAGCACCTTTGCAACTGTTGTTGGATACTTCCTCCTCAATCAAGTGGTGTTCCAGCATTCTTGTCTAGAGCAGATTCTTTCGGATAATGGTTGCACATTTATAGTTGAGGCATTTCATGTTCTGACGTCTCAATTGGGGATATGTCACACTTTCACGAGTGCTTATCATCCATAATCAGATGTTTTAGAGGAACGGCTTGTTCGGACATTCAAAAGGATGATTGCAAAGTATATGAACTTTTAGCATTCGGATTGGGATGGTTATTTGCCGTCTCTTTGGTATACATATGTCACAGGGGTGCAGAGTTCTATTGGTGCTTCACCATATAAACTCTTATATGGTCATGATCTAGTATTACCAATGGAGCTGGGTTTACTGTCGCAATTGCCACGAGCTACCGATGCTAGGTCGTGGGATCAGTATTTGATAAGCATTCTTCCACTTGTCTGAGTAGAGTTTGCTGAACACTTAGGCCGCATACAAGTGGGACAATAACAGCACTAACACTCCCATCATTGTCCACTTGTGGAGTACAAAGTGGATGATTTAGTGTTAATTTGTTTTCCCCATCTTACGGTACATGGTTTATCTAAGGGGCTCCTTGCACAATGGAAAGGACCGTATCGGGTGTTGTGGCAAGTTGAACCACAAGTTTATGAGGTTCGGCATGACATCTAGCAGGTTGATCCTCCAGAGATTATACATGTGCAGCGGTTGAAACGCTTTATACAAAGAGATCAGGAGCAGTTAATACCATCTATACATCTGCCAATGCCTCCTCCTAATGTTCCTCTAGATCCCAGCCCGTCTACAAGAGAACCCTAATGATCTTCCATTATTCTGAGAGGAGGGGATGATGTGAGGGCCAAGTGTATAGCTATGATGCCATATACTAATATTAACGTAGTGAGATTTTGGTACCCGTCAGATTGGTTTCAATTTGGACCATTCACTCTTGTATATAAGTTAGGGTTTTTGGGTTAATTGATATGCATATTTTCTGTATTCTCTTTCCATATTCCATGCACTCACAATTTAGCAACTTTATTATTATTAAAATGTTTATAAATGATAAGTGATAACTGCGGACGGCAGATCAAATCCACGGTTTGCATTTAGAGGATGATCGTCGATGTGAAGAAATCCCTACATGAATGGAACAGCATCATCAAGATCCCTTCCAAAGCAACCAGCAATATCACAAACCTTGTCAAAGTTACAGCATGGGTTGCAATAGAAACTTGCAAAGGAACCTCCACAGCAGCAGGAGCTTTGCAATCTTCTGCCGGTGTGAATCTCATCAGTCTAACCATGGATCAAAACTCCACATTTCGGCCATCCAACAAAGCCTTTAGCGCGTGGCCATACAAATGAACAAACCATGGTATTATCTGGAGGATCATAATGTCAACGTAGTCGACTGCCTTGATACCTGAAGAGTAACAGTTTCGAGAAGAACCATCATTTGCTCGAAACGAAATGATGATGGATCCCCTTGCATTCCCGCTGCCAGCCAAATACCGGCTTGTGTAGAACCGAGACCAATCCACCCGGGCTTTCCAAGTGACTACAAGATCAAGCTCGCTGTTCATGCCAGCTTCATACTCAAGTAAAAGAGAGCCTGAAGAGGAGGCAAGCACCTGACTTGGAGCAGAGCTGACTATTGTCCATGAAGTTGATGCCTATTTCTTCACTGAGATCTCTAGCCAAGTGCTTCGCCAAGCTCTCCTCCAGCTCTAGATAGACACTACTTGTAGTTGCAAGCGGGCACTTGCCTTCCAGCTTTGAGCGAAACATCCTGGAGAGTGTCCAGCCTTGCAGCTTGGATGACAGATCTTCTGAAACTGCTAGCTTTTGCAAAACAACTGTCAAGGTTAACATCCAATTTTGAATATTAAGGCTATTGGGATGAAAAAAAATTTAATCAACTTATACAAAAATAACAAGATCGTTAGTATTACTACATTTTTATAGTATCCATTGCAATGACAAAAATCCATAGTTCATACCTATCACTATATATCATTAGTATTAGCTATGATTTATTTGATTCATTTATTTTTTAAAATTACACCTTATAAATCTTTATCATTTATATGTATTTTCTTAACAATGTAGGTATCATGTATAGTGAAATCATTGTAGAGAAATAGTTTATGTTTTTCTTAGAAAAACTTGCAAGGTGGTGAGTGACTTTACCTAATGTAATCTATAAATCATGTAATTTTATTTTGAAATCACAACTTTGGGAATATTGTCTCATATGCAAGTTTGTCTTCAAATCAAAGTAGCTAATGCAGTAGCAAAACATTAGCACATTAGATGAGTTGCAATGATTAGCTACTATAGTTTTCACTTCTAGTTCTATCATTACCTAATCACTAAAGGATTAGAATTTCTTTACCACAAATTAGGCCATCATGAAAAGCACTCTAAAGAAAGTGTTATACATTGTCATATTCCTTTAGCTGGTTTTTGTAATACAAACATAGAAATGTACAACAAATTTAATAAAGATTTTATATGTGCTACAATGACACAAGATATGAATCTTCCCTTTTCCTTTGAGACCATTGATAAGTTTCATATGCTACTAAGTTATTTCTCATAAAAGCAAGAACAACAATATGGTTAAAGCTTTCAAAGTTTCTTCTTCTGTTAGTTATTTTGAATTTAGTGCTGAGAAGTCCATAGAATATATATATATATGGATGTACTAGTTATTAATTTACAAGGATTAAGTTCAAAGCAAAGGGAGTCTTTGGCTACAAAATACACTAGCAATGCAAAGGTGTGCAATCTTAAAGTAGTGGCACAAATTCCACATTTGCAATTATAAGGATGAACACAATCCTAATAGATTCTAGAACTCTATTGTCTCCATTAAAAATTTAAATTTTTTGTACCAAATAACAAAGAATAATATATACTAAGCAAATGTATCTACCACCTTGTTAATAAAGATAAAATAGAACTAAGCTATGTGAGTTTTCTAGGAAAAGTGATTCCATATCAAGGATTGTGCCAAATTCCTAAAATTTGCTGCCTTTGTTTTTAAAGTGCTAATCCTTTGTTCTAACTTTTTAAATTAATTATAATGAACAAAAAATTTATTACATGGATTGCCCATGGATAATTTTATATTGGGAATAGAGTTATATTTCACCAATGAGCATGATGAAATCCAAATTACAATATCCCTTGTGTATCGAAAATTACAAATGAAAGGTTTAACTTACCTCGATTGCAATTTAGTGGGTGCTAGTTGAAACTAGCAAGGATCTGAGCTCTACTAAGAAAAGTAGAATTGCAAAGTTTTAGATGATATTTATTTAGGTTATATGATATTAATACTATTGAAAGTTAAATAGTAAATGGAAACTGTAAGTCAGTTTTTATGAAAATGGAGCAATGCATAATTGAATTGTATCATAGAAAGTATCTGTAAGAGAAATAAATTCACCAATTATGAATATGGAATCTGTTGGTAAAGAAAGAAATTTTAATCAACTTATGGAACAATAAAAAGATCCTGTTATTATTACTACATGTTTTATACTATTCATTGCAATGACAAAAATCCATAGTTTATAATTATTAGCTATGATTAGTATTTGATTAAAAATTTTGAAAAATCACATCTTATAAATCTTTATCATTTCTACATATTTTTTTAACAATGTAGATATCTAATATAGTGAAATTATCCTAGAGAAATAATTTATGTTTTTCTTAGAAAAATTTGCAAGCTGGTGAGTGACTTTACCTATGTAATTTATATATCATGTCATCTTATTTTGAAAGCCAATTTGTCTGAAATATTGTCTCATATGTGATAAAGTTGTCTTTAAATCAAAATAAACTAATGCACAAGCAAAACATTTGGATGAGTTTCAATCATTGGATAATGTAGTCTTCACTTCCAGTTCTACTGTTATCTAATCACCAAATTAGAATTTATTGATCACAAATCAGGCCATCACTACTAAAAACACTTTAAAGAAAGCATTATACTTCTTTTTGCAATACAAACATAGGAATATAAAATAAATGCAATAAAGATTTTATATGTGCTACAAGGATATAAGATATAGTTGTTCTCTTTTCTTTTGACAGTATTTATAAATGTGCTACTAAATTGTTTCTAAAATAGGTAAGAACAACTACATGCTTAAAGTTTTCAAAGTTTCTCTTGCTATTAGCTATCTTATTTTAGTGTTGAGAAGTCCATAAAATATATTTATATATACTAGTTATGGGGATGGTCCAAAGTTGAGTTGAGCTCAATTCAACACAAGTCAACTCAAGTCAACATAATCAATTAGAAGTCTTACAAAGGAAATATAAATTGAACAAATGAAGGTTCTAACAAACTTTAAAATATTTAAATACGTAAATATTTGAGTTAAAAGTTTCTATAAGATTGAATTGTTTAAAAAAGACAAAGTTCAGAAGAATCTATCTTTTATAAAGCTATATTATTTTATTATGACTATTGTTACAGTTGTTATATTTTGATTTGACTACTTAATATTTTGAATATTTTTATAGTTGTAGATACTATTCCTTCATTCAAAAGATTTTTGAGGGTTCTTGAGAAGATGGGAAGCAAGGAAAATATAAGATGTGTGAGTAACAATTGTAGTGCAAAGGAATGTGAGAATGCTAATTTTGTTTCATTACCACAATCTCCATATTACACTCCTATTCGTTTTTACGTTTTTATTACCCATTTGAAAATGTGGAGACCACTATCATGATTGATAAAAATGTTTTTGTTACTTCTGAAACAACAGTTTAGAGTAAAAGAAATGAAGAAATGAACAGCATGGCAGAAAGCACCAAGAAATCTACTCCATAACACTTTCCATGACATTTGTAATTTAAATATTAATTCATATTAAAAACTGTGTTTCCTGCTTATATCACAATCCTCTCATATGATAAGACCAAGATATATTTTTGTAGTGAATCCTCATTAAAAGTTTTCGAGAGTTGTTTGTGAATAATAATAAAAGAAATTGAAATCTTTCGAAAGACTCAAAAGTAATATCACATCAAAGAATCAACTTTATCTACATTTCCAAGACTGAAAAACAATCTCATATAAGGGAATGGTAGCGTGCCAATGTGCTCTGCCACTATAATGTGTTCTATATTTTCCTACAGTCTATTTCTCTAAACATTTGGCATGCGTAGAAAAGAATATATGTGTAGTAAAGTAGGATTTCATTATAAAGATAAAGCATGTGTATACACGATAATCTAAAATTCTAGAAGCTCTTATGTTTATAAGCAAGCTATGATTATGAAGCCCCATTTCCAAAACTGACATTTAAAGAATCTGAGTATCGTCAGTGTTATAATAAATAAACCTTATTCCCGAGACTAAAACTTAGTATATAAACTATCTAGAAAAGTTATAGTCATTATAGTTTTTTTGTTCTCCTTGAGCTCCTTGGAAGTTTGTATTGAAATGGCTCGAAGGAAAGTCACTGCTACTTGTACTTAGCCCCCCAACATTTTATATTAATCTCCACCTCCATCCCCAAGTTCTACCAACATTCTACCTTCACCTCCATATAATAATCCTTTTTCTACTGAGGGCTTTAGTGAAGTTGAACTAGAGCTCCTTATATATGAAATTCTGAATCTTATTATTAGATAGGGATTGCCTCCAATGCTTCAAAAGCAATGCTACATGTTTTTGCATGTTCTAGATCCTGACATAGCGGGACTACTTGAAAGCACAAAACACTATTACATTCGGTGTCTAATATACTACTTTTTATTAGACAAGTGGCTTTATGGGTTTACAAACTTTTCTTGAGCACTGTAGGAATTGCCCAATGGTGGGTCTGGAAAATGTGCATATGTGGATGTACAATAGATTCAAGAATGAGTTACAGACATATACCTTCTCACCTTCACTTATAGTTTGCATGATGTAGATAGCCCTTCTCATCATGTTCTCAAATAGTTCTGGTAGTCCTTTCTCTTTGTTCATCAAGCAGACATTAAGGAAATCCAGAGTTTCTATCTGTCGCTTATACGGAAGCTTCAATTTTTCGATATTATAAATTATATCATCTGGAGTTTTGTTCACTACAAAAGTAAATATGCATAATTGAGAAAAATGAAGTGTGACAAAAAAACTTACATTCATGAGAAGAAATTTCAGCTATAGTCTCTAGCCACTCCTTCGGCCTACGATTGTCTGCAATGTATCTTAATTTCTTCAACTTTGAAGAATTTGCATGCCGAATTTTATGCTCAATTTGTACGAACTCAGTTGAGAGCTCTTCCCGACTCTTCTCCTGATATACAAGTTCATAAGCATCTTATTTGACCTTCACCAAAGGTTAAAAACCAAAACAATTAAAAGAAGCCCTTATAAAATGAAAGGGAAAGACATACTTTGCACCATATAGCGAGCATAAAACTAATTGGGTTGTTGAACAAAGTTATACCGTCATTTTGAGTGCGTGAGTGATGAAGTGTTGCAAGATCATCATCATAATGTTCGCAGATGTCATCCTCACTCAAGTCTGCTAAAAATTGAAGTTGCTCGATGTCATGGATAAAGTTTTACTTTTGAACAGCAAACTGCCCAAGCCTGGATTTAAACACAACAAAACAAGTTAAAGTGGAGTTATGTTAAACATAAAATCCTTAGGACCCAAAGTGGGTGCCATGTGGTAGTGGCCGAAATGAAAGCCAAATGAGCGTAACATATTTGGACTAAAAGCTCCAACTTGAAAAGTTGAGAGCAGGAGTGAAACTCCTAAACGAAAGGCTCGAGGAATGAGCACGAAGCAAGCAGTAAGTGAGTCTCTAGAGAAGGGACACAAAAGGACCAACACATGATATATGGAAGACTCGAGACAGAGTCTAAGATGGAGTTCGAGATGGACTTGAGATGGAGTCCAAGATGGAGTCTGAGATGGACTCGAGATGGAGTCTGAGATGGAACCGAGACCGAGACCGAGACCGAGTCCAAGTCTAAGTCCGAGATTGAGATCGAGTCTGAGTTCGAGTCCGAGTTCAAGTCCCAGTCCAAGTCCAAATACTAATATAGGCTGTTGGGTGAAAGCCCAAAGCGATTGTCCCCTAGGGGGGGGGGGGCTACAAGGAGAGTATGGGGGTTAAACCCTAGTGGAGCCAGTTTGGCCAGGAAAGGTTAATTTGGCCCAGGAAGGCTATACCCAAGTATTGGGTGATGAGATAACCATTGGGAAGTTCAAGGCTAAAGTGAATATGAACCAACAAGCGAGGTAGCTTGGTGAAGTGTTCAAAAGTCGGCTCTAGTTCCCCCGAGAGATCGAATGGTCAATGCTCCCAATCCAAGTATGGGTGGCATTACCTACTTGGATACCTAGCGTGGCTCAATAAAACCTCGCTCTAAGCCCATGGCTAAAACACCCAAAGGCTGTAAAAAGGATATTGGGAAGGCTATTCCCCATGTTTGTGGGCATCCTAAGGATGCTGAATCTAAGATGATCACTCATGGATGGATGCCCCAGTCTTTGAGAGACAGGACTGTGATGTAGGTGGTGTTGGACCACCGGTGTCACCAAGGTGAATGGGTATGGCCTTAGAGTAACGGGTTGATATGTCAATGATACCTTGGGGTGTCGATCATGGGATCAGACACGCGGAGCATTTGGACCTAGTGCAATGGTTGAGTGGCATGAATGCCATTCTCGGGGCTAACAAGCCCCACATCCTAAATTGGACTTATAGAGGTTGTGAATGAGACTCCTCCAAGTGGTCAGAGGTGTGGTTAAGTGACTAAAGTAGAATAAAAAAATTAGTCATTTACAAGTTGGAGGTAAAATTATAAAACTTGCGCATTGATCTTTTGGCAGGACAAGATAAGTTTATTGACATCCAAAGGTCCCCTTGCATAGACATGTCGACTGGAACGTTGATATGGTAGATGGGATCATTGAGAAAATGATCTTTGATACACTTCATCCAAGCCTTATATTAGTGGTTACTATCAATAGTTTGGAATATTGTCCTCACAAGTTGTCGAGCTTTAGGATGTCTAATAAGCATGTTATCAAATTTCAAGGACTTCCTCCTCTAAATAAGATCCCAGCTATTCACAATCTAACTGTGTGATAGTAATGATCTCCATTGTTCCTGACTTGCAAATCGAGACTAGAAACATACTGATATTTATCGCATGGCCATTCTGTTTGAACAAGCTGTATATATTCAAGTTGACATACTTTGATGTAGTGCGGACAAAGTTCGTCTGCTACAAACGACAAAGGGGGATCTCTTTGATCAAGTCACAAGGGCCTAGCCACTTGAGCGCCTCAAGTATTTGGTGAACTGCTTTTTCCCTTGTTCGTATAACAATCTTTTGGAAGTGCGCCTCCACCATGTTGTCAGGAAGGTCTACAACTCTTTCAGCTCCAAGTTGTACTTTAGGTTCCCTATTGTGAACACTACTAGATTGCCCAACTTCAGGGATTTGTGCTGGTGGTGGGCTAGTGAGGAGTAAAGTGGAGGTAGTAGTGGTGATGGTGGGGGTTGGTGGTGGTGGCGGTGGAGGTGGAGGTGGAGGCAATAGTGGTAGTGGTGGTAGCAATGACGATGATGGAGGTGGTGATGGTGGTGGTGGAAGTGGCAATGGTGATGGTGGAGGTGGTGATGGTGGAGGTGATGGTGGTGGAGGCGGTGGATCTCTAAGTAAATGTGTTTTCATTAATGTGCCAATGGATATGTCGATCGTGATGTTGTCAGCAGTGTTGAATTGAACTTTTCGTGCCTTCTTGGCTCCAACAACCTTTTTGTGTGGTACAATTTTTCTTTTTTGCAAGAGGAAAAATTTTGTTAGTCAAACTAAATAAAGATAATAAGAAATTCAAATAGTCAAAGAGAAAAAAAAAATCAAGTGGGCCCAAACCCCACCTCAAGCACTTTGGCCACCCGAGGTGGCCGGCCTGGGCTCAACCTCAGGCACTTTGGCTGCCCAAGGGGCTGAGGTTGTTTGAATAACCTTAGCCCCTTGGGCAACCAAAATGCCCAAAGTGGCCAGCCTGGGTTTGACCTCAGGCACTTTGGCTGCCCAACAGGCCGAGGTTATTTGAATAACCTTAGCCCCTTGGGCAGCCAAAGTGCCTGAGGTGGCTGGCCCAGGCTCAACCTCAAGCACTTTGGTTGCCCGAGGGGCTAAGGTAATTCAAATAACCTCGGCCCCTTGGGTGGCCAAAGTGCTTGAGGTGGCTGGCCCTGAAGAAATAATCAAGAAACAAGCAAAAATAAAGAAATAGAAGTGAAAGCAATCAAATCAAAACTCACCCTTGGTGGCATCTTTCCCTCCCGATATCTCGATCATGCTAGATTTCTCACACTTTCTCACTCTCAATCTCAACTCGTGTTCATACTGGTGTGCTCCATCTCTTGCACTCTCCCGCACTCAATCTCTCACACTCATGCGCTCCACGCTCAATCTCTCAATCTCTTGTGTGCTCAATCACTCGATCTATTGCATGCTTAATCCCTTGATCTCCTTCCCACTCAATCCCTCGATCTCTTGTGCGCTCCACTTATAGTGCAATGGCAGCTAGCTGCCCTAACCCTAACCAATCTTTCATCCCAGCTGTTCATTCCAAATAACCTAAATCTCAACCATCACAATATCTTCGATCTTATTTTATCTTATCATTATTATTATATGTGAATTATGCTTTTTTATTTTGTATATTTTAATGATGATATAACTAGCACCTATCAACATTTCTGTTATTAGAGATATGATTTTTTTTTACAAATTATCTACAAAGGATGCATTCTCATCAATATTTTGTACATATTTTGGAATTGTTACAAGAACTTTAAAGAGTATAAATAAGGCACATTAAAATATGTTGTACTATATCCATCTATGAATGGATGAATCCTCATCCAGAAATTTATTTTGTGTTGTATTAGATCCTAAACAATAGGCACGTGCTTTAAATGTCATTGAGTAGTGTTCACAATTATGGATAAAACTTGAGTTGTACTACGAATCAAATCTGTCATTGAAGAATAAGATTTAATAAGATTTATTATCATCTACCACTTAAAATTTGACAACTTGACATATCACATATACCCACAATCAAATTAGATCTCTTCATTTGACATGCTATAGCAAAATATCATTACTAGTATCATTATTAACTATCAAACTTCATGTGCTGAAAATCCTTCCTTGGATCTATGTGTATAACATGCATCAAATATCATAATAGATAACAGTAATATTAATATTGTCACACTTGCACATGTTAAATTTACTATAGAATTTGAATTCATTTTGTACATTGTTGATATTTTTCTTATTACTTTATTTAAATTTCAATTGTGTTTCACTATAGATTTTTACAAGTAGCATAAAGAGAGAAAACTCTAAAATCTATTAAAAAGGATGGAGAGGTTTCTTCTTCATTTTCGAGATCACCCACCTCTTTCATTCTCTCAGAATATTATTTCTAAAAGTTTGTTATGTCAACATTTTAATCTTTGTCTTGGCTCTATTTCTTTAAAGGTTGTGATTCACAACAGCACCAGTATAGTTGCAAACTCAAAGTTTCTTCTTTCTGGTGTAAGTAAGGGTGGATAACAATAGGATTTACAGAATTCTAAGTTAAAGGAGATTCAAATTTTTGGATCTTCAGTCAAAGTGCCCAAATGTGCTTTAGCTAAAGTGAATGTGAAGCAAGAGTTAGTCATTATTCTCTCGTCCTCTTTTAGTTCAAGTGGAGAAGTCATGTTAGTGTCAGCGCCGAATTCACTTGATGTGCACTTGTTTTTGTATAGGCTTGTGAGCGAATTTCTATCCTTCTACAACAATATTTTCTTCGAGCTACCACCTCTTGTCAACAACACAGATTCCAAATGGAAGGGGATATAAACTAAATAGTATATCCACAATTGGTGCAATATCAAGACCACACATTTTCAACATTTTGAAGGCACAATGTTTACTTGCCAAATGAAAAGAATCTTTGCATAGGATAAATAAACCTCCTTAAATGGAATGATCTAAAAAGAAACAGTTGAATTAGGCTATAAAATCTCAAATTCACAAATATTAGGACTAACAACATATATTTGACTAAGACGTACACCATCTATAAGTATATATTTCTTGGCTCACCTTTTAATAGGACAATGTACTCAACAATTTTGAATGCTAAGAAATTGAGTAAATTTTGTTCAATTGATAAACTTGCCTATACTAGTACCCATTGTGGAATCACCAATGTAAAATTCTATGAGGCTAAAGGTGTTAATTCTATTCTCATTGAGCTTAATAAATGGCACTATACACATGTCCCAGAAATACAAGAACTATGAGAAGCCTTGCTGATACTAGTGTTCAATTTTCTGGAGATCAACACAGTATTACTTTTTATCTTGATGTGGTCAAAGTGATGCCCATGCTATTTTAGTGCCTCTCCTTGTCAAAGAATCTAAGATGCACTGGTTCTAGCATAAAAAATATGGAAGTAGAAATGTCGCATACACTTTGGGATTGCTTGCTAATCCTCTATCCCACCTCTTATATCTTTCATGTATCCTGGCAAAAACGAAGTAGCAAAGTTGCTGCATTGCAAGCTATGCTACACTTTCTTGTGTTTGCTACTAAAGCTAGCAATAAGGAGAAACTTTAAGCAAAAGATGTATAAGTGGAGAACTTCTGTTCCACAATAGTAGGGGTAATGTTGCCTTCACAAGTGCCAACTTTTTCCACTGTAACTCCTGGAGGGAGGTGAGTATTGTTTTTCCTTCTCTTGTTCAAGTGCTGGTGTTTCTGCTTTACTTGGAGAGTTGATCTTAGTTTTTATTATTTGTTTAAACAATGTTGCAAGTTTTTAGAAAACTATTTGAATTAGGATGAGGGAATTGTTATCTAATTATGCTAAAAAATGCATAAAAAGATGTTATTAACTAACTAAACTTTATAAACTATAACCTAAATATGAAGATGGCCTTCTTTATTTTGTAAAGACAAATTCTGATGATCATTTACATCTGGTGGTGCCTTCCATATTAATTCCACAATTTCTCCATGGTTACCATGATTCTCCTATTTTAGGCGGGCATATGGAACATTATTGTGTAACCTCCTCGTCTAGAAAATCCACAGATGCTAGAAGAATAGGCTCGTCAAAAACATGAGAAGAGAGTGAAGAATGAAGAGGAGCTCGAGAAATAGCATCAGCATCAGCCATAGAACCCCCCAAGTGACACGGAGAGAATAATAGGAGACCTTTTATTATAAAAAGGAGCTCATAGCAATGCTTATATTAATAAAAACAAGCTCATATGAATGTTCATATTAATAAATATTTATATTGTTGTGATAACATTTATGAAATTGTTGGCATATTTGAATAATTTTTCAATAGTAGAACAAGGAGTTATTACTAATCTTTCTAATGTTATGGCACAATATATATTTCCAGTGTTTAGCAAAATAAAATTTTATGGAATTTCACTAAAGAGTAAAGAGATCACAAGAAAATTTGTTATCTATGAAAAGCCTTAATTGATACTACTCTTCAATTTCTGGAGATCAACACAGTATTACTTTTTATTTTGATGTGGTCAAGGTGATTCACAGTACCTATTTACAAGTTTGATGCTATTTTAATGCCTCTCCTTGTCAAAGAATCTAAGATGCACTGGTTCTAGCATAAAAAGTATGGAAGTAGAAATGTCGCATACACTTTGGGATTGCTTGTTGATCCTCTCTCCCACCTCTTATTGGTTATGGACAAGATCAGGCTTTTTTCACATTAAAGCCTTCCTTTCTTAATAATGTTATGAAAGATCAGTAGTCCAGTGGTGCCTTGGTTCGAGCTATGCAAAAGAATATTTGTGATAGTTACTCATTTTATGCCCTAGATAACAATTGAAAGTTCGTGGCATTTGGTGCGGTGACAACTGGGACGCTTCCAGATAGAACAGAAAGTGGTAGTTCTGCACCATCAAGCTCCTGCTGCTCTCACTAGCAATAATCAAGAGGTACGAGAGATTTAGTTCTCCTGTGGCAGATCAATGCACCATGGAAGTCTGGCTAGTAAATATCCTTGATGCGTCTCAAGAATCGGGGTGATTTTTGGGTGCTAAAATCGGGAGGAGTATCAAGCTCGGGCAGGACGGCAGTCTCTCCGAGAAAAAGCGGGCTTGTTTGATTCCCCCAAACCCACCAGGCACATGGAGAACTTCGTCCACTTGAGCTGCCTGAGGATGGAATTGCCTGTTCGTGACAGGAATGGATGGTGAATGTGTGGCGTCGATGCTCCAAGCACAGCCCTGAACCTGGAAAGATCACACCGAAAGCTTACAAAGTCTACTTCTCTGGAAGTTCATACCTCTCAACCTTGGTCCCTGAAAACGTATCCCGCCGCCAGGGCGCCAAACACAAGGTCAGCGTCGAGAAAGCTACACTGCGAGGAGGAGGAGGAGCGACAGGAGGAGCGCCTGCGATCGATCATGTCTTGTCAATGGAATCAGACGAGACAAGAGAATCAGCTGCCAGGGCTGGAGCCGCCGCTGCGCCGATAGGCCAGGAAATGGATTATCACAGCCGCCGCAGTCTCCAGCTTGCCCACGTCAATCTGCGCAACTCCAGCGTCGCGATGCCAGAGCATCCGCATTGATGATCGACGATGATTCAGTATTTGGTATTTACAAATATCGGGAAGAGAATCGAACCCGAAACGTTTGTTTTGGAAGACCGATGTCCTAAATGACTGGTCTAAGCTGTTTTTGTGAGCCGGCGAACCAGAATAATGGCTCCTTATTTAGCAAAATTTTTGCATAAAAGTCCTTGTTGAGTGGACCCTTCGGCATCGAACCCGGGTCTTCTACAACGGTTTACCTCTACACTTACCTGATAGCCATCATCTCGGCAACCGGGTTCCCGTATTAAAAAAATCATACCATGTACTTGAACCATATGACAGGGGTCTTTGCGAAATCCATGGCGTTTTTGTTAGATCGCCCACCAGACGAGATTATCCCCCGCATTCGTGCTGCTCGGCGTTTCGTCCTTGGCAAAGCCCCCTCTTGGGTTGTGAATCGATCATCGTGGTAATGGATCGTCAAGAGTTATGGCCTGGGTTGCAATAGAAACTCGCAGAGCAATCTCCACAGCCACAGGAGCTTTGCGATCTTCTGCTGGTGTGAATCTCATCAGTCCCAAAACTCCACGTTTCGGCAATCCAACGAAACCTGTAGCGTGTGGCCATTCAAACGAACATACCTCGGTATCATCCTCGCCTGCCTCGATGCCTGGAGAGTAACAGTCCCAGGAAGAACCATCATTTGCCCGAAACGAAATCACGATGGATCCCCTTGCATTCCCGCTGCCAGCCAAGTACCAGCTTGTGTAGAACTGAGCCCGAGCCGGAGACCAATCCACCGGGGCTGTCCAAGTGATGCCGAGATCAAGCTCGCTGTGTGTGCCAGCAAAAGAGAGCCTGAGGAGGACGCGAACACCCGACTTGGAGCAGGGCTGAGACTGAAAACACGACTGTCCGCGAAGTTGATGCCTGTTTCTTCGCTGAGATCTCCAGCCAAGTGCTTCGCCAAGCTCTCCTCCAGCTCCAGATAGACACTACTTGTAGTTGCAAGCGGGCTTGGCGGCGAGCTGCGCGATCGGATCGCCCACGCCCCAGCGCTCGTTGTTCCATCGCCCTTGCCATTTCTTTGATTCGAAACTTCCGGACCTGTTCCAAGCGATTCTTTCATCATCGTTTCGGGATTTGAGGACTTACGAGCTGGAAGATCGACAAAAGAAAGGGCAAAAGGAGGATAGGGTTCGATTTTACCTCTCAAAAGCCTCGACCACTGAGAAACGTACTTGGAGTAAGAGTTCGCACCCTTGGAGGCATGGAGGGCAATGAGATCACTCTTCTGAAGGCCATGGGTGTT
Source organism: Selaginella moellendorffii (assembly GCF_000143415.4). Lineage (NCBI taxonomy): Eukaryota > Viridiplantae > Streptophyta > Lycopodiopsida > Selaginellales > Selaginellaceae > Selaginella > Selaginella moellendorffii. The sequence goes on from NW_003314319.1 coordinate 1,104,216, forward strand.
TGCACTGTGCTGGGAGATTCTCTCCAAGGGCAAGTAAATCTGTGCTTGAATTCTTTCTAGTAGTTGAGTTTATATGTATGGAAAGTGTGGGCTCATTGAGATGCATTTGATTGAGCGGGATGAAACACGATGATCACTGTCTATGTGTCGCATGAGTGTGGTAAGCAAGCAATCCACCTCTATGCATACTTGTGTCTGGAAGGGTTCTTATTAGTTGAGCAATAGTCTTGAAGTGCAATTATGTTTTAGTGGAGTTTTGAGCCTTGGACGATTGTCATTTAGCACATATACTTGGCATGGAAAGTTGCAATATACATTTCTGATAGAGCAAATGCAGGCCTAAGATAAAAAAAGATCACCTTCTCATGGCTTTAGATGCTTGTTTTTCTCTTGAAGTTCTTTGAACTGATAATCACATTCATAAGTTGTAGTCGGTTATGGGTTGGATTTTTCTCTTTAAGTGGAAAATTTATGGAAAATGCAGGGATGCATACAATGTGTTTGCTATAAAATAAAGGTGATCATTTGAATTGTCATGGTTACTGGACATGCTCAATGTGAACATTATTTACAGCAAGGTGAAGGAAAAAAAAGAAATGAATTGCATAGTCTATGCAAAAATTTCATAATGAATTGATTCAAGTCTTTTAATCACAAAAGAGATCAGAACCTTTTGGTAAAATTAATAGTAGCCTGAAAAGATATTACTAAATAATAAGAAAATTTATTATAACTAGGAATGCCCTTAGTGAAGTTGGGAATTTTGCTTACCATTCTCATATATTTAAAACCAAAGAGCCCATTAGCAAGTTTACAATGCCCTAACACTAAATGCAATGTGATTTTAGCCCTCTTAACACACACATTTTTTCTGTTTTTGCAAAGTGATTCTATTTCTTTTTCTATATGGGGTAATTTATCTTTTAGCTATTGGGCAGGAATATTGCACACTTTTGTGGCTTTGACATTTTAATATGTTAGGATGTATTATAAAGATTTATTAAATTTAGCATCAAATAGAACAAATAATAATTCTCATTGTACCACCCTCTAGAAACTAGGTAGTTGTAAGTAATCAAAGATAAAAAAATTACATTATATATTGAGAATTACATGACAAAGAATTACATCATATGTTGAGAATTACATGACAGAGAATTACACTACATGTTAAAATTGACATTTAGTAAATTTAATTTGCTTTTAATTAAGTTCAACATAAATGGTAGGGTGTCAAAAGAGCAAAGCTCTTGGGAAAGTTATGGCTTTCAACTTCCATTAACGAGCATGAACTTATAAGGAAGTATAGTAAATTATAAATAACTGAAAAGAACAAATTGAGAGACAATCTATAATTCAAATATAGAGGGAAATAACAAAAGTATACCTTTTTTCCAATTAGTTTGGGATACTTAGGGGGTTAAAACGTCTTAGGTTTGAGTATTGGGATATTTGGGGGTTAAGTCTTTTTACGTTTGAGTAATACTGGGCTGGGTGGCCTCTCAAAAAGTCTAAATTCAAGAAATGGTATATTTCTCACTCATCTATATAGCATGATTTTAAATTTAGTTCTCTTAAATATATTGAGCATAACAATTTTAGATCTGATTCTCTTAAATACATTGACCATGACACAATTGAGAAATGAGACTATGGTTATTTCCTCCTACTACATTAGCACAAAATTGTTTTTCTTTTTATAAAGCTTTGTGATTTTTCTTCAATTTATCAATACTCTAGATTTTAGATGTGATTCTGAACACTTCACCAAACTACCCCACTTGTCGGTTTGTATTCACTCTAGCCTTAGACTTTCTAGGGGTCTAACTCCCACACTCTCCCTACTATACTTTTGGAACCCCTTGCAGCCCCCTCCCCCCCCCCCCTCCTCCTGTGGGACAATTGCTTTGGGCTTTCACCCAACAGCTTGTATTAGTATTCGGATTCGAACTCGGATTTGAACTTGGACTCAAACTTGGACTCGAACTCGGTCTCGGTCTTAGACTCAGACTTGGACTCGGTCTCAATCTTAGTTCCATCTCAGACTCCATCTCAGACTCCATCTTAGGTCTATTTTGGACTCTATCTTGGACTCTGTGTCGGGTCCTTTATATGTCATGTGTTAGTCCTCTTTTGTCCCTTTTCTAGAGACTCACTTACTGCTTGCTTCGTGCTTGTTCCTTGAGCCCTTCGTTGGGAGTTCTACTCCTGCTCTCAACTTCTCAAGTCGAAGCTTTTAGTCCAAACATGTTATGCTTGTTTGGCTTTTATTTCGGCCACTACCATGTGGCAACCTTTCGGCTCCACTTTGGGGCCTAAGGATTTTATGTCTAACACAACTCCACTTTAACTTGTTTTGTCATGTTTAAATGTAGGCTTGGGCAGTTTGTTGTTCAAAAGTAAACCCTTATCCATGATATCGAGCAACTTCGATTTTTTAGGATGACATCCACCAACATTATGATGATGATCTTGCAATATTTGTTTGGCACTCACGCACTCGAAATGACGGTACAACTTGGTTCAACAACCCAATCAGTTTTATGCTCGTTGTGTGGTGCAAAGTATGTCTTTCCCTTTCATTTTAAAAGGGCTTCTTTTTATTGTTTTAGTTTTTAGCCTTTGGTGAAGATCAAGAAAGATGCTTACGAATTTGCATATCCGAACAAGATTTGGGAAGAGTTCCCAGCTAAGTTCATACAAATTGAGCACAAAATTCAGCATGCAAAGTCTTCGAAGTTGAAGAAACTAGTATGCATTGCAAACAATCGTAGGCCGAAGGAGTGGTTAGAGACTATAGCTGAAATTTCTTCTTATAAATGTAAGTTTCTTATCACACTTCATTTTTCTCAATTATGCATATGTTACTTTTGCAGTGAACAAAACTTTAGATGATATGATTTACAATATTGCAAAATTGAAACTTCCATATAAGCAATAGATAGAGACTCTAGAATTCCTTAATGTTTACTTGATGAATAGAGAAAAAGGACTACTAGAACTATTTGAGAACATGATGAGAATAATTGTCTACATCATGCAAATTATAAGTGAAGGTGAGAAGTTCTTGGCACTGCACATTAGTGACAATTTAGATGGCACATTCATGTCTTTTGACACTTACATCAACACATCATTGGAAGGGATCAAAGAAGGGTGGTTGCCAAAGAAGTTTACAAGCACAACAACTTGTGATTGCTAACATGGTCAGCCTTATTTCATGCGACGTGTAGCTTACAGGTATAATATGATTTCTGAAACTTTTTTTAAATATATATTGTTTACAAGTATCATTGATATAGAGGCATGTCATTTGAGGCACCAGTTTGCACTCGACTTGTTGCAAAGGGTGTAAGGAATGGAAGAATGTATCCAACAATGTTTGCGAGAGTTCCGAAGGCATGGAAGATAGAATGCCCTTGGGAGTTGGAACTCATAAGGAAGGAGACTTCTACACTAGATTATGAGGAAGTTTTATTTATAAGCCCTTTCCTTTTATATTTATACCCGATGGATCATCTTTGAAGTTGTTTTCTTTGGTTAATTACAATTCATTACACTTCTTTGCAAATCACGCCCTTGTAAATGGAAGTTGAGAGCCATAGGTCTCTTGAGAGCCTAGCTCTTTTGACACCTTACCTCTCGAGTTGAGCCAAACTAAACCTTCCAATGTCAATCACAATATATGGCATGATTTTTTAACTAATCAATAATGTTAGATCCAAGAACTTTTGAATACTATGAACTCTTAAATTCAAACTTCCTAAGAGGTTATTTAACCTAATACTATTTAAACCCATAGATGTTTAATCACAAATATCCCAAAACATTTTATAACAAGAGGTCTCCTATTATTCTCTCTGTGTCAGTTGATACAAGGGGGGCTGTAGGGGTAGGGAGAGTGTGGGGGTTGGATCCCAATAGAGTCAGTTTGGCTAGGAAAGGCCAATTTGGCCTAGGAATGCCATACCCATCTGTTGGTTGATGGGATGACCACTGGGAAGTCTAAGGCTAGAGTGAATACGGACTGACAAGTGGGGTAGCTTGGTGAAGTGTTCAAGAGCCGACTCTAGTTCCCCCGGGAGATCGAATGGTCGATGCTCCCAGTCCAAGTGTGGGTGGCACTACCTACTTGGATACCTGGCGTGGCTCAACGGAACCTTGCTCTAAGCCCATGGCTAGAGCATCCAAAGGCGGAAGGCAAGGAGAGTACCCAGGAGGCTCATGTAGGGCCATGGTGTTCTGAAATGTTGTCCCAAAATCCCAGATTGTGGAAAGGAAGAGGAGTAGTCCTCTAGAGTGGCGACCAAGGATACGGTCACACCGTGAGGAAGTCCCAGTGAACAGTGGGATTTGGTGGTTGGGCCTATGGGCCTTAATCCAGTGGCAATATTGGCAAACATGGCCATAAATAGAAAGGGACTTGGTGGGGACCGGAAAAAAGATATTGGCGAAAGTTATTCCTCTTGTCTGTGGGCATCCTAAAGATGCTAAGGAGTGGATCTGGGATGATCACTCATAGATGGATGGCTCAGTCTTTGAGAGATGGGACTGTGATGTGGGTGGTGTTAGACCACCGGTGTACCCAATGTAAATGGGTATGGCCTTAGCGTAACAAGTTGATATGTCGACGGTACTTTGGGGTGTCGATCATGGGATCAGACACATGAAGCACTTGGACACAGTGCAATGGTTGAGTAGCTTGGATGCCATTCTTGGAGCTAGCAAGTCCCTAAGTTCAAAATAGGACTTATGGAGGTTGTGAGTGAGACTCCTTCAAGTGGTCGGAGGTGTGATTAAGTGACTAAAGTAGAATTGAAAATTTAGTCGCTTACATCTACTTCGAATATCAAATCATGCATTTTCATGGACAATCCATCTACTAGTTTTTTTCTTCTCAATTGGTTCTAAAACTATTAAGGCACTAATTTAATTAATATTTGAAGGAACAAAAACTAATGAAATGATGTTCCAAAATGACAAAGCAACAATGATCAGTGATAAAACCACCTGTTTCCTTCAAAGGAGTAGCTTGCACTACCCTAGCTTTTCAATTTTTATTTCTACAAATGTACCAAGTGTTAAATAATTATACTCCCACAATATACATATTATTGTTTGGAATCAACTCCCCTAAGTTGTTGTAGGCGAAAAGATTCCAAAATCAAAACTAGAACAATAAAAAGCTCATCAGATAAGATTGAGACTAAGTTTGAAACTAAGTTTGAGATTTGAGATTGGGTTCGAGAATTTAGATTTTTTGAGAAGCCACCCAGCCCAGTATTACTCAAACATAAGGAGACTTAACCCCCAAATATCCCAATACTCAAACCTAAGACGTTTTAACCCCCTAAGTATCCCAAACTAATTGGAAAAAAGGGTGTACATTTGTTATTTCCCTCTATATTTGAACTATAGTTTGTCTCTCAATTTGTTCTTTTTAATTACTTATAATTTACTATACTTCCTTACAAGTTCATGCTCGTAAATGGAAGTTGAAAACCACAACTTTCCCAAGAGCTTTGCTCTTTTGACACCCTACTATTTATGTTGAACTTAATTAAAAGCAAATTAAATTTACTAAATGTCAATTATAACATGTAGTGTAATTCTCTGTCATGTAATTCTCAACATATGATGTAATTCTCAATATATAATGTAATTTTGTTATCTTTGATTACTTACAACTACCTAGTTTCTAGAGGGTGGTACAATGAGAATTATTATTTGTTCTATTTGATGCTAAATTTAATAAATATTTATAATACATCCTAACATATTAAAATGTCAAGTGTGCAATATTCCTGCCCAATAGTTAAAAGATAAATTAGCCCATATAGAAAAAGAAATAGAATCACTTTGCAAAAACAGAAAAAATGTGTGTGTTAAGAGGGCTAAAATCACATTGCATTTAGTGTTAGGGCATTGTAAACTTGCTAATGGGCTCTTTGGTTTTAAATATATGAGAATGGTAAGCAAAATTCCCAACTTCACTAAGGGCATTCCTAGTTATAATAAATTTTCTTATTATTTAGTAATATCTTTTCAGGCTACTATCAATTTTACCAAAAGGTTCTGATCTCTTTTGTGATTAAAAGACTTGAATCAATTCATTATGAAATTTTTGCATAGACTATGCAATTCATTTCTTTTTTTTCCTTCACCTTGCTGTAAATAATGTTCACATTGAGCATGTCCAGTAACCATGACAATTCAAATGATCACCTTTATTTTATAGCAAACACATTGTATGCATCCCTGCATTTTCCATAAATTTTCCACTTAAAGAGAAAAATCCAACCCATAACCGACTACAACTTATGAATGTGATTATCAGTTCAAAGAACTTCAAGAGAAAAACAAGCATCTAAAGCCATGAGAAGGTGATCTTTTTTTATCTTAGGCCTGCATTTTTGTTATGATCCGGCGCAAAAAGACAAAGATCTAGTTGCCCTAGACTATGCTACGCCACCTCTTGAGGTTCCTCACCACCCAACCACCCCCGAGCTACCTCAAAAGCTCCACTGCGCCACCGCTCCACTGCGCCACCGCTCCACTGTGAGCCCTAGGGTAGGTTAAGTCCCTTACCCTAACATGCCTTAATATACCCTTGAGCCTCCCTTTGACCGATGTTGACCACGTAGTCAAAGCTGGCGCCTAACAATTCTTCCCCCCCAACAAAGTCCTTGTCCCAAGGACGAGTTGTACTGGTGATCACCCTTTCTGGGGAATCCTGCTCAAGCTCCTGGTCCATCTTCCACAGCTGTATACATCAAGGAGGCATTGGGCCCGTCACTCCGAGATAGTACACCTTTCAATTGGCTGACATAAAATACCGGATGAATTTTCACCCCAACTGGCAGCCGCACCCAATAAGCCGCTTTACCAATGCGCTCCAACACTTCATATGGACCAGCATATCGATGGGAGAGTTTATCACTCTTCCCTATCCGTAAAGGCACCAAGGTGTTCCGCCGCTCACTTGACGGAAAGATCACTCGCACGAAGACGAGATCACCCACCTTATATTCCCAGAATTGGCGATGCTCATTAGCAAACTTCTCCGCTCTATCCTTGCAAATTCCATTTGCACACCACCAGAATCTCATCAAGTTCTGTGGCCAGATCAGTTGCCTCGGAATCAAGCTTATCTTGAACGTCCTTACTCAAATGCAATCCCAACTCCACCGCTGTTCGAGGATGCCTTCCAAACATCGCAAAGTAAGGACTTAGCTTGGTTCCACTGTGTTGGCTATTGTTGTAAGCAAATTGCACCAACGGAAGATATAGATCCCACTGTCCTTGCCTTTGACCAATGCTACAACGTAGCATATCCTCCACCACCTGATTCACACGCTCAGTTTGCCCATCCGTCTGAGGATGATCTCCACTCGAGAGTTTCAAAGTCACTTGCATAGCCTTTGCAAAGCTTTTCCAAAATCCACTGGTGAACTTTGAATCTCGATCACTAATGATGTCCTCTGGCAAACCAAAATCAGGAAAAACCTTCTCCAAGTAAACCGCAGCCAAGTCTAAGGCAGTGACAGTCTTCCGAAGAGCCAACAACCGCACATACTTCGTCAACCGATCTACTATGACCCATACTTGCTCCTTTTGCCTCTGTGTTCGTGGCAAACAAGTGATGAAGTCCATAGAGATACTACACCAACGGCTCTGAGGAATAGGTAAAGGTTGCAAAAGTCCCCCCGACTTCTCCCGTGGCACCTTAACCCGCTGACA